>NC_089496.1:97186266-97509516 GCF_036850765.1 Saccopteryx bilineata
GTGCTGAGGATGGCTCCATGGTTTCCACCCTAGGCACTAAAAGAGGCTCCAGTTGCAACAGAGCAAGGGCCTCAAATGGGAGGAGCATCACCCCCTAGTGGGCTTACCGGGTGGGTCTCAGTCAGGGTACATGCGGCAGTCTGTCTCTGCCTCCTCTCCTCTCACTAAGAATAAAAATAAATAAAATTTAAAAATAAAAAGACATATTCATAGATGATCATCTGATTTTCTTAGAGTAGGAGAGTCAATACGGAGCTGCAGGAACCAGAGGACAAGAGGGTCTGCTGACCTGAGTAACGGCAGTCTGGCCGTGTTGGCCGCTCAGGCACTGGAACACACTGCTCAAGGGGTATGGAGTTTATTCTGGGAGGTCTGGGGACAGAGCTGGTGTGTTAGCTGCAGCTCTGGATGCTGTGCGACTCCCATTTGATGACAGAGCCTCCAGGTTTATCTCAGAAGCTGCCTGAGTGGAACAGGAAGGGCACCAGCCTTGGAGGCTGCTGAGACCCACCTGGGTGTGACCGCGGTCCCGCCAGCAGGGGGCTTGGGCAGGTCACGTGACCTATCTGCTCTTTGGCCTCTTCATCCATGTGGAACTCATGCAAGGCAGCATTTTCAAAGGGGACAATGGCCATTCAGACTTTAAAAAAAGAAAGGAAGTGTATCATGGAGGAGGATGAGAGCTCTGGGAGTGCCTGGGCTGGGCTGAGTGTGGAAGGCCCGGTGCGTCTGGTCACGTGTCTGGGGACAGGGACCGTATGAGAGCAGGGGGCTCAGTGAGTTCAGTTGAGAGGTCACACTCCAGAGGGTAGAGTTGAAGGACATGCTGCAGGGCAGCTGAGAGTGAATCGGAGAGACTGGCAGTACCCGACTCCCCTTCCCAATGGGGCCCGGGCCCGGTGGCCCAGGTGAGCGGACAGGGCTGGCCCCAGAGGGCCAGGAGCCACAGTGGGGTTCCACACCCCCATCCATGCCTTCCTTCACTCACCACCATTCAAAGAGCATTTGCTGGTACCCGTGACACTGCCCAGACCTACACTAGGTGCGGGGGCCTGGGCCAGGTGGCCCAGGTGAGCGGACAGGGCTGGCCCCAGAGGGCCAGGAGCCACAGTGGGGTTCCACACCCCCATCCATGCCTTCCTTCACTCACCACCATTCAAAGAGCGTTTGCTGGTACCCGTGACACTGCCCAGACCTACACTAGGTGCGGGGGCCCAGCAGGGAAGAGATCTCGCGGCCAAGATGTCTTGTGGTTAGACCAGGCCACTTTAAGGCCTAGGATTCTCCCACAAGTTCTGAGATCCAGGGCACTGGACCTGAATTTTCTGACCCTTCACCTCATCTGTGAAGCTAGTGACTGGACTTCCACACAGGGTTGACTGGGGGAGGAACAACATGTAGATGATGGTAGAAAATAGCAGTCCCTGGATACCAGTAAAGGCCAGCCATTTCATTGGCTTTCACTTATGTATGTTTGAAACCTTAATAAGTACTATTTCCTAAATAAACACTTCTACATGGGCACTAAGAGGAATTCATACTGAATGGTCTAAATAGCCAGATAACTGAAAACAACCGAAGTGTCCATCAGTAGGGGAATGTTCAACACACAGTGCATAACTACACGCATCCTAAGACGGCCTGCACAGCAGTTTTGCAGAGTGAAGGAGCTCTTCTGAACTGACATGGAAAGACCTCCCAGAAATACTACCCACAAGTGTCAAAGGTGAGTTGCAAAATTGGTACACAATGTTTCCATTTCTGTAAATCTTAAAAAAAAAGATCTAGAAGAATTCACACCAAATAATTTGGCCGTGGTCACCCCCTGGGAGGATGTGTGGTGAAGAAGGGTGGCCTGAGGGGGTTTCATTTTATCTGTACTGTTTAAATTCAGGAATACCTGCTATACTTCAGGCGTCAAAACTGATTTTAAAGAAATGGTTTCTTTCCCATATCTCTGAGCCTCCGTTTGTTTCTCTGCAGAATGAAGTAGACAGTCTCTGCCCTAGGAGATGTTTAATGGTCCTCCCGTTAAATTTTTCATTGTGGTAAAATATATATAACATGCAATTTCCTTGTGTTACCTTACCTATTTTTAAGTGTGCAGTTCAGTGGCTACATTAAGTACATTCACACTGTTGTGCATCCATGACTACTATCGATCTCCAGAACTTTCTCCTCATGCCAAACTGAAAGTCTGTGCCCATTAAATAGTAGCTCCCTGTCCCACCCCACCTCTACCCCCACATTTCTCCAGCCCCTGGTGATTACTGTTCTACTTTCTATCTCTAGGAATTTGTCTATTCTGGGTGCCTCTTATAAATGGAATTATATATTTGTCCTTTTTTGTCTGGCTTGCTTCATTTAGCCTAATATCTTCCAGGTTTATCTATATTGTAGTAGATATCAAGTTCATTCCTTCGGAAGGCAGAATACAGTTGCATTGCTTGTGTAGAGCGCCTTTGGTTATCCGGCCATCCATCAGTGGACATTTGAGTTGTTTCCTCCTTGGCTATTGTGAATGATGCTGCTATAACACTAGTGTACGGATAGCTATTCAAGTCCCTGCTTTCACACCTTTTGTGTATCTACCCAGAAGTGGAAAATCCTGGCTTACAATTCTGTGTTTAATTTTTTGAGAAACTTCAGTACTGTTTTCCATAGAGGCTGCACCAGTTTACATTCCCACTAGCACTGCACAGGGGACCGACCTGTCCACAGACTTGCTTTCTGCTCTTTTAATAATAGCTACTAGCATAATGGGTGTGAAGTGGGAGCTCTTTGTGGTTTTGACTTGCATTTCCCTAATGAACAGTGACATTGAGCATCTTTTCATGTGCTTAAGACCATTTGTTTATCTTCTTTGGAGAAATGTCTATTTCAATCTCTTGGCTTCTTTGATTGGGTTGCTTGTTTTGTTAATGGTGAGTTTTAGGAGGCCTTTTTATATATATTGTATATTAATCCCTTATCAGATACATAATTTGTAAGTATTTTTTCTCATTCTGTAGTTTTCTCAATCTGTTGACGGTGTCCCATCAAACACAAAGTTTTAAATGTTGATGAGGCCCAATTTCTTTAGCTAAAGGAATGACTTTAAAAACATTTACAATCAAAAGAAGAAAAGAAACCAAGAAAGAGCAGGGAAGGTGAGGCAGAGAGAATGTGGAAAGAAACCCAGATTCTGTGACCCTTGACCTTTGTTCCTTACCGGACACCTGCGTGGCAGACGCCCAGCGCAGCACAGCCTGGGAGAGCAGAGCGGTTGTGAGGGCAGGCTGGAGGGGGGAGGCTGGAGGGGGAAGGCTGCAGGGAGGGGGCTGGAGGGGGACGGTGGGGGCTCTGGAAAACCCCGACCCAAGCCCGCCCTGCTTGGGTGGAGGGGTTTGTGACCCTGGGCTTTCCCTTCAGTCTGTAAGCTGGGGACAGGTGGGTGGGCTCAAAGGCAGGAAACTCTTCGCGAGGAAACCTGTGGGTGCGCCCACCCGCCTGTCTCCGCCGAGGGCACTGCAGGTTAAATTCCAGACCCCAGGGCCTGGTATCGAAAGAGCATCTGTCTCTCTGCCCTTTGCTCTCTGAGCTCATTCATCACAAATCAGTCCTCACCTTTCTTTGTATTGTGATGGGGTTTTTTTTCTTTCTTCTGATTCTAAAATTAATACATCTGTAGCAAACTGACCAAAGTACAAAGGGAAACAGCTAAGCGAAGGCCACCATCCTGCGGTAAAGACAGTTACCAGCCACTGAGTGCAGACCTTCTGCGGGAAACTGGGCTCCAGACCCCCCGACACTCCCCTCCAGCACCCCCCCTTCACGTCACTGTGAAGCCCATTTTAGGGCCAGCGGAGCTGGGCCATGAGTGGAGAGTTAGACGAGTGAAGTGGGACTCAGCTTGGGTTTCTATTCTAGCCTCTGTCCTGCTATTGTTAATATTTGGATTTTCCTTGCCTTAAAAATAATTGTTTTACATTTCAAAACTCCCCTTTGAAATGTGGGCTGGTTTGGGTATTTTAGGAATAATTAGATAGACTATTTTAACATATTTTAACATCATCTCGTTGACTCACGAGATGATCGCACTGTTATTTTAAAAAGGATCAGGCTCACGTCGTTGTACGGCTGTTTGCTCCTGCCCCCGTCCCTGCCCTGGGGCCCATTGAGCCTTCTTCATTCTGCCCATGACATGGCTCAAGGGGGCAGCTCACCCAGGATTGTGCTATTACATACTATCCACATGCCAATCACTGGGTAAAGTGTCCTCACCTCACCACCTTCTGAAAAGGGCCCAAAAGTTTGGGCTTCCCAGTGGCTGCTGGGAAGTTTCCCCCACCCCCCACCCCCACCCTGGTCTCTGGTGACATCCATTCTAGCCTACAACTCAGGCAAGAACCCAGAGAGACCCTGAACCCTCAGTCCTGCACCGGCATCCTTACCTGTCACCCTGGACTTGCAATGGGGCTGAAGTCACCTCACCTCCAAGTTATATATATATATATATATACACACACACACACACACACACACACACACACATATCTTGTACAAATAGTAACATGAAATGTATATATTATTTTAAATATATAAATATAAATTATTTATTATATATAGTAGTGTGTATGAAACTACAGAAAAACAAAACTAAAATAAAATTCATCATCAATCTCTAAAATAAAATTCATGAAGAATCTCAAACCCTATGTATGTCCTGTGACCCTAATGACTATTATGTAAAAAATAACTGGGTCATGTCACTGGCAACAGACCACACAGTTAACCACTGTTAACACATATATTTTGTGAAACATATAGATGTGTGCATGTGTGTGGAAAGGTATATACAGGTGTTTTTTTAAAAAAAAATGAAATCACACTACATGTACTGTTTTCTTATTTTTTTTCTCTTAACACTATGTCATGAGCATCTAACTGGCTGTGTGACCACGGTAAAGTTAACCAAACTCTCTGTGCCTCAATTTCCTCGTATGTAAAATGGGGACGCTGTGAGGATTAAAGAAACTGTAGCAAAGCTCGGCACAGGGCCTGGTACGTAGTGTTCCCTCGAGAAGTGTTAGTGATACTTACTTTTATTTTTATTTGTTATTCTTTGTGGTTGCACAAAATTTCATTGTATAGACCCACAGATTCGGATCTTACCAGGTGATTTGCAATGTCTAGAGCCATTTCGGATTGTCACGTTGGAGTAGGAGGTGCTGCTGGTGTTTGATGGGTGGGGGCCGGGGATGGTACCAAACGTCCCGCAGTGCAGGCAGCCCCCACACAAGTCGGTCCTGCCGAGGTCAGGAAGCCCTGGTCTCGGTGGTCCTGGTTTGCTTAACTCTTGTTGCATGTGTCCTTCAGACTGATCTCTCTTATTCACGCCACGCTGCAGCACGTGATCAGGCCCGTGAGGCTTTAGGCAGGAGGGACAAGTGGTCCTGCGTGCCTTGGGGCAGAGTACTATGGAGCTTAAGGAAGGGCTGGGACGTGGCTGTGCCCATATCCACCTGGAACAGTGGGCGGGAAGGGACGCTGAGACATGTGACCTTGAAGACTCTGTGTACCTCCCATGACCCTAATAAGTATGATGTAAACACAGAGCTAGGTCATGTCACTGGCAACAGACCACACAGTTAACGACCCCGCTGCCACCAAGGGCAGGAGTCTCGAGATGTCTGGCTGAGATAAGGGAGGGAAGTAAAGGGCTGTTACATATTATGCGTCTGGGTGACCTATGGGGTGGGGGGCGCTTGGGAAATGTCTTCCCTTGTCTTATTTCCAGGCTAGAAGCTAAAACTTATAAACATGTGATTGGGTCCCAAAAAACCCTGCATTTTTAAAAGTGCTTCCTTTGCTCTTAGATGAGCTTGTGGTTCTCAGGAGGAGTGCAGAAGGGCTGCCCGGGCCCCAGGGGTCTGACAGGTGGGGCAGAGGAGCTCCTGACTGCTGGCCTTTGGGGACTGTGCTGCCAAGTCCCCTCCTTGGGGCCAGCTGCTCGCCAAGTCCTGAAGAACCCCAGCCTCACCTGCGGGCTGTGTTTCTACAACACACAGGATGGCCTGCTCCCCCACTCACCTGCACCCTTGGAGACCCGCCTGGTCTTTATTTTCTTGGCCTTCTTGACACCAGGCTCTGTACTGGGCACCGGGGCCAAACGAACAACAAAGACACGGCCCCAGGCTGCACAGGGACAGACATAAACATGGAAACAAGTCAGTAAGCCGGTTAGGCCGACAGCATCTGATAGGGGACAGTGGTGGTGGAACTCAGCTGGGATGTCCTATCAGGCAGCTTCTGGGGAGGGCAGGCATCTGGGCTGCAGCCGGGTGAATAAGGGTCACGTGTGCAGGCCCTGAGGAGGGGATGAATGTGGCTCATTGGAGGAACAGACAGACACGTTTACGCCCCTGAGACGTTCCCCTGTGCCCTCCTCGCTGCATTCCAAAACCTACCTTTCCTGGTGGTCAAGTGCAAGGCCTCTGACTGTCAGCCGCCTGGGCCCCCGTCCTGGGCACTGGAATCCTGGTCCACGTGAGGTTGGCAGAGTCTCCGACCCTCTCTTTCCTCACGAGTGGAGCTGCTAATGGTTTCTCTTAAAGGTCTTCTTAATAGCACTTGGCACAAAGCAAGTACTGCATAAATGTTACTGTTATTTTATGAGCCATTGGGAAGCTTGCTGGCCCCGATCCACAGCACATTGAGAGGAGATTTACTTCCTCACAGTGTCCCTCGTGGGACTCGGGAGGGGTCATTTGGCACTGCTCTGCCCCAGCAACCCGCCACTGCGTTGCAGGTGGCAGCCCTGTGAGCTGTGTTGGGGTTGGAATCCAGGCCTGGCCCGTGAACACGCAACCCCCCCCGGGTGTCAGCCAGCCCTCCCCACGTGCGCAGGAGGGGGGACCTTCTCTGCCAGTTGGCCTCCGGCTGAGGATAACCAGCAGGAGGTGCAGCTGAAGCCTGGTAAGGGCCAGCGCAGTCATGTCACTTTGCATTCTAGTGCCACAGTTCCCACACAGCTGAGAAGAACGGGGAGCAAGTAAAAGATGTGGGTGACAGAGGAAGCCCGCTCCCCTGTACTCGCTTGCTGTGGCTTCCTGACGGAGCACAGGGACCCCCCCCCAGAGGCCCTGCCTCCCCAGGCCCAGCCGCAGCCCTGCCAGCCCTGATGCCAGCCCCCCTGGCCTGCCCCTCCGTCCCTCCAGCCTCTGCTTTCCTCCCTGCCTGCGCCCCGCCCGCCTCCCCTCTGCCTCGCTTCCCCTGGGCCTCACAGGGAGGCGCAGGCATCCCCCCCCCTTCACAATGGGACCAGGGTTTTGTTACTCTGATATTCCCAAGATCTACGACAACAAGGACAAGGAATCATCAGGTGCTGATGGCGTGGAGACACATCTGATCTGAGAGCCACTTTCTGGAAGCAGGGGATGAAAGTGTCACCAGCCGTTTTCTTTCTTTAAAGATGTAGTAAATGTGACCCAGAGGCTTTGAGCTGCCCGGTGGTTTGCAGCTTCCTGAGCTCTGCGAAGGCCGATGCGGTGGGGAGACGCCCCGGAGCAGTCCACCCCCCCAGGCTGAGGGGTTAGCTGGGGACTAACTGAGGACAGTTTGAGCCCTGGGACAGGAACGCCTGCCCCAGTAATGAACTCACATTAAATACATGACCCTGGATGGACAGGCTTCGCCCATCCACTCAATGGGACTGGACACTCTCCTGTCACATCACCATGAAAACATGCCCAACCCACAGGACACGACACATGCGCGGACTCATGAATCTAGCAGATGACTCACCTGCTTACACAGGCTTACCCTTCGTCCCTACATCTAACTGTGACACACAAAACAGACTCACAAAGACAACAATATTCCCCCTCAGTAACCCCCACAACTAACAGAGCTGCATCAAATTTACACACAAAACAGCTCCCAAGGGCAGCAGATAATGCCCCACTCACACCTCCCACTTTCACTCCCGCCCAACCAAGTGCACACACAGTGGAGTCAGAGGTAAGATCACCCCAGTCTAACCGGCCCACCTGTGCACCCACCACTTTGGGACCAAGCCCTGACCCACGGAAACAACTTTCACAATCTACACCCAGCAGCGTCACTCTAGAGCCGTCCCCTCACTCAGCCACCCACACAGGCACACACGAAAGGTCCATCCACACACGGGCACGGGTGGGCAGCTCGTGCTTGCCCCGTGCCTCGCCTTTGAGCTGCCCTCCATCAGAGCGCAACCCACCCACTATCAGAAAGGCCCTTTCTTGTCTTCCCCTGGGTGAGCTCCACAAGGCCACCACCCGTGCCTCACGGCCCAGTGGCACTGCGACAAGGCGGCTCGTGCTTTGCAAGTGTCAGAAACCCATTACACGCTGGCTTAGGTACAAAGGGAACTGCTTGGTTTATATCAGCAGTTCTCAACCTGTGGGTCATGACCCCGGCGGGGGTGGAACGACCAAAACACAGGGGAACGACCCCTGTGTTTTGGTCGTTCCGTAAAATATGTATTTCCGATGGCTTTAGGTGACCCCTGTGTTTTGGTCGTTCCACCCCCGCCGGGGTCGAGACCCACAGGTTGAGAACCGCTGGTTTATATGGACTGAAAAGTCAAAAGGGTCCACAAAGCTGGAAACTCAAAAGATATGATCAAGAATCTTCCTCTTGGCCCTGGCCGGTTGGCTCAGTGGTAGAGCGTCGGCCTGGCGTGCAGAAGTCCCGGGTTCGATTCCCGGCCAGGGCATACAGGAGATGTGCCCATCTGCTTCTCCACCCCTCCCCCTCTCCTTCCTCTCTGTCTCTCTCTTCCCCTCCCGCAGCCAAGGCTCCATTGGAACAAAGTTGGCCCGGGCGCTGAGGATGGCTCCTTGGCCTCTGCCCCAGGCACTAGAATGGCTCTGGTCACGACAGAGCGACGCCCCAGATGGGCAGAGCATCGCCCCCTGGTGGGCATGCCGGGTGGATCCCGGTCGGGTGCATGTGGGAGTTTGTCTGACTGCCTCCCCGTTTCCAACTTCGAAAAAATACAAAAATAAAATAAAATAAAAAAAGAATCTTCCTCTCTCTGCTTCTTACACACACACACACACACACACACACACACGCACACACGCACATGCACATGCATGCACACACACTTCTGCTCCTCTCTGTGAGCACTCCATTCTTAGAATCTCTCTGCAGTAGTGACCAAGATGGCGGCACCCAGCTCCGGGCTTCGATCTATAGTGGATAAAGGCTGCTTGAAGAGCGTGCCTCTTTCCCAGAAGCCCAGCCAAAGCTCAGGGGTGGCTCTGATTTGCCAGGACTAGCTTTCGTGCCGCTTGGGGATCTGGAGAGGAGCTAGACCCTGCTAAAGCACACAGAGCTAGAGTGGGGGGCATGATTCTCCCAAAGAAAAGAAGATCAATTTTCCCAGAAGAAGAGCAATGGCCACCCAGGACAGGCAAATGCAATGTCCATGAAAAGAGTGCTTTTCAGACTTTAATGTGCACACCCATTTCTTGGGGACCTTGTTAAAAGCAGATTCTGGTTCAGAAGGTCTGGCAGGGGGTGGGCTGAGAGTGTCTCTATTCCTGACCGGCTCCCAGGGGATGCTACTGCTGCTCCCTGGGACCCACACTTTGAGTGGCAAGGGCCCCAGTGACCCTGACATGCAGCGAGCGAGAGGAGCCAAGACACCGATGGGCCTTGAGGCCTACCTTGCTCCCTCCTGCATCCTGAGGCCCAGCCGTGCCTCTTACGGGACTCGTCACTGAAACCTGGTGAGGTGGGCAGGGCAAGCTTTCTTATTCCTACTTTGCAGGAAAGAAAACAGGCTCAAATAAATTCTGTGACTTTCCCAAGTTGTGCCGGTGGCAAGGAGTTGAGCTGGGCTCCGGGCAGTTGCCTGCTCTGAGGGCCTATGGGGCTCTTCTCAGCCAACCCCTCCTCTTACAAGACAAGAAGAGGGACATGGGGCAGACAGAGCCCTCGCCAGCACCCCCCCCCCCCCCGGAAGGTGTTGATGGCTGCCAGGACAAAGAAGGAGAAGTGGGCCACTGTGTTATGGTCACATTTCCCCAGGACTGGAAATTCCCAGGCCACTGAACAGATGCTGTGTCAGCCGATAAGGTTTTTATAGCCGTGTAGGCCCAGGTGACCTCCTGGTTGTCCTGTTTGTAAATTAAAGTTGCAAAGGGCAAAGGGCATCTGGGCTGTCACCCCCTCATCCCCTCTTAGATTATTTTTAACTTTCCCTTATCAGTTTTCCCCTGCCTGCTCTCCAGTTATTATCACAATCAGATAAAGTCTCACCCAAGGTGGGGCAAATCACTCCTGGACTCCAGGGAAAGAAGTATGAATGTCCCTGGCTCCTAATGCCACCTTACCGAGGGCACCAGGCATTTGCACGTGATTTGGAGGAGTCCTTCGCAGATCTGAGGGCTGGCACCAGCGGAAGAGCACGAGGGTGTGATGATCACTAGGGAGATCCAAACAGTGTGGAATGAACTACAGGGGAGGGAAACAGTTCCCGCGTGTTATGGGTTGAATTGTGTGCCCCCCAAAATTTCAGAGTGAAGTCTTAACCCCCAATACCTCAGAATGTGACTTTATTTGAAAATAGGGTCCTACAGATGAGGTCCTAGTAGAGTAGGATGGGCCCTAAATCCAATGTAATGTTGTCCTTAGAAAGAGGACTGTTTGGACCCAGACTCATGTACAGGGAGGACACCACGTGCAGATGAAAGCAGAGAGTGGGGTGACACAGCAGAAGCCAAAGAATACAAAAGGTGGCCCCCAAACCCAGAAACCAGGCAGCAGCCATGGGACAGTCTCCCTTCTAGCCTCAAAAGGAACCAGTCCAGCCAACACCTTGACCTCCACCATGTGACCTACAGGACTGTGAGACAATACATTTCTGTTGTTTAAGCCACCAAGTTTGTGGCACCTGCTGTGGCCACCCTAGGACACAAAGACACCATTGCTAGAGGAGTTCATGCTGAGATCGACAGCCACACGGCAGGATATTATCCCATGGAAATAATATACAAGCCACCCCTGTAATTTGAAGTTTTCTACTAGCCACATTAAAAAAAATCAGATGAAATTAATTTCAATAATATATTTTTATTTCACATTGTTTATCCAAAGGATCATAAGTACAGTACTAAAAAGTTATTAATGAAATGCTTTACATTCTTTTTTGTTTGTGTCATACTAGGTCTTTGAAATCTACTGTGCTCTTTTTTGCTTACAGCACTGTTCAGTTAGGATTAGCCATATTTCAAGTGTGTAATAGCCACACACAGATAGCAGTTACCATATTGGACACATAGGTCCAGTTCCTTCTTCCCACCCTATCCATGTGGCTCTAGACAATTTACTCGGCCTGTGAGAGCCTCCGTTTATTTCCCTGTAAAATGGGACAATTATAGTACCATCACCACAGGGTTGGCATGAGAATTAAGTAAGAAGGACGCACCTGTGTTTATTGGGTTCCTGACATGGACCGAACACTGTTCCTGGTACAAGCATCAGACCGGGTGTTTAAGGACAGTCCCACTCTAAAGGATCATACCATCACCACCACATTTCTCACTGGGCTTATACTGAACTCCCTCCACACTCAGACTCACTACAGGCTTCCCCCCTACCCCTGAAACTAACCTGAGTCTACCTCCTCCAGGAAGTCTGCCTAAGAGTCCCAGTTCCCATTTTATTTTATTTATTTATTTATTTTTAATTTTTATTTTTTGCTAAGAATTTATTTTTATTTATTCATTTTAGAGAGAGGAGAGAAAGAGACAGAGAGAGAAGGGGGGAAGGAGCAGGAAGCATCAACTCCCATATGTGCCTTGACCGGGCAAGCCCAGGGTTTCAAACCGGCAACCTCAGAGTTCCAGGTCAACGCTTTATCCACTGCACCACCACAGGTCCAGCCCAGTTCCCATTTTAAATTCTCAGAGCACTCCAGGAGAGTCTCACAACCTCACGCTTGATTGTTCTGTTAGTTGTGTTATTATGTGTGAGTGAGGTGTTAAGTCCCCTGAGGGCTGGGATATGTCTCCTCTGTCTCTCATCCAGCCACTAGATCCACTTAATCACTCTGTGGAGCGCCTGTCCCAAGTTCACCGTCTGAATCTGCCAGACTTAGAGCAGGTGTCAGTGACCACACGCAGGTACATATTGACCCAGGCACACCTCTCAGAAGCCCCCAGAGAGGTGGTCTCCAGGCACCAGGATTCATGGCCCAGACTAGAATAGCCACACCCAGCCCTGGGCAGTGGAGATGCTAGAACCTCTCTGGAAAAAGTGGTTAGAAATGCCACCAGCAGTGACACCTTCCAGCACGTTCCACCTTGCTGTGGGCTGGGTGGGCCTGGCACGGGAGACCAAGGGCTGCCCTTTGAGCCACCCTGCCCTCCCCACTTCCCCCTTGCTCAGAAGGCATTTTGTGGCTTGTTGACTACAAGTCACACCCTGATAGAGGCCCCACTGGCTGGGAAGGGTCAATGAATCACCAGCACCTCCATGAGAGGCTGATGTGGGTGAGAGTCACAATCAGACCAGCCCAGCCCAGCCCCGCCCCGCCCCGCCCCTCCTAGTCCTCCCTCCCCACCCCCAAACATACATGGGTGGATTCAGCGATTCTGCCAGGGCTGATTGGGCAGAGGACAGGGACAGACTGGCCCAAACGACAAATCCTGTGGGCATATTAGGTCTCACTTACTTCTGCTTCTGTGAGCAGCACCTCGCTCTTCCTGCCAACACCCCACACAGATCACAGAGAGGGCATGTGTCCCCCAGCCAGGCCTCAGGTCCATCCGCCCCAGTCTTCCTGCACCTCCTCATTCCAGGGAGGCAAAAGACCTGGGTTCAAATCAGACTATGCCACCTACTAGCTGTGTGGCATGGTCAAGTCACTGAACCTCTCTGAGCTCCAGAGTTCCTCAGCCGTAAAAGGAGGATAGCAATAATCTCTACCTCGTGGGGTCGTTCTGACGTTGAAACAAGACGATTTACAGCCCGTCCTCGGGGCCACGAGTGGCGCGTTGGGAAGTGTGCACCTCTTTTCTGATGGTGGTGATGAGCATATGCTCGTGTATTGTGCTACCAGAAGGCACATTCCAATCCAGTGCAAAGCTAGGACACGTGAGGTCAGTTTTACCTGCTTTTGGGGGGATTTTGCAGCCTATGATTTTTTGCTGAGGAATTTGTCTTGATACCAGATAATTCATTCATTCCACAAATATGCACTGAGCACCTGCCAAGGAGGTGACGCGTTCCTGGCAGCCGCCCAGACCCTCGTCAGAGTTCCTTTCACGCTTCGCTGAGGTGATGGTAGCTTCTTGCCTGTGTCCCTGGCCAGTGGGCCTAGCATGGCCTGGAGGTGGTGGCCACGGAGGTGAGGCTGGAGGGGCCTGTGCCCAGGGATTGGGACCGGCTGTGGGGTCCGGCTTCACGTCTTCCTGTTCTATGACCTTAGGATAAATAGAGTTTATCCTCTATTAAATGGTCGTAATAGTACCTAACCTGTGACCTCACGGGGTTGCTGTCAGCGCCTGTGTATAGAAGCCTCTTGATAACTGTTTTTTCTTTCCTTCATTCACTTCCTTCCCCACCCCCCTCATCCAGCCACTCAATTGTCCAACATTTCTTTGGTTATCTCCCACCTTTCAGCTGCTGTGGAAGAAGCCAGGAGTAGAGGGGAACTCCGGCAGACCCAAGAAAGTGCTGGCCCCGGGATTCCCAGCCTTCCTTCTACGCTCTGGATGTCCGCGGGGGCTGGTAGACAGTCCAGCCCGGGTGACTGGTGCCCCTGTGCGCCCAGCCGGCTCTGGGTGAGAAGTCCCCCACGCTCCAGGGCAGATGTGCAGGATGGACCTCCCTCCTTCCTGGACCCCAGACAGCCCTCCCAACTGTACTGTTGACCCTGTTTTCCGGTTCCTGGGCAGGAAATGAGCTCTGAAAAAAAGAAAAGGCTGAGTGGGCTCCAGTCACACGCCCGCGCTTCGGGCAGGAAGTAGGAAGAAGGGGCGTCCCAGGCATAACTGGCCCTTTCTCTCAAAAAGCAAGGCTTTTCTACACATCTCCCAAGCAGACTTCTGCTTAGTTCTCTTTGGAAAAAAACCTGGAACATGGTGTCACTCCTAGCTAAAAGAAGGGCTGAAGGGAAGGGAGCAGGCTTGTCACCGTTACCTCAGACCAGAGGTCTGGAAACTTCTAGAGAGTAAATGTTTTAGGCTCTGTGAGCCGTGCGGCCTCTGTCCCAAAGACTGCGCTCTGCCCTGCAGTGGGAAGGGGACCGAGACAGTTCACCACTGCGTGTGGCTGTTCACACACACAGACTGGACTTTCACATCATTTTCATGTGTCACAAAATATCCCTTCTCTTTTGATTTTTTTTTCAACCGTTACAAATTAAGTTAAAAATCATTTTAGCCGCAGACCAAACAAAAACCGAGAGCTGTCAGATTTGGCCCTCAGGCCGTGGTTTGCCAATCCTAGGTGTAAACCAATCATAACCCACTCCCTGGGGCTGGGTACAATGTCACTCTGAGGAAAAGTGTTTGTGATGTGTATGTTTGCGGCGTGTTTATATGGTGCGAGTGTGGGGTGTGTGTGCTGTGTTTACCAGTAGGTACTCAGGGGTAATAATGCACAGGGCTTGTGACTTGAGTGACTAGCAGCGTTCGCCGCAGGCCGCTTTGTCAGCACACAGGGAGAATAGCAGGAGTTGAACCCAAACCTTCCAAATTCGAGAGCCCGCCCTCTTTGAAGGGAGGTGGGGAGCCATGTGATCAGGCGTTGTTACCATGATGGCTCAAGCGAGGACATGGGCATTCCAGCAGCCTCTGCTCTCTGATGAGGGAGAGTTTTGGAGGGGGTGCTGGGAGAAAGGGGGAGCTCCCACTGCCCTCCCTTCCCTGGTGAGTGCACACCCCTGGGCTGGAGAGGAGGCGGGGCCTTTCCTCCAGCCCTGGAGCAGGACTTCCTTTTCCCCTGACACTGATGGTCCGGAAGTTGGTCTCATTCTCAGGGAAGCAGGAGAAACCCCTTCCCACCCCTGTGACTCCCTTCTCTCCTGCTCTTCCCTTCCTGCCGCCCCAGTACCAAGGAGATTCGGAGGGAGCCTGGCAGAATATGAAAACTTAGAGAAGCCATCCTTTCAACCACTAAAAACTCTTTTCTTTAGCTCCTAACATATGATTTTGTTTTTAAAAACTCATTAGGTGGCGCAGTGGATAAAGCGTCGACCTGGAAATGCTGAGGTCGCCGGTTCAAAACCCTGGGCTTGCCTGGTCAAGGCACATATGGGAGTTGATGCTTCCAGCTCCTCCCCCCTTCTCGCTCTCTGTCTCTCTCTTCTCTGTCTCCCTCTCTCCCTCTCTCTCTCCTCTCTAAAAATGAATAAATAAAATAAAATTAAAAATTAAAAAAAAATTCATTCAATTCCCACTGAGCACAAGGTAGGCACTATTCCAGGGAGTTTTACATTCTTCAACTCACAGAATCCCCCAACAACCATCTGTGGTAGGTGTCATTACACCCATTTCACAGAGGTGGAAACTGAGACCCAGAGAGTTTACATACTGAATGGCAGAGTCAGGATTTAACCCAGACGGACTCCAGAGTCCCTCCTACCTGCCTCCACATGCTGCCTCTGGCCATTGGCAGGCCCTGGGAAGAAAGAACAATGAAGGATGGGGGTTCAGTGCTCCGATTCTGGAATCGAGTTCAAATCCTGCACAGATATATACTGGTCGCTTCCTTGGGTAAGTCATTTAATATCTCTGAACCTCAGTTTCCCCTCTTGTAAAAAAAATCTATTCTCTCTTCCTTCAGCACCATGATTTCTCCTCAGGAAATAGCTGTCCCCCAACTCTCCATTCATAAGGTTCTCCTGGCAGTGACCCCACCTGCCAGGTCCAGGTTTGATCATGTGCCCCAGGCCCAGCCAATCAGAGCATCTTGTTCTCCTGGCCTTACTGATAGCTCAGGGATAAGTACATGTGACTAAATCCAGCCAATGAGCATTAGGTTTGGGATGTTTGCTGGACCCATTAAGAAAGAAAGGCTCTCTTTTAGCTTATTGGGAGGTAAGCCTAGGTAGAGCTGCTGGTAGCCAGATTGTCACTGCACAGGAAGAGCCTGCCTGAGAATAAGGAAAAGGAAGAGAAGAAAAAGAGGCAGAAGTGAGAGACCCTAATGGAGAGAAGAGTCTCAATGAGATGGCCATCCAAGCTCCTGGCTCCCACATTGCCACAAGCATACCCTTTGCTGCCTTAGTTAATAAGCCCACATGTGTGCTTCTCTGTCTAGGCCCATCTGAGATGTTTCTCTAACACGTGCAATCAATAGAATGAAAGCCCCATAAGGGCATGATTCTTGTCCACTGAGTTAGTGCTGCAGCTCCAGTGTTGGGAAAAGGCCTGGCACGTGGGAGGTCCTTGGTTAAACAAATGGACATAAAGAATTTCAAATATAACAGCCCACCTCATGGGACAGGCATTATGAGAATAAAGTGGGCAGGTGAATATTCGAGGCTCAACCCCATTGCCTGGATGGTCAGCCTCGACCACCGTGGCTCTGAGCCAGAACTCCTGCCCACCCACCCCCCCCAACAGTCTCTAGTCTGGTGGGCTGTCCCCAAGCAGGGGGGAGGGTGGTTTATGTAAGGAGCAGTGTGATCAAAGACCATGAGCGCAAACTGCAGTACTCAAGGCTGTAGGGAACACCAACAATATTGCAGACCTGCTCTCTGCCCTCCAGGACTCTGCTTGGCACCCTCCAGGCCCTATGGCTCCGTGCCATGTGACTGCCCACTGCCCTGAGCTGCAGCCATGGAGCTGCCGTCCTTACACACCGGGCCACAGCCTTCACATCTGCTTTTGGCCACCCCTGCAGACCAGGTAGGTAATCAAGCACTCAGCCACGGGGCAGAGATTACCCACATCCAGTAAGGAAGGGGAAAGGTATTGGGGGACAGCCATGTCGACTCCTGGCTGGCATTTAGAAAATGCACAAGAAAGAGTAGCCATTAGCTTTTGGATTCGGACAGACATGGTGTCGTAGCACAAGGGGCACTGGGTTGAAGGGACTGGTGAACAGGCTTCACTCCAGCCCTGAGGACGCGAGGCTAGAAGGTTTTGCATAGGGTCCTACTTCTGTTTGTGGTGCTTGGGTGAGACTCTTGCCAACTCGGGCTTCCTCCGGGACCACATTTCCCACTTCCTCTCACCTTGACCCTGTCTTCATGTCCTGTGGGCTCACAAATACGCAGACACTCTAGCCAGAGAGCCACGACATGCCCAGCCCCCCATGCCACCTTCTCACCAACCTTCTAGAAATACATATGTTCCCATTCCCAAGAAGCACCCCCCAAAATTGCCCTCTAAACCCTGTTCTTGTTGCTTTCAATCTGGGTAATTAAACTCAACTCATCTGAGGTGATTAAAAATTCATTCAACAGGCCCAGAAACAAAATGTGGTAGGAAGCAGACTTGGCCTGCCAGCTTGAAGTAATTAGAAAATCACCCTGCTGAGCCTGACCTGTGGTGGCGCAGTGAATATGGCGTCGACCTGGAATCTGAGGTCGCCGGTTCAAAACCCTGGGCTTGCCTGGTCAAGGCCCAGGTGGGAGTTGATGCTTCCTGCTCCTCCCCTACCCTCCTCTCTCTCTTGCTCGCTCTCTCACTCTCTTTTCTCCCCTCACCTCTCTAAAATGAATAAACAAAATTTAAAAAAAGAAAGAAAGAAAATCATCTGCTGGGCAAGGGTACCTAAGGCATTGTTGCAGCCACCAGTCATTCTTTAAGTGGGGAAGGTGACCACCCCCCTTATACTGTAAGAAGCTTCCTGGCCTCTAAGTACTTCTTCCTCGCCAGCTGTTGCGGACAGCGGTGTGCACGAGCAGCTGGTTTACAGCGAGTTTTTAGTTTCTAGGCACCACTTCTCCCAAGCCTGTTGGAGTCTCCACACCACTGCCCCCCGCATTCTCCTGCTGCCACACATCCCCCCCACCAGCCATGCCCTCCAGCAGGCCTATTATCCTCTCTCCACCCTCTGTCCCCGCAGCCCCATCCCAGCCTCCTTTGATCCTCTCCTTGCTGCTATCCTGCAGGGTGGTCCCTGCTGCAGGCCCCCACACCCTGGGGCTCTCCACCATGCCTGTCTCCCAGGCAACAGCTTGGGATGCTGGTATTCCAGGATGCCACAGAAAGGTATTTCCTTTCCCCATCTCAGAACCCACCAGGGGCCTTCACACCTCCCAAACCATCCAACTTTCCCATCTGGTACCTCTGAGCACCGTGGGCAGCAGGAAATATCTTGTTAACCCAGGAGGGCTAGAACCCCATACTATTTTGAGTTGCTCAGGAGCTTGTGACAGAAACTGTGTTTTGCTCAAGATAATCTCATCCCTTACTGTGAACCATTTTTTTTTTTTTTTTTTTTTTGCATTTTTGCATTTTTCTGAAGCTGGAAACAGGGAGAGACAGTCAGACAGACTCCCGCATGCGCCCAACCGGGATCCACCTGGCACGCCCACCATGGGGCGATGCTCTGCCCACCAGGGGGCGATGCTCTGCCCCTCTGGGGCGTCGCCATGTTGCGACCAGAGCCACTCTAGCTCCTGAGGCAGAGGCCACAGAGCCATCCCCAGCGCCCGGGCCATCTTTGCTCCAATGGAGCCTTGGCTGCGGGAGGGGAAGAGAGAGACAGAGAGGAAGGAGGGGGTGGGGGTGGAGAAGCAAATGAGCGCTGCTCCTGTGTGCCCTGGCCGGGAATTGAACCCGGGTCCTCCGCACGCTAGGCCAACGCTCTACCGCTGAGCCAACCGGCCAGGGCACTGTGAACCATTTAATTGCAGTAAGGCATGAGGGACGTTCTGAGTCTTTCCTTGGTCCTCTGGAAGACCTGGGATAGTGCTGTCTGATACAGTAGCCACTAGCCATATGTGGTCATTAAATAGAAATTAATTTAATTTGAGTAAAATTAATATTTGGTTCCTCAGCTGCACATGTGGCTGCTAGCTATCGTATAGGACTGTACAGATATAACATTCCGTCATCACAGAAAATTCTATGCGACAACACTGGCCTAGAACATATGCTTGAAAGGCATGGACTTGGAAGTTGAACAGACCCTCTGCTGTTTATTCTGCAATCTTGGGCAACTCACTTAACTTCCTGAAGCTTCCCTCCGTGTCTTCATCTATAATCGTAGCTATTTAGAGAGCCCTGAGGTCCAGTGAGAGAATCCAGGTACACACTCAGCCCAGTGTTTGATAGTAGGAAGAGCCAATAAAAAGAAGCTATTGGCTCTGGGAGTAGAGGGGACAACTTGATGAAGGGGAACGATTTAGGACAAAGGAGACTGTGTTTGTTCTAGCCCCAACTCCATCACTGCCTGTAAGCCATATGTGACCTGCACAGCCCAGATTCAAAACAATGAACAGAAAAAAAATCAAAATGAAATGGGAAACTCCAGCACAGATTTTTTTTTTTGGAGCCTGGGACCCAACATCTGACTGCTGAGCAACTCCACTGAGATGCCTTTCAGGGTCCTCAGAACCAAGAATTCCAACTGGATTGGAGTATCCTCCACCCAACACCCACCTGCTCCTCCTGCCCTTCTTAGCTCAGGAGTAGCACCTGGTTTCCAGAAAGCTAGAAACTTTACTTGCTCTGTCTCCTTAATTTATAATCCTATGGTGTGCTTAGAGTTATTATCACTATTTTACAGATGAGGAAACTGAAGGCCAGAGAGATTACACATCTTGCCAGTCAGTGGTAGAGTTAGGCTCCGGAGTCTGTGCTCTTAAGCAACATGTGATGCTGCCTTGATCTGCCAACAAAGCCCCTTGACTTTACCTCTTCAAATCTGTTCACTTCTCGCCAGCACCTTATTCTGGCCACCATGGCCTCCTGCTTGGCTCAGAGCAATAGTCCCCTGGCTAGTCCCCAGGTGTCCTGGCTGGCTTCCTCTCCTCCCCACCCCCTAATCACAGCCCTCTGTACAAGCTGAGTATTTAGTGGCATTCTTTCCTGATAGGAATCCCTCATAATCTTTTTCACCACTGTGCAGCTGGAGCCTGGCACATGATAAGTCATCCCCAAATATTTGGTTGAATGGATGTATGAATCTTTTGAAACAACCCAACCCAAGAGACTGTTGGGAATATGTGATCGGCATGATTTGTGAATCCCCAGACTCTAAACAAGACAACTTGGGTGAAACCTCAGATAGCTGTGTAGATAAGTTCATGTTACTAAGAAAGCACAGGCTAACAAATTATATGCTGTTTCTTCTGAGAAAGAATGGGTCGAAGAAGATAGGGAAGAGGAACCAATCTGCAGAGCATTCAGGAAAGGCATTTAAGGCCAAAACTGTGGCCCTCTATCTCTAAGACTATATGAAGGAAGGGTGCCTAGAGCCTCCAGGGAGTCCTCTGTTGGTTCACTAGGCTCTTCCATCGCCATTGCCATTAATGTAAGGGATTCTGGTGTAGACCTTGGGCTAAAGAGTTTGGTTCACATCAACCAGGTCCAAGGTAGTGGTCACCTTTGTATGTCCTCAACAAACCAAGTTCCTGTTTCTAGGAAACAGAGGCACAGATACCGACACATGAGATAAAGTCAGGTCCATGCCCTGCCCGCTCTGCTCCACAGACACTCTGAGGCAGTCTCTGGGAGGTGTCTTGCGCCAATGAGCCCCTGGGAAGGTCATTGTGTTACCCTGGGCCTCAGGCTCCTCCTCAGAAAATTGAGGTTGAAGTAGATGACCCCTAAAGGTCACTTGACCCTCAGTGTTGGGGACCAGTGTCTATGAAGATAGCTGTGGCCCCTCATGTGGCCTGCCCCTTGGTGTTTCACTCCTACTCCCAGTCTGCGAACTTCCCAAGGAACTAGGGGCTTTCTCCCAAGGAAGGCTCAGGATCAGCCCTGCCAAGCATATGATCAGATATGATCAGAGGCAGAGCGAGGGGTGGGCACCGAGCTGGGCATCAGGAGAGCCTCGATTCCGTCCCACCACTGACTCCTGGGTATTTGGGGGCATTTCTCCAACCTTCATTCCTTCATCTATAAAATGGAGGTTAGAAACTTAGACCCCGGGAATTCCCAGAGAGTCCCAAAGGGGAAGAGTTATTTAAAATGGAGAATACACACTCAGTGGTATCCCAGTGGCAAACCCAGCAGCACCAATACCAGGACAAACTGGCATTCTGAGTCTCCTGATATGATGCAATGATTATATCATCTATGTAGTATTCCTGCCCCCCCAAAATGTTTATCTAGCCACAAGGAGACAATCAGATCCAAATGATACAATATTCTATTAAAACAACTGGCAGGAACTCCTTAAAGATAGCACTATCAAGAAAGAAAGAAAACTGTGGTGGCGCAGTGGATAAAGCGTCAACCTGGAAACGCTGAGGTTGCCGGTTCAAGACCCTGGGCTTGCCTGGTCAAGGCACATATGGGAGTTGATGCTTCCTGCTCCTCCCCCTTCTCTCTCTCTCTCTGTCTCTCTCTCTCACTCCTCTCTCCCTAAAAAATCAATAAATAAAATATTAAAAAAAAGATAAAAAGAAAGAAAGAAAGAAAGAAAAGAAAGAAAGAAAGAAAGAAAGAAAGAAAGAAAGAAAGAAAGAAAGAAAAAGAAAGAAAGAAAGAAAGAAAAGGCGCCAACCAGTCACCTGATACATGAAGCTTGTTAAGATTGAACAGGACATATTGGAACCCTTGGAGAAAATTTAATATGGAGTATATATCAGATACTATTATGGCACCAAATTATTGACTATGCTAACAGTTGCAGACAATGTCCTTGTTCTTCTGAGATAATAACTGCTGTATTCAGAGGTAAATTGTCATCATGCTTGCAGCTTACCTCCGGAAAGAGAGAGAACAAAAGCAAAGGTGGCAAAATGTTAATGATTCATGGATCCAGGTGAAAGGTACAAAGATGCTCCCTGTGTTCACGTTTCAACTGTTATGTACCAGGGGTCTCAAACTCGCGGCCCGCGGGCCGCATGCGGCCTGCCGAACAACTTTGTGCGGCCCGCAGACTAATCCACGGGCTTACTTAATTTTATCCAAAATATTTTGAACTTCGTGGATTAGTCTGCGGGCCGCACAAAATTGTTCGGCGGGCCGTGAGTTTGAGATCCCTGATAGGCTGAGATTTTCCCAAATAAAAAGTCGGGAGGGAAAAGGCTTAACAGAAATTGTCTTTGGAATCAGGCTGCTCTGAGTGAATCCTGGGAAAGCAGAGCAAACATGGATTGAGTTTTTAGCACCTGCCAGACTCTGTCCGGAGGTTTCTGTGAATAATTTCACTTAATCTTCACATCAACCTTGTGCGGTGAGGCTGTTAATACAGAAGAGGAGCCTCGGGCACAGAGGAGTGAAGTGACTCGCTCAAGGGCACACAGCAGGAAGCAGCAGAGCCATGGCCCAGGCTGCCCTGGCTCCTGGCCTGTTCCTTTCACTCTGTGATCCTAGATTAAGTCTTTCAAAACATGGATTCTCTGGGGTGAAAATAATAAAGAGAATTCTGGGGGAAGAAAGACCCGTGGTTGCCAGGGGTTGGGGGGAGAAGGGAACGGGTAGACAGAACGCAAAAGATTTTTAGGGCGGTGAGAATACCTCATATGATGCTCTAATGGTGAATATATGTCCTTATACATTTGTCAAAACTCATAGAATGTGCAAAACCAAGAAAGCACCCTGTGGGCTTGGGGTGATTATGCTGTGCGTACGGAGGTGCCTCAGTTGTAACAATCACGCCATTCTGGAGGGGGTTGTCGACCGAGGAGGAGGCTGTGCACGTGTGGGGCCAGGAATTGGGAATTCTGCGTGGTTTCTGCTCACTTTGCTGTGACCCTAAAACTACTCCAAAAAGTACAGTTTATTTTAAAAACCACAACTACATTTCTCAGGTCTCCTAGATTCCAGATCGAATTCAGGTCCAACCAGACACCTAAAAAATGAGCAGAGGGAGCCCAGGCTCTGGGGAACGGCTGGACTGAGACCCCCTGAGAGGCCTGGGTCCCTGTGACCAGCTGCATTCTGGGAAACACGCGGCCTCCACCCAGAGGCCCTGCTGTTGGGCTCTGTCGAGAGCTCAGAGGAAGTGCGGACTGGGGCCTGGGAACCCTCCCCAGTGATCCCAGGGGAGATTTGCATCTGTGTCGTGGGAGGAGATTGTTTGAGGAGGGGTGGGTGTGTTTGCTGTTTTCTGTCTGCTTTTCCTTCTCCCTTAGCCTCTCCCCTCATAGTGGGTAACTGGTAGAGCCTGCAGGGCTGATGCCAGCCCGGGTCCCTTCCGCTGACTCAGTGGCAGGGAAGGGGAGTGTCCCCGGGAGCAGCCCTCATCCCTGGCTGGCAGCCTTGCCCCCAGGGCCTCTGTATCCAAACTTCCACTGGGCACACGTTCCTCTCTCAGCGTTTCCTTCTGATGGGAGTGCCTCTGGGCACCAATGTCCGGCTCCCTCGGCCACCAGCAGGAAGGTGAGGAGCTCACAAGGCCCAGCTCTGGGCCCCACATTGCTGTCCCTCCTGCCGTCTCCCAGCTCTCCTGCTTCCCTCGGCAGCTCCCGAAGCACAGGAGTATCCCTCCTGCTTCACAAAGCAGTCAACTGAGGGCAAGAAAAAAAGACGGACCTGCCCAAGGTTATTTCACTAACAAGTGGGCTGACAATGACTGGAGTCCACATCCTCTGACCCCCAGTGAAGGTCTTTCCATCGGACGGGTACCAGCAAAGGTCCCCATTCCAGGGACGCTGCCCCTCTTTCTGCAGAGGACCTGGGTGGAATCGCCCTCAGTCATCTCTGGAAGTTCTTTGGTTGTCACTCGGTGTCCACGACCAGTCTGTTGGTGTTTCTTCTGCTCCAGCTCCTTGCTGATATTTGCTGTGTTCTGGGCAACTGGGAAAGAGCCCTCACCTCTCACTGCCCGGGCACTGCATGGGCTCCCTGCTCCCTGCTCAGACTGTGACCCTGAATGGACACTGCATGGGCTCCCTGCTCAGGCTGTGACCCTGAATGGACACTGCATGGGCTCCCTGCTCCCCGCTCAGGCTGTGACCCTGAATGGGCACTGCATGGGCTCCCTGCTCCCCGCTCAGGCTGTGACCCCACATGGGCACTGCATGGGCTCCCTGCTCCCCGCTCAGGCTGTGACCCTGCATGGGCACTGCATGGGCTCCCTGCTCCCCGCTCAGGCTGTGACCCCGCACGGGCACTGCATGGGCTCCCTGCTCCCCGCTCAGGCTGTGACCCCGCACGGGCACTGCATGGGCTCCCTGCTCCCCGATCAGGCTGTGACCCTGCACGGGCACTGCATGGGTTCCCTGCTCCCCGCTCAGGCTGTGACCCTGCACGGGCACTGCATGGGTTCCCTGCTCCCCGCTCAGGCTGTGACCCTGAATGGGCACTGCATGGGCTCCCTGCTCCCCGCTCAGGCTGTGACCCTGAATGGGCACTGCATGGGCTCCCTGCTCCCCGCTCAGGCTGTGACCCTGAATGGGCACTGCATGGGCTCCCTGCTCCCCGCTCAGGCTGTGACCCTGAATGGGCACTGCATGGGCTCCCTGCTCCCCGCTCAGGCTGTGACCCCACACGGGCACTGCATGGGCTCCCTGCTCCCCGCTCAGGCTGTGACCCCACACGGGCACTGCATGGGCTCCCTGCTCCCCGCTCAGGCTGTGACCCTGCATGGGCACTGCATGGGCTCCCTGCTCCCCGCTCAGGCTGTGACCCCGCACGGGCACTGCATGGGCTCCCTGCTCCCCGCTCAGGCTGTGACCCCGCACGGGCACTGCATGGGCTCCCTGCTCCCCGATCAGGCTGTGACCCTGCACGGGCACTGCATGGGTTCCCTGCTCCCCGCTCAGGCTGTGACCCTGCACAGGCACTGCATGGGTTCCCTGCTCCCCGCTCAGGCTGTGACCCTGAATGGGCACTGCATGGGCTCCCTGCTCCCCGCTCAGGCTGTGACCCTGAATGGGCACTGCATGGGCTCCCTGCTCCCCGCTCAGGCTGTGACCCTGAATGGGCACTGCATGGGCTCCCTGCTCCCCGCTCAGGCTGTGACCCCGCACAGGCACTGCATGGGCTCCCTGCTCCCCGCTCAGGCTGTGACCCCGCACAGGCACTGCATGGGCTCCCTGCTCCCCGCTCAGGCTGTGACCCCGCACAGGCACTGCATGGGCTCCCTGCTCCCCGCTCAGGCTGTGACCCCGCACAGGCACTGCATGGGCTCCCTGCTCCCCGCTCAGGCTGTGACCCTGAATGGGCACTGCATGGGCTCCCTGCTCCCCGCTCAGGCTGTGACCCTGCACGGACACTGCATGGGCTCCCTGCTCAGGCTGTGACCCTGAATGGACACTGCATGGGCTCCCTGCTCCCTGCTCAGGCTGTGACCCTGAATGGACACTGCATGGGCTCCCTGCTCCCCGCTCCGGCTGTGACCTGGCACGGGCACTGCGTGGGCTCCCTGCTCCCCGCTCAGGCTGTGACCCCGCACGGGCACTGCGTGGGCTCCCTGCTCCCCGCTCAGGCTGTGACCCAACACCAGCTCCAGGGGCAGGCCTTCAGTCCCCACTGCAGGATCCTGGTTCTGTGCTCTGAGCCGAAGTGGGCAGAAGGCTCCCCTAACTCGTGTCCCCATTTGCAACCCAGGCCCCAGAGAAGCCTGTGAACTCTATTCTACATACCCCTCTTGAAAGGGAATAGGGGAGCCTGACCAGATGGTGGCACAGTGGATGGAGCATCAAACTGGAATGCGGAAGACTCAGGTTCGAGACCCCGAGGTCGCTCATCTGGTTTGAGCAAAAGCTCACCAGCTTAAGCCCAAGGTCGCTGGCTCGAGCAGGGGGTTACTCAGTCTGCTGAAGGCCCATGGTCGGGGCACGTATGAGAGGGCAGTCAAGGAACAATTAAGGTGTGGCAACACGCAAAGAATGATTGATGCTTCTCATCTCTCTGTTCCTGTCTGTCTGTCCCTCTCTCTGACTCTCTCTCTGTCTCTCTAAAAAAAAAGGAATAAGGGAGTCAATTTCTTAAAATAAATGAACTTATCTATCTAAAAAAGAAGAAAGGGAATCAGGGTCTGGGTTTCTTGGCAGCCTGTCCCCAGTCACCCCACTGCAGTAACAGCCTCAAGTCAGTTTATGATTCCAGTGACATTATCCCCCTTCCCACCACGACCAAGCTCCCTGTCACATCCCTGTCCCCCACACCCAGATCCAGGACAGGGACAATGATGCTGCCCCACCCCCCATTACTATGCTCCATCCTCCTGGCCAGAGTAATTGGTTATGGAATGCTTGTCATTGACCAAAGTCAGGCCAACCAGACCCTGTGGAACTGAGTTCCAGACTTTGAGCTCTGAGAGAAGCAGAATGGTTCTTTGCCCCAGTGAGAAGGTGCGAGGTTTAGCGGCTCTGCAGCCATTTTGTCCCCATGAGGTAGAATCTGCTGTGTAAAAAAGCTGTTACCTGGAGTACAGCCCAGCCAAAGACAATGGAGCACCAGGTCTTGGTGATATTGTTTAGAGCAGTGCTGGTCAACCTGGTCCCTACTGCCCACTAGTGGGTGTTCCAGCTTTCATGGTGGGCGGTAGCAGAGCAACCAAAGTATAAATAAAAAGATTTAACTATAGTAAGTTGTTTCATAAAGATTTATTCTGCCAAACTTAATGAAAATCTGACATAAAGTACTTGGTAAGTAATTATTATTATATGCTTTAACTTGCTGTAACTCTGCTTTATAAATTTTATAAAGTCAAGTTACTTCCCTTCTTTATAAATCACCATTACTGTGGAACCAGTGGGTGGTTAAAAAATTTTACTGCTAACAGAGATACAAAAGTGGGAGGTAGGTGTAAAAAGGTTGACTACCCCTGGTTTATAGTCTCTGATCAAGCCTTGTCTAAAGCCAACGACACCCCTTGGATTTTAGTTCAAAAGCCAACACATACTGATTTTGCATGAAGCAAAAATTGGGTTTTCTTTCACTTGCAACCAAAACTCTAGTGACACAGAAGGTCAAACTGGGGCCCCTTGCTTCTCTCCCTTCCCCACCCCTACTGTCTCATGAAACTTCCTCCTCAGAGGCCTACCTACCCCCTGCAAATGAACTTGTACTAATACATAGCCAGGGCCGTCCACAACTAGCCCATATGTGTCTTTGTACCACAGAATTATTTGTGCTGTATAGAAAATGTCTTGGATACAGTCCCTCCTTGGCTAGGTAGAGGGCGGGTTGGGGGGCAGCAGGTAGAGAAGGGGGTAGAGAGAACAGGGCACAGTGACACACACCACCCCAGGCCAAGTGGATTCAGAATCCCCAGTCAGCCGTATCTCCTGAGGGACGGTGCCCACAGCTGGACTTAGCCCAGAGCTCAGGAAAGCCTTCCTGCCTGAGGGGGCCCTGGGGGCCTCCAACTTTTCAGTTGGTAGTATGGGTCAGAAAGAAGCAGAGACCCCCAATGGAATTGTTTTTAAAACGGGCCCCTTACCAGGACGATTTAGCCCTGAGCTAAGAGGCCTCAGAGCAGCCTCAATTCCTACTGCGGCCTCCAGCCTGGCTTCCTCCCAGGCACACCCCTGAGCCAGCCCCTTCCTTCCAGGGCAGGAGCCTGAGAACAGCCAGGGCCTCATTCATTCTCTTCATTCCTTCCTCAGTGGTCAGGCCCCTCCCTCTGGCCAGCCCCTCCTCTGGGCAGCCATCGGTACCGGTACCAGTACCGTGTATGGTGCAGGCTGTGCCCAACAGCAACACATGGGGCCTCCAACTGCGGAGAGGTGGGCAGGGCTGGGCTCTCATCTCTGGGGGCTCTTGAGAGGTCTGGGACTTCTAGCGATCAGCCCCAGGGGTCTCTCCCAACAGGCCTTGTCTCTCTCCACAATGTCAAGTTCATTTCTGTGTCTGTCCCAAAGAACACAAACAAAAACTTTGGCAAGTGCCTACTGTGCCGCAGGCCCTGCAGTGAACTCCAAGTTCTCATGACAACCCTCAACCCGGTGAAGGCTAACCACACGTTAGAGCAAGGACATGGGGTGCTGGGTGGCGGGGCTCCCCCATGCAGCCAGCACCCCGGTGCATGCCGCCCGCACTGCACTGCTCCCCAGTGCCACTCTCCCTGCCCTCACCTCCAGAGAGCTGCCTCAGCCCAAGGCTGGCGGGCCGGAGCCAAGAGAGGATTCTTCTGTGCTCTCTGGCCTCAATCAGGCAGTCAGGAGCAAACCCCGTGGCCCTCCTGCCTTATTTGGAAGAAGAGTAGGAAACCAGATGAGAACTCAAGAACTCAGCTCTGCACCAACATGCCTCTTCCTAGGGCCACACCGCTGGTGCCGTCATCCTCCGGAGTGTGGGGGACCCGTGCCCCAGGGGCCCCGCGCTGGGATTCAGGGACAGAGGTGAACATGGCCCTGGAGGAGGCGAATATTTGGGATAGTAGTCATTTTCTGCCAGTCATTACAGGAATGTTCTACTTTAATTAATTATTTATTTATTTATTCATTCATTCATTCATTTTTAGAGAAGAGCGAGAGAGAGAAGGGGGAGGAGCAGGAAACATCAACTCCCATATGTGCCTTGACTGAGCAAGCCCAGGGTTTTGAACCAGCAACCTCAGCGTTCCAGGTTGACGCTTTATCCACTGCGCCACCAGAGGTCAGGCAGGAATGTTCTACTTTAAAACAAATTAAAGTTATAGGGAACTAGGGGTCTTGGGGAGCCCCTGCGAGGCCCCTCTGAGTTATCTGGGAGGGAGTTTGTGAGGTGGGGTCCCTTCAGTCAGGGGCGAGTCTCTGAGCACAGGCTGACCTCAGTCAGTTCTGGGCCTGCCCCAGAGTACTGTCACTAAAAGGATGGCTCAATAGGCACGAGGTAACCCTGGTATCTCAAAAGAGGTATCTAGACAAGCAGTCTGGGACCTTGTAGAATCTTCTACAGTCAGTTTGGCTGCACCTTAGAATCACCTGAGGATTCTAAAAGGTCCGATTCCTGGGCTCACCTCAGACCAATTGAGTCATAATCTCAGGAGGGCAGCTGGGCGGCTATATTTTTTAATCTCCTCAGGTGACTCCATTGAACTGCATTTTTCAGACTTCCCTGATGATAAAAATCACCCAGAGGGCATATAAAAATAGAGATTAGCAGGCCCCAAACCAATGAGACCCCACCCAATCAGAATCTGCGCTTCTCACAGAGTCACCTGGGAGCCAGGTGACTTATGCTGACAAAGCTAGAAAATCAGGGCCCGCTGCCAGGCCCTCGGGCGCCAGCCCTTGTGCCTTCGCGCTCCGCCGAGGCCGGCCTGGACTCACGGCTGCCCTGTGATTACGTGCAGCACCCGTTTTCTTCGCAGGACCGATCATCACTTGCAGTCGTGTGTTGATTTCCATGTTTGCTTCATGCGAGGCTCCCCACTCCATGGCAGACACCGTGGGGGCGAGAACCGCCTCTGTTGGGTTCTGTAGAGCACAGGGGTTCCCAGTGCGGCGTCTGAGGCTGGACTGCCCGGCCCCAGCTCCCAGCTCTCCAGCTCACCTGTTCTCTGGTCCTTGTCTAGTCGCTTCTGGTTCTCGCGCCTCTGTTCTCACATCTAGTTAGAAAATTAGACCAATGATGCCAGCCTTGCATTGTTGATGTGAAGAGTCAATGAGATTCTATAGGTAAAACATTTGACATAGTTCCTGGCACATAAGACACAGCCCATAAACGTTAATTGTATTGATAATCTTCCGCTACAAAACGAAACACCCCAAAATTTAGTGGCTTAAAACTACCACCACTTAATGGCTCACAGCTCCCTGGGTTGACAACGTGGATAAGGTTCAGCTGGGATGGCTTGTCTCTGCTCCAAGTGGTTTGGGCTGGGCTCACGCTCACATCTGTGGCCAGTGAGCCGAGGGCTGGGGGCCCCACACAGCCTAACTCACATGCCTGGCAGGTGGCTGAGGCTGCTGCTGGTCAGGACGCCTCAGTTCTGTGTGGTCTCTCTGGCAGGGCAGCTCGGGTTTCTTTGTGTGGCAGCTGGGTTCTAGGAGGGCGAGTGTGAAAGTCACATGTCACTTTTAGTCAAAGCAAGTTACAGGGTCATCCCGGAGTGAAGGGGTGAAGACGTGGGCCAGTCTCTGTTAGGGGGAAGGGCAGAGACTTGCTGGCCATTTTAATCCTCCATCGTGGTTCTTTTCCTATGAATGGTGCCTGGTTCCATTTAATACACATTTATTGAAGAAATAAATAAATGAAGAAACTGGAGACCAGAGAGGAAAAAGGGCTTGCTCAACATCACACAGCAAGTGAATGGCAGCGCCAGGATCAGAAACTGGCCTCCTGGTACGCGGTCCTGCCTCTTCCCATCACACCAATCTGCTCAGACGGCTGCCTGAGGTGGGGCTGAATTCTCCAAATAACTGCCTCACTCCTCAGCTTCCGCTGAGCCTCTGGGGATGCATCTAGAAGGCCAGGACTGGGCTTGCTTCCTGAAGAGTCTGGGATAGCGAGAAGGCAGCACATTTCCCTTCCCTGGGCACAAAGCATCTCAAGAGTGGTCAGCAGCCCTGCTCCAGTTCCTTCGCATGGGGGAGGGGGCAGGTCGGAGTCAGAGACAAAGGCAGAGCCCTGTGTGGACAGTGTGCGTCCTGCTTAGCTTCCCATCAACCGGGTGTGGACACACAAACACAGGCACCCTTCTCTCTAGCCTCTCCCTTTAAATCCTGGGAGAAAGCTACCGCGAGTTTGGGCAGCTGGACTTGTGTGGCTCTTATCTAGCCTGGACCAGCCATTTCATGGCTTTTGAAAAGTGAGCTTAGGGGAGGGGAGCAGAGAAAAAGTCAGCGTGCGCGGAAAAGTTGTGAAACACCTACTAGGCTTCTGTCCTTGTTCGTCAGCCTCTTCCTGTTGTCCCGGCACCAGAGGTGAATGGGGCCTGCTGAGTCACCCACCTGCGGCACAGAAGACACCTATTTTTAGCCTGAGGTAAATGAGCCCTGCAGTCACCCAGACCACGGTCCCTTGGGTCTCTGTCACAGCTGGCATGACTGGATGGGGGCTACATCATAGTGGACGCCCTCCCCCCCAACCAAGGTGCTTTCATCTCCTTCTGAGAAGCCGTGCTGTGTGGCAGTCACTCGTGTAACTGAGTGTGGCAGAGTGGCACGGGGTGGCACCAAGGTGGGGGTGTGAGAAGCTCTCTCCCCCTTGGCGGTGCCCATCAAAGTACAGGTCTCTGGGCTCTGCTCAGTTTGGGGTCTGACCCACACACAGCACGGCCATTCACTAGCTGTGGGACATTAGGAGTATCAGACTGTCTCTGCCTTAATTTCCCCACCTGTAAAATGGGGCTAGACTTCCTTCTGTAGGTGTGTGAAACAGTGCATTCATGCGGAGGAGGTGGCAGCACGGTGCCCAACACATGGGAACCGAACAACATGTGTCACCTGCTAGTGACTTGCGGAAATGACTCTATAAATCTCTGCCCATTGGTGGCACTGCTCCAGACCGGGGCTCACATCTCAAGATGTCCCACTGTCTTCTGAAAAAACCTGCCCCGTCCCCCAACATAGCTGTCAGACACAGATGTCACTCAGCAGAAAAGCACTGGTCACATCCCTTCTCCTCGTCTCTCCCTCAGGTGACCAAGACCAATGCCTGTGAGACCTTTTTAACTTTAATAATTCTTTTTAGAGAAGGGAGACAGAGAGAGAGAGAGAGAGAGAGAGAAGGGTAGAGGAGGAAGCATCAACTCCCATATGTGCTTTGACCAGGCAAGCTCGGGGTTTTGAACTGGTGACCTCAGTGTTCCAGGTCAACGCTTCATCCACTGCGCCACCACAGGTCAGGCCGTGAGACCTTTTTAGAAGCAGACCCGTTTTTCCAAACAGAACATGACAGGGCATGGGGACACGATGTATACAGCTGATAACAGCTGCAATCCATCCGCTTACGTTGATTTCCTAAGGTCAAGCAGCCAACGTGTCACTGTGTTACTGATAACATCAGGGTGAGCACAAATGGGCTTCCATGTGTGACGATCACATATTGCTCCGAAACGTGCATGTGCATGCTTATTACAAATTTTCAAGTAGTTTAAAACACAATTTGGAAATTATATTTGAACTGAGCCATGGTAAAAGCCACTAAGCTTCCCAGAAAAATGTTAGAACTTTGTTTAGTGCAATTTGCAATGCCTGGAGATTTCCCAGGGTCTTTTACTGGATAAGAAAACTAAGGCCCAGGTGGGAGATGGGACTTGCCCTGTGAGTGGCCTCAGCAGTGAGAACCCAGGCGCCCTGAGTCCCAGGTCAGTACTCCTCATCTGTGTCCACATTTCCAACTCGATCAGTGCGGTGGGCTGCTCACAGGGTTGGGACCAGCACAGGTGGCTCTGGCCATTGGCCAATTGGTCTAAGTGACAATGGCTGTTTATGGCTCTCAGCATCTGTGGCTGAGAGGTGGATGATGGGAACAAAACTAGGCCCCTAAGGAAGAAGGTAGGCATGTGCAGGTCCCGTGCTGGAGCAGGAAGTCATGAGACTAGAGGAGTTGGGATTGCTTTACCTTCAGTGGCTAAGCTCTTGGTCCAGCCAAATTCTCACGCTGCAAACAGTCTCTGAGTTTTCCAGTGCTTTGAGATCCCAAGATAAAAGACTCCCAAAAAAATGCAAACTAATATCGTCATTGATGACAATTTTCTCCTTGGCCAGCAGCCTGCTGGGCTGTGCCCCAGTCTGGTCCCTGTCCCCTGAGAGAGGAGCCCTATGTGGGAGATGAATGATGCCCCGTGCCCTGCCTCGGGCCAAACCCAGGGCGTCCTAACCCCAGGAGAAGCCAAGTCTCCACTGTCTTTCCCACCACATCCCGAGTCACCGCACCCAGCACATGGGACACTTCTTTCTCCGGAGGGACAGCAGCTGCCAAGGTGCAGAGTCACTACCTTGTTGTCAGTTGATGCTCCCCGCCCTGAGAAAGGTGCCCTGAGAGGGTGTGGCGAGGCACCCTGGGCAAGCATGCCTGTGACAACCTGCCTGCTATCCCGGGAGGAGTTGTTCCCCACCTGGGACGGGCTCCGGGCCAGCAAGGGGACCCCTCCTCACCTCTCAGCTGGGCTTCTGGCTGCAGGCCTCCATGCACAGGGCCCTTGTTGGAGTAACGGTCCAGCTCCATCTGTGTTGTGTTGCGCTCTACCCCCTGACCCTCAGGAGGGCCCATCAGAAGGGAGATGGGAAGGCAGTAGGATGCCTGAGAGTTAGGACTCACTTCATAGCTGTGGGCTCCCAGGTGGCTATTTTCAATGTTGTTTTTTTTTGCTAAAGGTTCAGAAATAACACTCATGCCTCCTCTGATCTTTTCTACCCAGTTCCCCTGTCCCCATATTTCTTCCGTGAAGCAACTGTTGTTACCAGTTTGGGGAAACATCTTTCCAAAGACATTCTATGCATATATATATATGCATATATATATGCAGGTGAGTGTAACCTTTTATGTTTTATGTAAATGTAACAAAGTACACATCTTTTTCTGGAACTCTTCTTTTTCATTTAATGACACATTTTGGGAATTGGGTCGTATTGGCAGCTGGGATACACGTCCTTCTTTCTGATGGCTCTAGGCAAGCCCTAGACCAGGGGTCCCCAAACTATGGCCCGCAGGCCACATGCGGCCCCTTGAGGCCATTTATCCGGCCCCCGCCGCACTTCCAGAAGGGGCACCTCTTTCATTGGTGGTCAGTGAGAGGAGCATAGTTCCCATTGAAATACTGGTCAGTTTGTTGATTTAAATTTACTTGTTCTTTATTTTAAATATTGTATTTGTTCCCGTTTTTTGTTTTTTTTTTACTTTAAGATAAGATATGTGCAGTGTGCATAGGGATTTGTTCATAGTTTTTTTTATAGTCCGGCCCTCCAATGGTCTGAGGGACAGTGAACTGACCCCCTGTGTAAAAAGTTTGGGGACCCCTGCCCTAGACCCACCATAAACTATTTAATCAGGTGCCTGTTGATGGAATTCAATGGGCCTCCAGTCTCTTCCTCCTTTGATGAACACTCCTGTGAATGTGTCTATTTTAACTCTGTTCCCCTCCCATTTCTGGGGAACCCAGTAGACCCAAGGCACTGGGGAGGGGGCCACAAGGAACCAGGGGATCACAGTGCCTGAGTGAAGGCCTGGCTCTCGAAGGGGAAGGCAGCCCCACCCACGCCCTTTGGGGAGGCCTCAGGTGAACAATGCTACAGAACAGCTTGAAAGAGGAAGTGGGCAGGGAAGAGAAATAAGATTCTTGACTGAAATTATTTGAACAAGCTCTTCACTGATTATAAAGTAAATGTACTCATTATAGGAAATTTGGAAAACACTAACTAGATGGACAAATGTCACAGGATCCCACTTGCCCGGAGGTAACCACTGTCAATGTTTAGTACAGTTTCTGCCAGTCTATTTTCTAGATACAGAGAATTTCGGGTGGTCAAGGGGGACATGGAGAAAAGACATGCAGTGAAGGTCCTTTCTGAGCAGAGGGGGCACAGCAGGGCACATTAGACCCTTCCAGGAAACAGAGCCAGAGGCATCACAGCAGAGGGGGCGGGGTGGGGGCGGGGTGGGGGCGGTGGCAGGGCTCATATCGCAGGTGAGCCTGTGAGCGGCTGGGAAGGGTATCCCCGGGAGCCACTGCCGGCCTTTGAGCACAGAACTGGGAGGATCCAACCGGCAAGAGGTCTAGGGGGTCTGGCTTTGAGATTTTAGAGAAATATCTAAGAAAAAAAAAAATCTCACCAGTCCTTTGGAATAACTGGTCTGGAGTTCCAGAGGAAGGTTGCCTCTGAAAATATTAACTTGGGAGTCACAAGAAGAGAGATGAGAGATCAGTGTTAACGAGACAGGAGACAGGTGTGGCTTAGCATTAACTTGGGAACAGTCAGATCTTGGTTGAGTCCCAAAGACACCACTTATAGCAACTGTGTGGCATTGGGTGACTAAATTATCCTCACTAGGTCTCAGCTCCACCATCTGCAAATGCAAATAGAACTAATACACCCAAGTCAGAAGGTCAACACGAGGATTGCAGGTGACACAGCTAGGAGCTAGGCACGGTGCCTGGCACACGGAACACACTCATTGATTATTAAGAGATGATAGAATGAGAGCAAAGAAAAGGCTAAGGTTAAATCTCTGGCAGAGGGCGCTGGGAGAAAGAGAGTGGTCTTCTGGACCAAAAGGAGAGTGGCCCCAGGCAGAGCAGGGCCTCTGGGGTTCAGAAGGAAGAGGTGGTGACAGTGCCACACATGGCCTGGGGCCCAGGAAGGGCTCAGAAGGTCCCTGGTGAGTCACCTTCAAAGCAGTTGTCATGGCAATGTCGGGGGAAGGCAGAGGCAGAGAGGTCAAGAGGTGGTGGGAGATGAGGAGGTCCGGAGGTGAGTTTCTAAGTCTTTCAAGAAGTCTGGCTCAGGAGAGAGGCTGTGGGGCAGAGGGAAAAAGGTGTTTGGTTTTGTATGGGTTGCGGAACCAGCATGTTTATAGGCTGAGGAGAGGAATCAGAAGTTCTCAAAGAGAAGAAGTGATGAAAGTTGTACTCCACTTCTCTAGACTTTAGATTCCTCCTCATTTTATAAATCAGAGTGTGGATAAGGGATCTCTGAGTCCCTGCTGGCTTTTTAGCTCTATGACCCATCCACCCATCCATTCATCCATCCATCCATCATCCATCCATCTATCCATCCATCTATCCATCATCCACCCATCCATCCATTCATCCATCCATCTGTCATCCATCCATCCACCCATCCATCTATCCATCATCCACCCATCCATCCATCCACCCATCCATCTATCCATCATCCACCCATCCATCCATCCATCCATCCATCCATCCATCCATCCATCCATCATCCATCCATCATCCATCCATCCATCCATCCATCCATCCATCCATCATCCATCCAGCCATTTATCCTTTTAACACACTTCCTGTAAACCTCAGCCCTGAGCTAAGTGGAGAGAGGGGGTCTGGGGGAAGGGTGGGGGCAGCAGACAGAAACAGAAGCAGAGGTCCCTCTCCAGGGCTTTGTGTTTAATAGGAAGAGTAAGGAGACAATCAGGCAATGACTTTACCATTTCACAAAAGGACCTCAAAGCCCACACTCCTGTAGCCCTTTGAAGTATCCTTCTAGCACTCACCCACACTCCTGCTCCATCCCAGGTGTGCCTCCCTCTCCCAGCCTTTGAGGACCTGCTCTGGTCTTATCATTCTACTGAGTGTCCCCCATACCCAGGACTGTGCTGGGCCCACATAAGCACTTAGCAAACTTGTACTTATTATCTCTACTTAGTGAAGGTGTATGGATTGTCTACAATGTGCCAGACACTGGGAGACAGTTGTGAGCAAATGAGACCCCTTCCCTTCTTGAATCAGTTGGGGAACAAGACCATCAAAGAGGAAGGGCAGGAGAGGGAGGAGACATGTAAGTCTGAGGAGGAGACCACATTTCCTGATAAGTGTTCCCAACACCAAGAGGCAGCAGGAACTGCCTCCCAGTTCACCTCACCTGTCCTCTGAACCAGCCTTGGGAAATGGGACCTAACCCTAACGACTGGTGTTCCAGTTCCCAGCAAGAGCTGGGCCTGCAGGGAGTGTTGTGTGGACCAGCGACCAGGCTGCTGTTTTAGCAGGATGTGGGAGTCCTGGAGGAAGGCCCTGCCCAAGCGGTCCTCAGCGTCCAAGGAGCAGAGGGTGGCTGACAGATCCCAGCTGACCCGCTGGCCAAGGAGGGGGAAGGAGTAAATGGAGCTTCTTCCCTCCACGTGGGTCCTCCTCTGCTATGTGATCTTTGAGAAGTCACCAGGGGTGCCCCACCAAGGGACAGGGAGGCTGGGGGTCAGTCAGGCTGCCTGCAGGCCACACTGGCTGTGCTCAGGGCAGATGATTTCTCCGGCAGCCTGTCTGGGCCGCTTTACATTTGGCCCTCCAGGGACTACTCAGTGTCTTCCCTGGAACCACTTTTGGGGTGTCAGGACCACCTGAGAGCCGCAGCCCAGATCACAGACTTAGAAGCCAAGGGAAGAGGAGGACAGGGGCGATCTGCCTCAGTTTCCTCACCCGGGAAGTGGGGCTGATGCTGCCTTCAGGTCGTGGCATGGCGACTGAGACTGAACAGGGTAACTGGGCAGAGGGCCAGCACGTGGCTCCCTTCCTCCACCTCTGCCGCTCCCCCCGCCGCGCACTTCTGTGTCCAGCGCTGCAGAGCTGGCCCTGCAGCAAGGGCAGGCAGGCCTCAGGTAGGCCGCGTCCTCGCTGGGCTTCAGTTTCTTCATTTTATGAACCCGGGAGCTCTGTGGAAAGTCCAAAGGCAGGGAAAGTAGTCATTTCTGATCTTTAGGCAGTTTTTGCCTCATTTGAGTGGAGGCATAATGCAAGTTTGGGCACGGGCTAGAATGAAAATGTGCTCTCTAAATCCCAAATGGTGGACGACGCCCTTTTGTTTCCCGTGAGAGCTGATAGCAATGGAGGCTTCCATGATTCCAGCCACACACAGGAGATGATCCAGTTGCCTCGGCCTGGCCCGGACGAGACCTTTCCTGGTTTTCTGGGACGAGTGGTGGGTTGGTGGAGGGAGGTGGGGTGGGGGATAGGGAAGCTGGTTCAGGTCATTTTCCAGGGGCTGAGGGGCCAGAGAGAGCACCGGTGAGTAACTCCTGAATGGTTTCCATCTTCACTCTGGAGGACTCTGCTCTAAAAATACTAGCACAAATACACAAAGATATACCCCAAGAGCACAGTCATCACAAGACTGCTCGTCCTGGTAACAACGGGAAGCAAACCAAAAAAATTTACACAGCATGCTGCCAAAAGTATTAGATCAACCTGGAAAGTGGTCTGTGATACATTAGCATGTGAAAAAGCAATGAGCAGATATGGTGTGGCCTCAGTTTATTACTATAGATGCCTTGTACTATATAACTGAATATATACTGCTCACAAAAATTAGGGGATAGTTCAAAATGCATATGAAGTGACAAAAAAGGAAACATTTGATTTTCTTTTATTGAACAAGAACATCAGAAAAGCAAACAAGTCAGAGAAAGTTGTTCAATTATGCAAATGAGATGCAAAACCAGCTTTCATTTCACTGGTGAAAATGCACTGTACAAAAGGCTGAAAGTCCTGAAGTATTTGCACGTTCCCTGATCCCCTAATTTTTGTGAGCAGTTCAGTACATGAACCACACACACACACACACACACACACACACACACATGTTGAAGCATAGAAACTAAAATCCTAGAGGTTCACAGCACACTGTTAACAGCAGTTACCTCCAGGGTGGGAAAAGATTTTTAATTTTTCTTTTATAGGCTTCTCCACTTCACCGTTTGAATTGCTTAAAATTAGCACATATTAGATCTGATTTAACACACTCATACTCACAAAGAAAGAAATTGAAGAGGGTCACAAGGTCAGCCTTTCCCTATGAGCAACCAGAGAAAGTGAGACTACCATGACAAGGTCCGTGTTATCTGAGCGAATGAAGTGGGGGCCGTGGAAACGAAGGGAGGGGGGAGACCATTCCAATTCCCTGGGACTAGGGATCCCACCAGTCTACACTCCCATCGTCAGGCACCTGGCGGAAGTCCCGCATGGCACTCAGGGACTGTGCCCCTGGGGGAGACGGTGTAGGAATGCTGGCTCTTCAGGAGCCGGGCTGGACCGTTAACCGCTCTGAGTCCCGGGCATTCTGAAGCATGCTGTTTCTTCATTCTGCAACGGCCACTGAAGGAGCCCCAACCAATAAGTAACCCAGTAGTAATAACGCTCATCATTTGTTGTATTTCCATGTGCTAAGTACACTGCACGTATCATCCCATGTTATCCCCACCAGAGTCCTATCAATAGGCGGTTGCATCCTTTAATTCCCTCTAACAGGTAAAGAAACTGCAGCTCCGAGGGGATAGGCAGCTCACGAAGTTCTCACAACCACAGAGGGAACACGCTGAACTCAAACCCAAGCACTCTGGCTCTGGAATCCACCTCAGAGCCACCATTCAGTGGCCTCTTCGTGACACATAAAACAAATAGACACGTTATTTTCTTTGGATCGTATCTTCTCGGTAAAGTCACCATTAGCCTGACTGCAGAAGTTCCCTAAGAAGAAGCTGAGGGTTGGGTTTGATGATGTCAATGCCTGGGGCGGTGAGGCCTGAGGCTGCGCGTGAGCTGGTTACTACCCAAATTTAAAGGAAAGGCCGGGGAAATAACCCTAGTCCACCATGTGGCTCAGCTTGCCATAGTGTTTACACAGTTATAAAAGATCAACAATGAATAATGACAAAACCAAAATGACCACATATTACTGTATGGGGGAGACAGAGGCAAGGAAGTAGAGGTGATGCACACAGGAGGTGAAAGAACTCATCACCCAGGGCAGGAAGTTAATAAATTATTTCTAAAACTGCCAAGACCAAGAATGAGATGTTATTGAGAGACGTGAAAGTGAATGTTTCAAAGAGGCAGTTTCACGAGTTGAAAGAGGCTACACCTGGACCTAGCCGAGGGCTGCAGTGGTCCACAACTAACTAGAAATCTTTTACTCTTCCTATTACATTCAAGGGTAACTTTGAAACCTGGATTTTTTTTTTTTTTTTTTTTTTTTTACAGAGACAGAGAGTCAGAGAGAGGAATAGACAGGGACAGACAGACAGGAACTGAGAGATGAGAAGCATCAATCATTAGTTTTTCGTTGCACGTTGCAACACCTTAATTGTTCATTGATTGCTCTCTCATATGTGCCTTGACCACGGGCCTTCAGCAGACCGAGTAACCCCTTGCTTGAGCCAGCGACCTTGGGCTCAAACTGGTGAGCTTTTGCTCAAACCAGATGAGTCCTTGCTCAAGCTGGCGACCTCGGGGTCTCGAACTTGGGTCTTCCACATCCCAGTCCAACGCTCTATCCACTGCGCCACCACCCAGTCAGGCTCAAGGATAACTTTGATTTAAAAAAAAAAAATTAAATCCATAGCAAAAGCAAGAAGGAGAATTCTGGCCCCTGATAGGTTTGGATGGAGATGAACGGACTGTGATCAAGAGAATGGGAGCCCGGGTGATGGGTATTTCTTTGTCAATCAAACACGGCAAAGCGGAAGCGGGTAGGGCCCGAGCTAAACCAACGGCTCTAGCAGAGAGATCCTTAGAATAGTTGCTTCACTTGGAACTGGTGTGGGTGTGAGAAACTAGGAGGGTTGGGTTTAAAAAAGAGAAGAAGAACCAAGGAGGGGAAAAACAAAATAAAAAGCAGGCTGGCTCTTCCCCAGAAAAGACCATGGTCCTCTGAGATCTCTAGCTCTTCACTGGGGAGTGATCGAATGGGTCCTTTGTTTACACAGTGTGAAACAAGGGTGTGGACTCTCTACCAACCAGGGAAGTTTCGCCATGAAGCCAGGGGAACATTGAGCAATGAGAATTGTGGGACTCAACATCCCTGGCTGGTTAGGCCGACACGTTGGGCCCCGGGATGTGGTAGCCCGAGGGGCCAAAGGGCATGAGTGTGGCATCAGTCTCTGCTGAGAACAAGGAAGCTATGTGTGAGCTCTCCCAGACCCGAGGACCAGGACCAAACACCGTGGAGTTAAAGGATCCACATAAGAGGAGACAATTGGACTCACGCCCCCAAGCCTGGGTCAGGGCCATGTCTCTCTGGAAAGACAGCTCCCGTACTTCCAAGGAACTGAGCAAGCCCAGAGCTTGGGCCCTGAGAGGCCAAGGCCTTCAGACTGGCCTGCAGGTCCCCTCTTCCATAATCATAATGACTCCTCCAGGAAGTATTTTCCAACGAGCTCACCAACTCACCTTGCCCTGGCATAACTAGCTTCTTACTGTTTTGACCTCCGGATGTGTGGCCCATAAAGGACAGCAGAGCCCTGTCTGAGAGGTGATGCCGTGGGAGAAGCCCAGCCCTCAGCACCCCTGGCCTGGGTTTGAATCCCAGCTTTTCCACTGGCTGCTTGTGTGGCCTCCGACGCTCACTCTCCTCATCAGGAAAGTCAGGATTGAAAAATCTTGCTTCTAAAAGTTATGAGGCTTACAGGTGCTAACATGGGCGGAGTGCCGGCCCCGAGTGGGGCAGGATTGGAAGAATGGCTAAGACTCAAGAGCTGGGGTAGGGTTGTGGTGAGGTGAGTGGTGGGTACTCCTCTTGGGGTACACTGCAGGAGCCATCCTTGCCAAGGCGAGACGTTGAACTGGACACCCGGAAACCCTTCTGGACCAGATCCTACTCATGTCCCTCCCTCCCAGCGGCCCTGAGAGCTCCTGGCTGCAGTTTCTCCCACAGGTGTCTCCATGCTACAGGGGCTGGTACAGGTCAGTTTGCCAGCCCGCTTCAGATTAGGCTTTGAACTGTGCTCCCCACCCCCGGGTTCAGATGACATATGTCTCCTCCTGGGCTTGTCCTGTAGCCATGCCTCTTGGGACTCCAGCCGAGTTCCATCATTGCAGACATGGCCCCCGACCTCCTGATTTGGGCTCTGCCACTGTCCCCAGGGGTTTCACCAACACCTTTCCCATTTTCCATTTTCTTCCGTCTTCACAAGCCTGGGACAGATGTCAAGGAGGGACAGATTATCTCCATTTTAGAGATGAACAGCCTGACCAGGTGGTGGCGCAGTGGATAGAGCGTCGGACTGGGATGTGGAAGGACCCAGGTTCGAGACCCCGAGGTCGCCAGCTTGAGCGTGGGCTCATCTGGCTTGAGCAAAGAGCTCACCAGCTCAGACCCAAGGTCGCTGGCTCCAGCAGGCGGTTACTCGGTCTGCTGAAGTCAATGAACAACTAAGAAGTCGCAACGCACAATGAGAAACTGATGATTGATGCTTCTCATCTCTATCCGTTCCTGTCTGTCTGTCCCTGTCTATCTCTGCCTCTGTTAAAAAAATAATAAAATAAAATAAAATGTACTTTTTAGAGATGAACAAACTGACCCAGAGAAGCGGAGTGACTCACTCGCCTGCCCAGGTCTAATCATCTCCACCCAGTGCTCTGTCCCCAGCGTTACTTTCTCAAAGCCAGACCAGCCTTATTGCCCTATTCAGACTTTTCTGGCCATTTCCCAGGGCCCACCAAGTGAAGAGGCCCTGGCTGGCCTTTCCTGTGTTATCGCCCCCATGTCCCTTCATAGACCCCACAGTGCGACACATCAGATGGCCCCCTGTCCCTGCTGTTCCCCCCCACTCAACAAATCTCTCATGCTCTCTCCTCGCCCAGCATGCTCTCCCCACTTCTGAACGGCGAAGTCTAATTTATCTACCGAGTTTTAACGCAAACGTCACCACCTCCTGTGGGGCCTCCCCTGCCGATCCATAGACATTAATGGCTTTTTTCTTTTACACTCGCTTTGTATTCACATCTCAGGGTGCATTGGTTGCATTTTGGCCAGAGCTGCTGGTGGTTTGTGCAAGTCAGCCTGTAAGCAACTTGAGAGCCAGAACCCTGACTTTGTCTTTGCTTGGGAAGTAATTTGCTCTTTTCCAGTCTATAAAATGAGGATAACACCAGCTTTTCCTGGTTGGGGTGAAGATTATGCAAATCACCCAGCCCAAAGCCTCCAGTACCCAGTACCCGTTTAGAGAGTGTTGGAGAATGACTGTGAATTGGGTCAGTTAGAGCCAGGTGTGGCTAAGCTCCAGGCCCAGGAAACATTGTGTTATTCATGTACCTCCTTCCCCCCAAATGCATAAATCCATCTGGGGAAGGGAGAGTGCCGTGGCTCTTACAGGCAGCTATATATTGGAAGCACGGTGACCTGTTGCATCAGAATTGGGGAACTTGCTGAAAATGCAGAGTGCTGGGCTTTGCCCCAGACCTTCTGACTCAGATTTCCTGGGGGGAGGCCCAGGAACCTGTGCTTTTAACAAGCTTCCCGAGGATTCTGATGCAATAGCTCTGGCCATGCTGGGCCATAGTACATTTTGAGAGCAGCGGGTGTAGGGACATGATGACCACAGTTTCCCTTCCCTTAGGTGATATAATGGGAGTGTGTTGGGGTTCTAACGGTGCCAACAGCCAGTGCCACTTCCACTCCCCAACTGGCTCCTCTTAGACCCCGCCCTGGGCCGGATATGGTGCTGATCTGTGGTCACACTGGGTTACCGGATTCACCTCTGTCTCCAAAGCCATCAGCAAAGTACCTGGCCCAGACTGGGTGCTCAGCAAATATTTGTTGAACCAACTGAACTTCCCTGGGGACAGTTCTGTCAGAAGACTGAGGGTTCAGCTTGCTGGGCTAGATCGCAGCCCGTGTCCCCCCTGGGCCTGGCTGCATCTCCACAGAACCAATGGGGGCGCTGCCAGACTGGTTCCAGGGGGACGATGTGTAAGCTAAGGGAGTGGACAGAAGGGGGCCGTTTGGTCCTTGGGCCAGGGGGCCATTCCCTAAAGAAGGGAAGCTGGAGTGAGTGTCTGAGGATACCCCCTTCCACTAGGAACGGAGGCGGCACCAATCAGCAAGGACTGACAGCTGAGACGATATGCACTGAGTTAGAGCTCACCGGGTGCATCTCAACATCTGCTGCACATTAGACTATAAAGAGGTTTAAAAAAATACGCTCAGGCCCACCTCAGATGAAGAGAATTAGACTCTCTGGAGTTTACGTCCAGCACCGACTCCCTGTGTAACACTGACAAGCTCCGGCCCCTCTTGGAGACCCTTTGTAACCGGAGGGATGGGCCACCCCGTTTCTGCACCCTCTGGTGCCTTAGAGGCCTGTCCCCACCAGCAGAGCTCTGGGGACTGCGTGCCATGCCTCTCGGGGGAGAAAGGCTATTGTTTGCAGTCCTCCCATCCAGGATGTTAACCAGGAAGGGGCCTGTGCTCCAGGGAGCCAGCAGAGAGCAAACAACAAGGTGTTGGCCACAGTCCCCTGTTCCTCGTTCAGGAGGCTGGCTCCCAGAGGTCCCTGAGCCACCTCGCCTCAGACCCAGGAGGCCCCGGGTGGAGCTCCCGGTGCCAGGGCAGCATAGAGACGGGCCGAGCCAGCTCTGGGCCTTCCTCCCCCCTCATCTCCCTCTCCTGCATGCCCCAGAGACTGGGTGGCCAGATTTGGGGTTAGGGGTAGGGACACCCATTTAAATTTGAATTTTAGATAAACACCCACTTTAACACCAACACTTATATTTATTTAATATAAGAATGCCCTGTGTAATATTTGGGACTTATTTATACAAAAAAACCCACAAAACACTGACACTGATCTGAAATTCAATTGAATTGGACATCGTGTATTTTATCAGGCAGTGCTGCCCGGAGAAGACCCCAGGTGCCCGCCGACAGCCCCTAGAGGCGTGGATGGTTCCTCCAGCCCCTCCCCGCACCCTGCCACTTGTTCCAACCAGAAGCCCATGAGAACTTGTCATTCCCCAAACCCTTGGCAAGCCGCAGCCTTCACCAGATGTTAGGGCTGGCTTTGGAGCCATGGTGTCTTTGGAAAGGTGTCGCGTCTAATTAACCTAATAAGAGGGTTGTAAGCTCTGACCGGAACCTGCAGAGGATTCACCCTGACAGATGGGGAGAAGTGGGTCACACCTGCTGCAGGCGCCGGCCAACGAGCCTCTGGCCGCGGCTGGAGGAACAGCTAATAGGAGGCTTTGACTTCACATCAGATCCAGGGCAAGCAGAAGTCACACCAACGTCACATTAACAATGGTAATAACAGCCACTTATGGAGGCCTATCTATGTGCCGAGCACTGAGCAAGCATTATCTCATTTAATTCTCACAACAACTTTAGAAGGCAAAAGCTATTATTATCCCCATTTAACAAATGATGAAACTGAGGCCCTAAGAGGTTGAGTAACTTGCCCAAGGTCAGTGACTAGAAAGGAGTAAAGATGGAGATTCAATCCCAGCCATTTGGGCTGAGTCGTACTTTTAGCCACTGAGTTCTGAGCTCCTCCACACCCCTTCCGCCCAGTCATTTCCAAGACATTCGGTGAGTGGCATATATACAGTGAGATTGAAGGAAACTCCATTCATTCATTCCACCAACATCTGAACCACTGTCTATGTTTGAGACATGCTCCCTATTACTGCTTTAGGGATATGGTAGTCTGGTGGGAGAAAAATTATCAATAGATGATTGTTGAAGAAGAATGAAATAGCAGTGTTGTCACTTAACATTGCTGTTGAGAGAGGCCCTAGACCAGGGGTCCCCAAACTACGGCCCGCGGGCCGCATGTGGCCCCCTGAGGCCATTTATCCGCCCCCCCCCCTGCCACACTTCCAGAAGGGGCACCTCTTTCATTGGTGGTCAGTGAGAGGAGCATAGTTCCCATTGAAATACTGGTCAGTTTGTTGATTTAAATTTACTTGTTCTTTATTTCAAATACTGTATTTGTTCCCATTTTGTTCTTTTACTTTAAAATAAGATATGTGCAGTATGCATAGGGATTTGTTCATAGTTTTTTTCATAGTCCGGACTTTCAATGGTCTGAGGGACAGTGAACTGGCCCCCTGTGTAAAAAGTTTGGGGACCCCTGCCCTAGACCATGGTGGTCGAAAGTTTGTGCCCTGGAGCCAGACTCTTGGGCACAAAGCTTCCCTTAATAGGTGTGTGACTTTGGGCAGGTTACTTGGCTTCTCTGGGTTTCAGTTTCCCTGTCTGCAAAATGGGAATAATATTACCCATCTCACAATGTTTTAAAAAGTAAATGTATTAATACTCGAAAAGCACCGAGTGCCAGGTGCATACTAAGCACTTTATTCAACAAATACTTAATGAGTGCCTGAAATGGACCAAACACTGGTCTGGGCTATGGGGACTCACAGTGAAAAAAATAGACAAAAATACATGCTTTTGCAGAGTTTGCATTGCTGCTTACATTCCAACGAGAGCTATTATTATTCTTAAATGAACCATTATTATGTAAATAATGTTAACTGTTAGCATTCTTGATTATTATTTTTAAATGATCTGTTATTTAATAAATCTTGCTCTGTTGATTTTGATAGGACACCAGGGAGTTAGTTAACCCCCCAAGTTGGCACAAGGACAGTTCCTGTGGTTTCAGAGATGAGCGGGTGACTTTATTTATAAACCCCACGGGGCTTGGGGATGGGAGTTGAAGCCATTGATAGCTTATCAGCCTTGGGACAGATGTGTTCAAAAGCTGGGGGGAGGACAACTGTGCCTATAGGTCCAGGACTTGTGGCAGCCCTGATGTCAGCAGCGAGGTGGGCAGAGAAAGCGTGGGCAAAGCGAGAGCAGGGGTGGTCTTCCCACTGGGGGAGAGGATGGGAGCCAGTCCGCTTCTCAGAATCCTTTCAAAAGCCTGGCCCTGAGCAGGTCTGTGGCTGGGCTCAAGGAGGCTAATGCGTCAGGTGAACCTGGCTTTGGGGCAGGGGGGAAATCAGCCACCGCTTCAACTAACTGTTACAAACAGGGCTCAGCCTCAGGGCTAGCCTTGGCCTCCTGGCCCTGTGCCCCAGCCCTAGACCACACCTGTTCAGAAGACAGAGACTTTTGGTTTGTCACCTGTCACGCCGCTGCTGGCTTGCTTCAGCTGGTGCGGAGGGCACCGGAAGGCCCGTGGGAAAACTGAAGCTGTTGTGAAGATTAGAAGGGTACAGAGGGGGAGGGGCAGGTGTGCCTAGGACAACCCCCGAGCCCAGGTGTTCTGATCTCACGTTCTCATTGTCCCAAGAGAGAAGGAGCCTCTAGCAGAGCAGGGATGTCATGTGTCCTAGAATTGCTCACTTTCTTTTGGAGAATATAACTATTATTGGGAGCATTTGTAGGGCAGGCATTGTGTTAGGCTCTTTACAAATGACCCTCACACAGTTGGGTGTTATTCCCCCCCCCCCCGTTACAGATAAAGAGATAGAGGCTCAGGCCCTGGCCGGTTGGCTCAGTGGTAGAGCGTCGGCCTGGCGTGCAGAGGTCCTGGGTTCGATTCCCGGCCAGGGCACATAGGAGAAGCGCCCATCTGCTTCTCCACCCCTCCCCCTCTCCTTCCTCTCTGTCTCTCTCTTCCCCTCCCGCAGCCGAGGCTCCATTGGAGCAAAGATGGCCCGGGTGCTGGGGATGGCTCCTTGGCCTCTGCCCCAGGCGCTAGAGTGGCTCTGGTCACGACAGAGCGTCGCCCTGGAGGGGCAGAGCCTTGCCCCTGGTGGGCCTGGTCAGGCGCATGCGGGAGTCTGTCTGATTGTCTCTCCCCGTTTCTAGCTTCAGAAAAAAACAACAACAACAACAACAACAAAAAAAAAAAAAAAAAAGAGATAGAGGCTCAGAAAGGTGACCAGAGTCACACTGAAGATCATACAGCAAACAAGTGGCACAGCTGGGCTTTGAGCCAGGCACTTCCGCGCAGAAGGTTTCTCCTCTGCTACCACCTGGCTTGGGATAAAGACCTGACTTAGTCAAACTGGCAATTTGAAAGGGGGCCACCACTATGTGCAGAACTCCAGCTTAGGCTCCTGGGGGCAAAGAACACAGCATGCTGGGCCCCAGCCCCAGGAAACCTGCCACCAGGGTTCAGGAAACAGACACAAATGAGTCAATTAATGGCAGCTAAACAAAGAAAAGTGACTGAAGTGAGTGACCTGCGTGAGCCAGGCGGGGGCCGATCCATCAGGAAGGGCTTCCCGCATCTTACTGACTCACCTGCATTTGATGCTTTCATTCATTCAACATCTCTAAGGCCAGTTTCCTGACCAATTTCTGTTTCAAAGGTCTATCATATATAACAAAGCACCCCAAAACTTAATGGCTTCAAACAACCACAATCATTTATTTGTTTATGATTCTGCAGCGTGGGCGGGACTTGGTGGAGACAGCTCATCTCTGCGTTTTAGGTGTCAAGCTGGAGCAGTCCTGCTCTTCCGGGGTGGGCGTGTCCTGCAGGCGGCTGCCTCTGGAGGGCAGAGAGACCGGCTGAGGCCGGCCCAGCTGGAACTCTGGGGTGGCGGGGGCTCCTCTCCCTGTCTACCAGCCCTTCCCCCCCCCATTGGGCCTCTCCATGTGTCCTCTCCAGCAGAGGGGCTGGACTTCCTACCTAGAATTTCAGGGCTCCTACAGCAAGACCTTAACAGTGAGGCCCCCAAAGAAATGATACCAACCTCTGTCTCATTGGGTGTTCTAAGGGTATGGGCACAGGACGCATATATGCCCACGTATATCCCAGGGCCTGGTTACTATTACCATCAGCTCACTCTGGTGCTGCTGTGTCTATAACACCGGCCTCAGCCTCCCCACCTCGACAAGTGATGATGTGATAAATGGTCTGTCTCTGGCCTTCTGGATGTATCTTTCAAAGCCTCTCCCCTTTGCGCCCCCCTCTACCTAACTGAACTGCACTCACAAAACCCGCCCCGTGTTTCTGTGCCTCTGCGCATTCTGCTGTCTGCCCTGAACGCCCATCCTCTGATCGCCCAGCATGCGCTTCCTCTGACCGCCCCTCCGGCCAGCCCTCCCAGGGCCTGCCTTGAGCTAGTTTTCTCTGCTCTTCCTGCCCTTGTGCTGAGCTGACAGCGCTGTGCCTGGATGGTGGACGCAGACAGAGCACAAAGCTGTGGGGTCTTCCTCAGAAGCTGGAGGACACAGCCAGCAGGACAGGGCTCAGGGGCTGGACCCTGACCATGACAGTGGGCCCCGGTGGTCAAACACAAGGGGCCGGGCTCATGGTTCAAACTCCACTTACCACCTAACTTTTTGGTACTTCCATTTTCTCATCTGTGCAATTGAAATAAAATAGTAGTTAGCCTCTCAGTTTCTTTGTGAGAGTTAAATGAGAAAATTATGTGGAAGACACCTGTGTCCCATGCACAGTGAACACTCCATAATTATTGCTCTTAGTGTTGTTAATACGTTCTCCTCACAGGCTGGGCAGCGGACGGCTAACTCCCTCGTGAGCTGGGACCACAGCTCGGCAGGAAGGAATCAAGGCTGACCCTACTGTGACCTTTGGCCTCCTCCTCCCTCCCTGCCCCATTCCCAAGAGGCCAACTAGAGTCACAGCTCAACCTGTCACGAGGTCCCCTGTTGCTGAATTTCCTGTCAGCCACCCTTTTTGTTAGGGCCTCCCTGCCTGGACCAGCCCAGTCTGAGAGGTGTCAGCAGAGGGGTCACAGCCTCCAGCAGCCTGGCCTGGGTGCCTCACAACCCCCTGCCTCCCCAGTCCTGGCGGGGTGCTGCTGTGTCTTCTCTCCTGGGAAGTCAGGCAAGGGAACTATTGGATAGGGTGAAGTCTGTGCCCCTACCCAAAATCTTGTTGGTGGCTCAGTATGAAGCTGACACCATTTGTCAAAGGGTGCTGAGACAAATTAGGGAATGTCAGCCTCAAAATATGGGGTGGGCCCATCTAGTTAGCTAATGAATCATTTTTGTTGTCTGTTCTCTTCTTCATTCCACAGAGATTTCCTGAGCACCTACTATATGCCAGAGATTTCCTGAGCACCTACTATATGCTATTCTATACACTAAGGATAGAGAGAGCGGGACTAAAAAAGTGGACCCCAAGAGAGGTGTGACCATGCCTATGAATTGGCAGTCACCTTGCAGCCTTGAGTTCTGGGCTTCCTGTTTGGTGCCTTCCCTTGTATTCACCCATGCGTGGCACAGGAGCAGAACATCGGCTCTGGCCCTGGCTCTGTCTCTCACTCAGAGAATAGCCACAGAGTCTCAGTGTCTCTTATTCAACTCTCTGAGCCTCAGTGTCCTCGTCTGTAAAATGGGAGTGCAGTTGGGACGGCCAACCAAGAACACCTGCAAAGGACCCAGCACTGTAGCGGACGCTTCCCAGCATGGAATAAATGGCCTTCGTCCACACTCGGCCATCATTTGCCATCACCATGGCCCCACCTCCTTGGCCTGGAATCTTCCCTTTCCTCCTGACTTCTTGAGGCTGGATGTAGCTTTGCTGACAATAGCCACATTGCCTCTGGACCCTGGAGGATGCGGAGACCTTTCCTGTGAGCTATTTTGCCCCCTGATGCCGGGGTCACAGAGGTCTTACAACCTGAGATCAGAGAAAAAACAGGGGAAGGGTGACATGGGCCATATATCAGGGGTCTGTCCCAGCTGTTGGCAGGAATTCCTTCCCAGCCAAGGACAGATGGGGCTAGCCTCCCAGAATCCAGATCGATTGAGCACCTGGGGTAGGAGCCAACACTGAGGGTGAGGAATTCGTGTGACCCTGTCATCTCCTGTCAGCAGACTCCCACGCTTTTCTTCCTGCAGCCGGGAAACGAAGTGACAGGTCACTCTGAGGGGTGACAGCTGACAGGCCCTTCTGTGGCCTTTATTTAGATCTGGCAGCCCCATCTCCTCCCGAAAGGGGCTCAGGGAAATGCGCAGGCAAGCAGGTCTTTCTACATTCACACTGCCATCGAATCCCCACAAGAACCCCCATTTCAGCGAGGGGGAAACAAAGGCTCAGAGAGGTGAAATATCTTGCTGAAGTTATCCAACTAGTCCAGTGCAGAAGAGCATTAGAAACTTGGTCTTTTGACTATATTGGTTTTTAAACACAGATAGGACAGAACAAAAAAAAACAAAACAAAAAACCCCCCATAAAAACAGACTATCAAAGATCAAAGAGCAACCATTCTTAACTTTAGTGAGGACCTTCTACGACAAGCATACACATGATGCATTTATAATGCTGCTGGTAAATGCATAACCCATTTTCTGGAAAGATTTGTAAGAAACCATTAATAGCACAAACCTTTAGGAAGAAAAACGAGTGGGGGAGGGAGCAGAGAGGCTTTTGCTTCTCTTTCGGTGTCTATAGCATGGAAATTATTTTCCATATGCATTTAAAAAGCAGAAACTAATGCTCTCCAACATTGTGCAATCTCTCCCATAGGCAGAATCTAAAAACAAACAAACTCGTAGATAGCACAAAACAGACTGGCAGTTGCCAGAGGTGAGGAGGGGTGGAGGGGATGAAACAGAAACAAAGCAGGGACACCCCCCCACACACACACACACAAATCTGTATGCTGTAGGTCACTGGGTCCATAAAGAACGTAGGTGACTTAAAAATAAATAAATAAGTTTTTAATAAATAAACAGCAGAAGCAAAGAGGCATCTGAATGAAAGGAATATCGATTATTTCTCATTTTCTTTTAGAGTCTTCTGAAATAAAAAAATAAGTATGTTTCTTAAAAAAAAAAAACATTGAGAAGCTCGTGAAAACTGAGTGAACCTCCCCCAAATTTCACAAATACAGTTATTCTTATAATTAAGAACTCTTTATAAGGAAGATTGGAGGGAATATTTTTACAGAAAGGCCAAGATGAACCCAGATTTTCATGACTGAAAGCAGGATCCTGTTCTGTGAGATCAGTATTGAAGATGCGGTTATTAAAAATTAAAGATGGAAAAACAAAAACCGAGGCTAATGTGGTTCCTGGAGCCGAACGTTTTCTGTTACTTCGAGCTGCATACCTTAAATGCAGCCTGGAACACAGTCGATTTGGGAATCCGGTGGTTAATGGATAACTGTGGTACTCACAGAGCCCTGACGCGGGTGCCCAGTCAATGCTTGTTCATGGGAACCAATAATAAAATGCTATTGATCCCAACCATTATTCCTGGACCCCAGCTATGCCCCTAATCCAAGTGGGGACACAGGATGAGTGTGGTCAGCATTGGGTTGATTTGCAAGACTATGAGCTCTCCTCCCCCATAAAGAGTGGGACTGATCGCTATCACTGTTCCGTGTCTGGGGTCCTTCCTGATTGTCCTTGGAAGGCAGTACACAGTGGATACATGGGCTTAGCCTCATTCAGGATTTACTGCCCTTTCCGGGGATCCACCCGCCTCCCAACACGTGCAGGTGTGTGAAGGCCCGAGTTGAAATCCTTGTTCCTGTGTCTGTCTGGGAGCCAGAATCCAACCCCACAGGATTATTCTCCTCAGACCCAGGTGATGAGAAAGCATCCAGGGCACTGTGGGTGTGCCGTGGCCTCAAAGACAACACATCTCTATGTGAGTGCATCATCTTCCTCCACCCCAGATGGCTTTCCCCACTTCCCTCTCTGACCATAGCCCCACCCTCACCCCGTCACCCATGGCCTCACCCACCTCACTCCCCACATCCAGCCTGTGATTGCGAGGTGTCCTGAGCACTTCCACCAGTGCCCCTCTGCATGCACTCACCATCTCATACCTGGACTACTGCAGGAGACCCTGACTTGCCTTCCTGCTTCCGGGCTTCCCACCCCCAGCCCTGCTGGCACGGGGCAGAGCACCCTGTCATTCATGCATGGTCCTGCCTGAATACATCTGAGAGCCTCCAGACCCTCCAGGGTGGGGTCTCACTTGCTTACCTGCATCCATTTAAATTAACCAACACCTAAATCACAAGGTACTAGGTAGTCTAAGTGCTTTGCACAGATATGAACTCATTTAAGCAGCTCAACGTGAGGTCGTTACTGTTGTTGCCGTTTTACAGATGGGAAAGCCGAGGCGCAGAGAGGTATTGCACATCACTTATTGCAGTCACATCATTAGTGAACAACAGAACCCATATTGGAACCCAATTCTGAGGTCTTCGTTCCTGTCTGCGGGCATTTGTGGCTAGAATGCTCAGCGCCGCCGCTCTGGAGACCTTTTCACAAAGCTGGTAGACTCCTTGCTTTTCCAACTTTCTCCTCCAGCCCCTTAGTCTAGTCATAAACTGATTGAGCATGACTGTCCTCTGATCCTTTCCTTCCCGTGACAGCGCCCTGGCTCGGTGTTCCTCCTACGTGGAATGGCATGCCCCTCCCCCTCCACCTGGTTCTCAGTCCTGTCCAGGCTGAGTTCTGGCCCACTTCCCTGACACCCCTCCCTCCAGCCTCAGGGGTCATCCACACCTGCTGTCACTTCCTCTCGGCCCTCACCTAGTGCTCTTGTCCAGCGTATCTCAACCCTCCCACCGGTCTGCATGAGTTCTGTCTTCTCCGTTCCTCAAGAGCAAAGAGAAAGCAGGCTGCAGTTCTCACATATCTCCCATTCTAGCCTGTTGCCACAGGGACCCAGGGGAACTGGTGGGACTGGGCCAGTGAGGCAGGGGCGGGCTTGGGCTTCCAGGAGGAGGCAGACAGGCATGCACTCATTGGCCAGCAAAGGGAGAAGGGGAGGGTCTAAGGACGAGCCCCTGCCTGCCTCTCCCACCTCAGATCTCCCCAGCGCTCCTGCTCACCTAGCTCTTGGCACGCTGCCTGCCTCTTTCCTGTCCTAGGAAGGCTCTGCAGGGCCGACTCTTCTTGTCCTTCCCAGCACAGCTCGAGTCACCTCCTCCTGGAGGCCTTCCCTTCCCACCCCGTCTATTGTTGCCATACTGCTCTCGCTCTTGCCGGTGCCTGTTCTATCTTTCTTTGTGGTGCTTATCCATTCCCACAGGTATCGACTTCTCTCCTTGTGTGCCGTCTGCTGCCCCCACCACCCCACTTAGATAACTCTGCCTGTTCACTTCTGAATCCCAGCAACTTGCACAGGCTTGGTGCTTATATTAGGCCATCAACAACTATTTACTACGTGTAAGAATGAATAAAGGGCCAAGTGAGTGACTCTTGCTCTTGTGGACCAACATAAGGATGCAGAGGCCTGTGCCTCTCCACCCCCTGTGTCTGGGAAAGACCTTCGGGTCCATACACAGCTGCAACCCAAAACCTTCCAGAAGGAAATGCCTTTGGCAAGATACGAGGGAGGCATTGTGGAAAGGAAAGAGGTCAAGACAGACAGACTAGGAATGAGAGTGCTCTTAAGAGTTTCCCATCTAAGTGGGATGAGCTGAAAAAAAAACCCATTCTGGCTTCAACCCCAATACAAATCTTAAAAAGTGTAGGTCATTTTTACTGTAGTGGTAGGCACAGTAAGTTTCATGTAGGCATAACTTCCCTAACCAACCATTTTCTTACTGGACTCTCAAATGAGCCCCCAAATGTTAGCAGAAATCTGTTTTAATGGAAGATGAATTTGAGGTTCAAAGATATTCAACTACGAATCAAAAATTACTCAACTCTACATTCTTGTCCTAAACCAAAACAGTATGGAATGATGTCTGCTCTCATTCTTATTGCTGGGCAGGCGTTATTTGTACAGAAGAGACCCCAAGGAAAGGTGGTGTTGATATTATTTAACTCTTGTTAACCCTATTAACCTTATCTACGAACACTTCCCCTTATTTCTGTGTGTCAGGAAATTTTCTGAGACACATGTAGAAATGGATTTAATCCTGACATGGTCTCTATAAGAAAGGAGCAATTATAATGCTCAGATAATGGACGGGAAAAAGGAGACACGGAGGTTAAATAATTTATCCACAGACACATAGCGAGTGAGCGGGTGTGCCTCCCTTCGTTTCCCACCCTCTTCCCGTGAGCCTGTGACTAGTTTTAGCTGATGCAATGCGTGGAGGGATGTGTGTCACTTCCAAATGGGGGCAGGGAAAAGCTCAGGCGCAATTCTCCAGCTTCTCCTTTCCCTGGACGTGAAAATTGTTGGAGATGTGTAAATGGTGCTGCTTCAAGATGATGGTACTGCCAACCACCTGGATCCCTAAGTGCCTACGGGCCAAGTGCCTCACTGTCCCACATGGGACATGGTATGGATAAAATCTGAGCTTTTATTGTGTTAACCTCAGATATTTGGGGGATTGTGTATCACCATACATTTCCTAGCCCAGCTTGACTAACACAAAGCTCAATCCAGCCGTGTTTTAACCATGAGTTCGAAGGGTCAACCCTTAGAGCAGGGGTCCCCAAACTATGGCCCGCGGGCCACATGTGGCCCCCTGAGGCCATTTATCCTGCCCCTGCCACACTTCTGGAAGGGTACCTCTTTCATTGGTGGTCAGTGAGAGGAGCATAGTTCCCATTGAAATATTGGTCAGTTTGTTGATTTAAATTTACTTGTTCTTTATTTTAAATATTGTATTTGTTCCCATTTTGTTTTTTTACTTTAAAATAAGATATGTGCAGTGTGCATAGGAATTTGTTCATAGTTTTTTTTTATAGTCCGGCCCTCCAACGGTCTGAGGGACAGTGAACTGGCCCCCTGTGTAAAAAGTTTGGGGACCTCTGCCTTAGAGCGTCTTGGCATGAATCTTCCCTAGTAACGGCCACCTCAGAACAAATCGGGCCACTTCTTGCCTTGCCCAGCACTCCTCAAATACCAAAGGAGTATATCCCATGGAGCTTTCACTAGTAACCCTTCTCTGTCTGGTTCTGGTGGAGCCGAGGACCCAGCCTGGCCGAAGGGAGTGCCGAGTCCTCCTAGCCCAGCAACTGTGCACACGACTCCATCCAGGGCAGACGGGGCACATCCCAGACTCGTGTAGGATTTAGCAGGACAAGAAGCACTCTTTCTTCTGCTGATGCTTATGGGGTATGGGCCTGAGCTGATGCCATTTTGGCACCCTGGGGATCTAAGAGGGAAGCCAATATGGTGTGGGTGCTGAGCTGACAGACAGGACCTGATGGTGCCATTAGAACCACTGTTCAGCTGCATCTGAGGCCGGACCTGGGGTTGGAAGGACCTTTCTGCGGCAGGAGGGAGAGGAATGAAGTGCAGTCAGAGCAGAATGTGCGTGCAGCCTGGGGCCAGCTCCTGAGCCTCTCTCTGTCTTGGTGTCTGTTTCTGTTAAATGGGTTCACTGTCTCCCTGCGTTGCGCTGGGGGCAGGGGAGCACGGAGCGTGGAGAATACACAGGGAAGCCTTTCTTTGAGTGCCAGAGCTCAACAAACCTTAGATGGTATTTATCAGTCAAACGGGAGAACAGAGATAGGGCGTCCCATTTAGATGTGAAAGGCGTTCTGGAGGGGCTGCTTACCTCCGGGCACTCCCCAGATACTGCACTCACAGCTGTCATCACGACCCTCTCTGTGTGTGACAGGGGCAGGTCCTGGTGTGGGAACCAAGAGAGGACCTGTTCCTGTTGTACCCAGAGCCCACGCAGTGCCTAGCGCAGTGTGAGTGCTGACTTCCCCAAGGGTGGAGGAGGGAGGCCGGAGAAGGACGGTTGGACCTGTCTCCTGAGAAGTCACTGGTGACTTTTGGCAGCTAGACCTTAAAGGTTGACAGAGAATCTGCAGCCATTCCCTCCAGGCCTCCCTGTCCCTGCACCTGTCCATGGGTCACTGCCTCCCAGCAGGCGAAAGGACTTGGGGGACGTAGGAGAATCAGGCTGCACCCTCACTGGGTTTCCCCAAGAGGCAGGCCGGACTCCCTTTCTCAGGCCGACTTGTCACCGATGGGCAGGTAGCCAGGACTGCTGCACCTCAGGTTGGTAGGAGCTCTTATCTCAGAAGCTGCTATAAGAATTGGGGACCTTTGACCCTCTTTTATTACTCCTGGGCCACTCTGGCAGATAAAGACACTTCAAACAGCAGCTGAGCTCACCCCAGTAGCACCACCCATATACCAGGCCACCCGGGGGGTGGCCCCAGGGCACTGCCTCCAAAGTGTGCCTCCAGGGAACCTGCATCTTTGTTACACAGGCTAAGGGCTAAAGAGAGATGCAGGAGGGTTGACCTGCTGTGACTTGGGGTCAGGGGACCACTGGGACCCACCGCTCCTGAGTTTCTACCTTGCTCAGCTTTGCTCACCCTGAGGCCCCACACTCCCTCCTTAGGGCTAATGCCTTGGGGTGTGTCCTCCCTTGAGCTGTAAATACTCCCAAGGGGGCACATTCAGTGCAGGGAGATCGAACAAATCCCACAGCCAGCCCCTCTGGACAGAGGCAGAACTGGGACTGGCTAGAGGGAGACGCAGAAGGCTTAGCCCGTGGAAAAGTACGCAGAAGCCTTCTCCCTCCTTCGCAGCGCTGCGCCCAGCGCCGTGGGCGGCTGAGTTTCCGCCTTTCCTCCTTTCGGCGCACGTGCACCGGGTACCGACTCCGTGCTGTCGCTGGGCTGAGTGCCAGGGACACCGGTTTGTTCAGTCAAGTCCCTGGAGGTGAGGGTGAGGTGAGACTCTCTTGGAGAACCACAAAGCCCGGGAGGGAGAGAGGGAGGGGAGAGGCTGAAGGACTGCAGAGACCGCGCCCACCTTCCGCCTTCCTGCCCTCACCTTCTGTCCCGGCGCAGAGGACCTGCACAGGCTGGTCAGACACTAAGGGGCAGAGCTGAGTCCCCGGGACTGGTGGGGGCCTTGGAAGGAGCCGCCCACTGGCCTTGGGCCTGCAGTCTTTCTGGATCGGGCAAGATGTTCCACAGGTCCCTTGTAGCCGAGACAATCACAGTGTTACAATTCAAGGTGTTCCTTCCTTAGTCCTAACCCCTGGGAGGTTTTCCGCTTCTTCCTGCCCCCAAGCAAACCCTGGGACCCGGAAGGAAGGGGTGGGCCTTCTACACCAGCTGGAGTCCTCCCTGGGTTCCAGGTGAGCCCTGAGGGGCACAGTGAATTCCCTTCACCAAGAGCCTGGCCCTCCAAGTATAGCAGAAGACCCCCCTGGCTAGCAGATTGCTGGTCCCACCTGGCCTTTGGAGGTGCAGTGAACAGAGCATAGACCTGGAGTGCTGAGGTCACCGGTTCAAGGCCCTGGGCTTGCCCCGTCAAGGCAGACCATCAATCAATGAACAACTAAAGTAAAGCAGCTAGGAATTGATTTTTCTTGCTGCCCCTCCAATGTAAAATCAATAAGTAAAATCTTAAAAAAAAAAAAAAAAAGATTACTGGTCACTTTTTAGAAAAGTAAATCTCAGGCCCCGCCCCAGGCCTAGGGGTGATCCAGCAATCTGCTTCCACGAGGCCCCCAGTTTTCTATGATGCCACTGGTTTGAGAACCAGAGGCCCAGAGAGCACGTAGGCTAGAATACCTTGGGGGGACAGAGTGTAAAGTGGGGAGACAGAAAGGGACATCCTGGGGGCCTGCTGGCAGCGACAGGCGAGTCTCGCTGCGGGAAGGAGCTGGGTCAGCCCCAGGGCCAGGAACCCGGCCTCCCTCGAGGCTGGGGTCTTGTGCTGCCAGGTGCAGGGGAAGGTTCCCAGTTTCCATGAGCTTTTCAAAGGGATCCGAAACCCCCAGAATATCAAGAGCCTTTCTTCAAAAAGCTTTCCATTTATTTAGAAAACACTGTTTGAATTACACCATCACTGGAAAAACTTCAAGCAGAACAGAGGGAGCAACACGGAAAGGTCTTCCCTTGACATCCTTAGCGCTGGACTTCTCCCGGAAGCAGTGCTGTCCGCCGTTCGCAGTTTATCCTCTCACAGCATTCTGTACATTTGAATGTTTGTACAGAAATACAAGGTTTGGGTGTTTTTACATAAACAGGATAAGGGTGGGTTTAATGGGCTTCAACCCCCCACTCCTCTCATTTAATAGGCCTCTTCTCAACGTCTCAACTACTGGGGCAAGAGGAATGAAACATTTTCACACCACATTAGAGCACCCCCTTTTTTTTCCTTGGGCCTTCCACAGCCCACTGGTCCTTCCTACCCTGTCCTGAGCATTCAAGATACGCACGCATGCTCACGCACATACACGCTGACAACGGTCTGATCTGAGGAACTCCCAAATGTTCGGTGCCGAGGAGCTAGGGCCTCCTTCGGCTCCAGGGGAGGCATACCTTAACTCTGGGAAGGGACAGATGGGCTGTGTCACCGCTGAAAGAGTTGCGCGTGTTTGTACATGCATTTATCCTGAGTGGGAGTCCAAAGCTTCCCCTCAGATTCCCAAAGGCCTCCAAAACCCCCAGAAGGATTAAAACCACAGCTTTATGCTGATTGCCTCTTAACGGAGAAAAGCATGTTGGGAAAAGTAATCGGTGCCTTTCTGGAGCACTTCCTAATCCACAGTCGCAGGCCCGGGAGCCCGTTGGCTCTGGGGCAATGGAGGGCTGGCCCTGCTCACAGGCTTGGGCCTGTAGGCACAGGTGCCCCCGCTCTGTGTAAGAGGGAGGAAAGGTTAAAGATGAGAAAGACAAGTGAGGCAGGCAAGCAACCCAAGTGTACTGGGTGGAATGGTGTCCCCGCAAAACCCGTATCCTTTCTGGATCCTCACAAGGTGACCTTCCTTAGAAACAGTACTGTTGCAGATGTAATTACGTTAAGAAGAGGTCTTCCGGGAGTAGGTTGGGCCTTTAATCCAATAGGACTGGTGTTCTTATACAAGAGCAGAGAACAGACATAGAGGTCACAGAAGGCAGACACTGTGACAAGGTGCAGGCAGGGACCCGAGCGATGCAGCTGTGAGCCAGGGTCCGGCAAGACTGCTGGCAGCCCCCAGCAGCTGGGACAGGCACGTGGAGCAGTCCCCCCCCCCCCCCCCCAGGAACTGTTCCTGCCGACCCTCGACTTGGAAATTCCAGCTTCCAGGACTGTGAATCCGTTTGTGTTGGTTAAGCCGCCCAGTTCATGGGACTCCGATATGGCAGCCCCATGAATACACCAGGACAGGGGCAGCGGGAAGTAGAGGTCAGCACAGGGTCCCTGACCCTCCGGAACTGAGATGACCGGGCCTGTTCAAATCAGAGCCAGCACTGCGTCCCACACTGGCTGCAGCTGCGCTCACTCAGGTGTGTGCACTCAGGCAGTCCTTAGCCTGGAGAGTTTTCACCTATAAACAGCCAAACCAAACACATGTTCCCCTCCAGGCCCCGAGTCACCTGCCACTTGGCACTGAGAAGACATCAGCCCAGTTCCTGGCTGGTAGCACTGACAGGCGCCCATCTGCTCCGGATGCGCCCGCCTGGATAAACACAGCCAGGCTCTGCCACCCACGGCCGGGCCAACCAGGCCAGGCGGCTGAGCGGAAGCCCTGAGACTTGGGCCTCGGGCCTTGGGCCCCCGGGGCCGCTTCCCACCCCAACCTGGCCGCTGGCTGCCCTAGGAGCAGCAGCATTCTTGGAAAATGAGGGGGAAGACACCAGAAAGAGTTGGGCTTGGTATAGGACTCCACCCATCTCCCAGGTGACTTTCTTGCTGGGCCGGGGGTCACTGCCTCCTCTCATTGGCCCTCCCCTCCTCACTGACACCCACATAAAACCATCTGCCACCCCCACCCCCCAGGCCACCACAGCCTTATGACTCAGCACCCAGCCCAGAAGGCTGCTATGTGGGTGGCTGCTCAGGAACCTTGTGGGGGGAGGTGCTGGGAAGGGGCCTAGCTAGAGGGAGGAACACCTGCAGACCCCAGGTGGCCTTTCCCAGAGTACCAAGCCTGGATGGCCTGGAGCACCACTGTCACCGGTTTTTAAAACAGACCAGCTCTCCCGCAGAGCTGTTGCCCACAGTGTAACGGTCTCACGAAGACACACCTAATCCAGTTCCTTTTTCCCTCCAGGCCCTACCACCTGTTCCCAGGCCCTGACCTGGCTGAACAGAGGTCTGTTTCTCCTAGTGTCATCTACGCTTACCTCTTCCCAGGCCAGCCCCAGCCCCTGGGACAGCCTATTCACCCCCACGCCCTTGAGGGATAAATTTCCAGGAAGGTATGAGAGAGTTCATGTCATTCTCCTGGACTTTGAGCAAAAAAGGCTTGACCCCCAAGTGCTTATCCCAAAGAAGGCAGTCATGGTAAGACAGTTGGTGTCATTTTAGGGAAAAGAGCCAGTTAAGATGGAGAATATCACCTCCACCCACCGGGGCAGGACAAGCGGCTGGTCCTCATCCTGCAAATCTTGGGAAGGTGGATGCAGGTGTGGCCCTGAGTCAGGTGCGCTTTGCAGGTGCTGCTTTGACTCAAGGGGGCTCGGCCTCTGGAATTTGACTCTGGAGGAAAAACCTTCAGGCTGGGCCTGTCCCACAGCTAGAACACTGGGATCTGAGGCCTGCCCCAGGGATGAGGATAGGGCTGGAGGGTCCAACCCCAGGAAGGTCTGGGTTCCCGGCCTGAGGGAGCCTGCTTTGGGCAACTGTCTCTGCTCAGACCTGCTGAGCCCCTTCGGGAAGGTCCGGCCTCCTCCAGCCTCTTGAAAACTGCACAAGGTTTAGTCACCTGACCTCAAAGCTGAAAGGAAGCCCCCGGGGTCTGGCCCCATTCTCTCCTTTAGCAGGTGGGCCCCGGGGCTCTGTCTCAGGATTCTGCCGCAGAGCCAGGCAGGGATGCCTGCTCCTTCCCAGCCCTGTTCCCTCCAGAACCAGCCCACAGCCTCCTTCCATCTTTCAGTGGTGGTTTTCACTGGTACCAAGAGGAAACAGGTTAAGCCTAGCAAAAGTAAAGAACCCTGGGAAGTTCCAAGCCACCTCACATTTGTAGCAGGAAGAGTCTGAATGCGTTTGACTTCTGGCTGTGCAGCTACATGGGAGCTTGAGCAAGACACCTTCTCTGTGCCTCAGTTTCCTCAACTCCAAGAGGGGATACCAAGATTACCTTCCCCAAAGGGCTGTTTGAAGGCTGAATGAGGCAGAGAATTGTGAAAATGCACAAATTGAGATAGTCTATCCGGTTCTTTCCTTCATGGAATTATATACAGTTTAGTAATAGTAATACTTAATAGTCATGTTCATTATTCATTTAGCACTCTGTGTAGACACAGTGAGTGTTGAACATTGTCTGTAGGTCCACCTGCAGGACCTCCCTTAAGTCTGAGCTCTTTTATCCTATTCTTCCTATACTTTTTCAGGAGACAAAGCAGTGTCCCCAGGGATGCCCCTCCCCCTGGCATTGGGCCATTTTCCAGGCTAACCCTCTCTGGAGAGAGTCTCCCAGGCACATGGGTTGCTTCCCAGAACAGGAAGGTGGGCAGCAAATGGCCCCAGCTGGAAAATCAGAGTTTGTTTCTCTTTAGAACAATAGGTTTGTAGAAGAAGGGGAAAGCCCCACTCAGGGAGTGCTCTCTGCTTCGTCCCAGGTATCCTCAGCCTGCCCCATTTCACAGCTGCAGAAATTGTGGTCCTCCGGGGGCCGCACAGCGAGGAAGCGGAGGAGACTCCACAAAAGGTATTGTACCATCCCCTTAGTGAACACCCATGGTGTCCATGACATGCTCCCAGCGCTCTTCAGAGCACTGGAGACATAGGGATGGGGACTGGCACTAATATTTTATGGAGAGGGATCTGAGCCCCCCAAAAAGTCAATTGTGAAACTGATAAATACTATGAAGAAAATGAATGTGGCATGGAATTGTGAGTAGATTTAGGGGAGTGGGCATCCTCTTTACCTAGATTAGTCAGTAAGGCCTCTGAAAGGTAAGCGTGAGCTGAGAGAACTGAATGATGAGATATAGGTATGTGAAGAGCTGCAGGAAGAGGCATCCAGCTTGAGGGAAGAGCAAATGCAAAGGCCCTGGGGCAGGAATGTGCTTGGGCTTTTCAAGGAACAGGAAGTAGGCCAGCATGGCTGGAGTAGGGAGAGTGAGGAACAGTGGGGGAGGCCAGATCATGCCTGGCCTTGTAGCCATGGTAACAAGTTTGGATTTTATCCTAATAGCAACAGGAAGCCAGAGGAAAGTCTTTAAGCAGGGCAATGACCATTATGACTTATCAGCTTAGAAAATTCACTCAGGCAGCTGTGAACAGATCAGAGCAGTGCAGCAGCTGTGAGAAAGCTACGGTGGCCTGGACCACCGCATAGCTGTGGGGATGGAGGAAAGTGGGAGGCAGATACCTTGATGCAAGCACATGTCCTGAGCACCAGGCCTGGCATCCACCAAGTGACACTGAATGCAGAGTGTGTGTGTGGGGGGGGGGCTAGAGAAGAAGGGGGTGCTGGTGGCTAGATGTATGGTGACAGGGAGTTGGGGAGGTCGCCTTTCCTGGGCTTGAGGCCACAGGAGGCCAGCAGCCCCAGGGTGGGGGCAGGCAGGGGCCAACCCTGGAGATCCCACATCCTTGTTTCGGTTCCCTAATGTGTATGGAACATTTCCATTCTAAAAAGGTCATTGTCAGAGCCACTATCTGTGACAAACAAGTGTTCCAGAAATAAAAATCTGAAAGTAATTAGAATAAAAACAGCTGATATATTTTTTTTAATTTTTATTTATTTATTTATTTTTAGAGATGAGAGAGAGAGGGAGAGCAAGAGACAGAGAGAGAGAGACAAAGAGAGAGAAGGAGGGAGGAGCTGGAAGCATCAACTCCCATATGTGCCTTGACCAGGGAAGCCCAGGGTTTTGAACCGGCGACCTCAGCATTTCCAGGTTGACGCTTTATCCACTGCGCCACCACAGGTCAGGCTTGATATTTATTTTTATATTTCAAATTCTTGTTGAACGTATACTCACGCATGATAGTTCAGAGTGTAAGAGCACACAGCAGAAGAACTCTCCGCCAACCCTGCCGGAGTCCCTAGAAATATTCTGTTCAATTTTAATGTTTCCAGAAATATCCTCAACATATACACACATAGCATTGCATGCCTTATTTTTTTTAATATGGAGATAGCATAACATATTGTTTTGTATTTTTTTCACCAGACAGTATTTCTTAAAGCTCATTTCATATTAGTCCATGAATGACTACTTTATTCTTTTTTAATGGCTGCATAGTATCCCACTGTACAGGCAATATCACAGGAAAATAGGAATTTAGATGGGTTTTGGCTACTATAAACAATGTCACAACACACATCTTCGCATGTAGGTCTCTAGGATTTCTGTTGGATAAATTTCTAGAAGAGGAATTGCTGCCTCAGAGGATAATTACATTTTTTCCATTTAGGTAAATATTGACAAATTGCTGTTTGGAGCAATTGGACCAGTTCACTTCCTGCTCCCACTCCCAGCTGACCCTGACAGCATCCCCTTCCCAATGTTAACACCAGGCATCTACCACAGGTTTGATTTTGCCAGTTTCAGGACACCTGGCAATTTGCATATATTAAGGGTCAGCTCCCCTTCAATGGAGTAGTGAGTGTTACCATCCCCAGTCTGCAGATTGGAGAGTTCAGTTCATCTGCCCCATGACAAAGCCCTGTTGTGAAACCACGGCTAGGAGGAGGGTAGATGGGGCTGGGGGGCGGGGGGGGGGGGCAGGCAGGGGGGTGGCAACCTCCACAGATAGCAGACACTAAGGCTCCAGCAGCCAAGGTGGGGGAAGGGCGCCTACAGATCAGAAGCCGAGAGACCAGTCAATGGTCAGGTTTATAAACTGACTCCTCCAGGACCAGGGACAAGTGCTGCCTCTTCTACTCTCCTGCCAGGGCCAGCCTGGGGCCCGACGTGGGCGTCGATGAGCCATGTTAGAGTCATGGAAAATAGGTCACTTGCTGGAGGAGTAGATAATTTAGGAGCAGAGATAAGAGTGGTTGTAGACATCTGGGACAAAAGCCCCAAGTTTTCCTTCTTCCCACCGTAATCCGGTTGGTGGTTGCAAATCAGGAAAATGCAGGTTCCATTAAAATTAGGAGTGGGAGAGAGAGAGACAGAGAGATCCCTGTCAATAAACCACAGTAGCCAAATGAACCCGAGTTTAGCATCACTCTTTAAGCCTGTTTGGGAGCCTCTTGATTCTTCTAATGGACTCCACTTCCGTGAACTGAAAGGTAATGGAATCAGCTTCAGCAGAAACAAGGTTCTAAATAAAGAAATGCAATCAGTGCTGCTGACCTTCGACAGAAAACTCTTCTTGTAGGCCTTGGACTTGAAGTGAGGAATGTGCGCTTTGAGGGGTAGGTGTATGTGCTTGCATGTGTGTGAAGATTATGAATTTCAGCCTGACCGGACGGTGGCTAGAGCATCAGACTGGGATGCGGAAGACCCAGGTTCGAGACCCCGAGGTCACCAGCTTGAGTGAGGGCTCATCTGGTTTGAGCAAAAGCTCACCAACTTGAGCCCAAGGTCACTGGCTCGAGCAAGGGGTTACTCAGTCTGCTGAAGGCCCGCGGTCAAGGCACATATGAGAAAGCAATCAATGAACAATTAAGGTGTTGCAATGTGCAATGAAAAACTAATGATTGATGCTTCTCATCTCTCCGTCCCTGTCTGTCTGTCCCTGTCTATCCCTCTCTCTGACTCTCTCTCTGTAAAAAAAAAAAAAAAAGATTATGACTTTCAGGTGTGGCTAAACATGGTGAGAAAGTCCTAGCATGTTGCCAAGACTTGCCTGGTTTAAAAAAAAACAAAAATCTTCAAAGAAAAAAGTTAGAATAAAGGAGGGCAGAGACACCTGATAGTTTTGAAACTGACAATAGGGCCGATCTGGATGTAAGGGGTATTTTTGCTGGGTTTTTTTGGAAAGCATATTTATTAACACTAGGAACAGTGAAAGAAGGAAGGGCTTAGGATAGGAGAAGCCACAGGAGAGAGCCTGTGGGGGCTGCTCTGGCTCTCTGGGAAGTCAGAGCAAAGGGGGTCTTGGAGACAGGTTCAGGGGGTTAGCCTGGGACAAGCTGCCGCTGCCCACTGCTCCCTGGTTACAAGTCCTGTGGGGACCCTTAGCGTTTAGGAGATGCACGTCTGAGAGGGAAAGAAAGGTGTGGGCGTGCTCCCGGGTGGGAGAGCATGCCAAGGGATATTATTCATAGATAGGATTCCCAAAAGAGGGGGTGTTCAAAGCCTCCCTCCCAGGCTCGTGGCACAAGCTGAGCAGCAATTGGAAAAGCCCACTATGGAATGCTGCAAGGTGGGCAGGGCTGGGCCCGAGGCCCCCAGAGCAAGCTCAGACGGGAAGCTGGATCAGTAAGGAGAGAACTTGCTGAGCACAGAGGTCAGAATCCGGCAGCCATGAAGGCCTCCAAGGGGGTCCCAGGGCACCAGCCCAGAGAAGCCCAGGGTGCAGTCTGTGGCCAGCACTGACCACCTGAGATACTGGGGTTTCCAGTTGCTCATCTTTCTGGGTGAAGATGATCTCTACTCCTTTCCAGCTTTCTGGTAGTCCGTCTTCCATGCCACCTACCCAAACATTTCACCGTATCAGGCAGTCAGTAAATAAGCTATTTTTGAACCTATGACAAATTAGAGTCCATGCTAGACACCAGGGAGGCTTTAGAAGTAGGGCACAAGTGGTACTGGGATGTTGGCAATGGAGACTCACACAAGGTGGTGGGGAGTGTAAGTACATACAATTGCTTTGGAAAACAATTTGGCACTAGCTTGTAGAGTCAAACCTGGGCACACCAATAAGCAACAATTAATTCCTTTCCTAGATATATACCCCGGGAACTCTTGCACTCATGCGAAAGATGTGTACGAGGGTGTTCAAAGAAGCCTTGTTCATGCCTGACCAGGCGGTGGCGCAGTGGATAGAGCATTGGACTGGGATGCAGAGAACCCAGGTTCGAGACCCCGAGCTTGCTAACTTGAGCGCAGGCTCATCTGGCTTGAGCAGAAAAAATAAAGCTCACCAGCTTGGACCCAAGGTCGCTGGCTCGAGCAAGGGGTTACTCCGTCTGCTGAAGGCCCACGGTCAAGGCACATATGAGAAAGCAATCAATGAACAATTAAGATGTCGCAACGAAAAACTGATGACTGATGCTTCTTATCTTTCTCCGTTCCTGCCTGTCCCTCTCTCTGACTCTCTCTGTCCCTGTAAAAAAAGAAGAAGAAGAAGCCTTGTTCGTAATAGTGAACTAATGAAAAATATTCCAGATATCCATTACTAGGAGATGGAATTAATTGTGAATTGTGGTCTGTTCTCACAATGTAATAAATGTTATGCCGCAGTGAAAATGAATGAATTATAGTTACATGCACTAAGATGACGACCCTTAGAAACAAGTGATGCATTAACCCTTTCAGTAGTGAGTTGTGTTTTTTTTTCATGCTTGCTGACCCCCAGGAGTGAGTTATTTTTCAAAAAATGAAATTAGTTCCAGTTCCAGTTTTATTAACTTAAAATCATGTTTGTTTGATAACCAATTTGTGGAAACAAGAAGAACATACATTTGCCTTTTTTTTAAGTTGCCTTACACATTTTTAAAATAAAAATTTTTGTACGATCATACTCTGGATGGTCAGGAGGCACAAGGACGTACATGAACATTTGTACTACTCAAAGGGTTAAAAAAAAAAAGTGAATTTCGACCTGATCTGTGGTGGCACTCCACAACCTGGAGTTCTGAGGTCGTGAATTCAAAGCCCCAGGCTTGCCCAGTCAAGGCACATATGAGAAGCAACTATAAGTTGGTGCTTCTTGCTCCTCCCTGCTGTCTTTCTCTCTCTCTCTCTTAAAAAAAAAGTTAATAAATAAAATCTTTAAAAAGTCAATTTCAGAGAATACATACACTATACCATTTTTTTCCAAAGCTTGAAAACAAGCAAAGCTAAACAACATTTTCTAAGTAAATTGTATAAATGTATCAACATTTTTTCTTAAGTAAAGGAATACTAAGCATAAAGTTTAGTATAGTTATTACCCCTGGGGACAAGGGAAGTTATAGGACAAGGGAGGAACCCACAGGTATTGTCAGTGATCTCAGTCATATTCTAATTTTTTGGCCACATAGCAAATTACAAGTGTTCATTTTATTATACTTTATTTGTTGCATATATGTTTTTATCAAAAATACACAATAAACCTTTTTATAGAAATAACTCTTGCTCTGAAAGAGATTGTCATCTATGAGAAGACAGAAGCACAGACCCCAGAGAGGGGCATTCTATATGACATAGTACAAGAAAGAAACTTATGAGTAACTGTACTTGTTTGGACTTTTGATTGCAAATGATCAAAATCAAATTCAAACTTGCTCAAGCAAAAGTAAGTAATAAGTAAGAAAGTAAATTTGGCTCATTAATTGAGGTGGGGCTGGGACCAGGGACTCTAAAAACTCAAATAATGAGCAACTCACTTCTTCCCTCTCTCCCTCTCCCTGTGTGTGGACCTCATTTTCTGCCACTTTCCATCTGGCAGAAGGAGCAGAAGGGATGCAGATAGTGCCAGCCTGGCTTGCATCACTCCAGTTTAGCAAATCCAAAGGAGAGAGAGGTGCTTCCTTCTCAGTTCCATATACAAAATCCCAGGCAAGGATTCTGATTGGCCTGGGTTGGATCACATGCCCATTCCTTGGCCAATCACAATGGTTAGAAGAAAAGGATACTATGTGATTGGAGGCTATGTGATCTGATCTCTGGAAATGGAGGAGGGGCTATTCCCCAAGGAAAGGCAATGCTATCATCATCATCATCAGAAGAAGAGATGTTGGACAGACAAACACAACAAATGGCCACCCTGGGGCTCAGATAGCAAGGGGATAGGAGCTCAGGGTTATGAGGATAACAGAGAGGCTCTTTGGAAGAGAAGGTCCTAATTATCAGAGCTGAAGGAGAAGAATCTGAGGCCTTGGGGAGGGAGCAGGGGAGAGGCCTGCCAGGCCCAGGAGGGAGGCAGAAGACTGTGTAATGCAGGAATGGCTCCTAGATGTCTCTGGGGGAGCCATGTTAATTGTTCTGTGGGCTGGCTGGCTCCAGGGTGTAAAAACAAACCCTGATGGGAGGGATTCCCTGAGAATGAAAAATAGGTAGAGAAGGCAGACACCAGATGTTGCAGAAGCCCAGAGGATGCCCCCACACAGGCCTGGCCTGACTCAATGAGGTCTGGGGCCACAAAGGGGGCAGGTGGGAACAAACACAGCTCTGGGCCAGGAGCTCTTCCTTCTAGAAGGAGTTGCCTAAAGGGATGGTTTCCAGAGAGGTTGATTTGGCTCACCAGCCCCAGACCATTGCCCTCAGCAATCCCACGGTCAGTTATGTGTCAGATGGACGGGGCTCAGTGTGGGGACCAGGGCACACAGGCCTAGAAGCCATTTTAGCGGCCTAAGGAAAGGCAGGGACCTCCAGGTGCCAGAGGTTCTGCTTTATAGAGAAATAGGAAGGAAGTGGGGGTTGGGGGGAGGGAATAGTGTTGCCAAATCACATCAAACCAATAATGCATGCCACATATCCATTGTGAGTCCGGGGCCCAGGAGCTTGCCCTGGATTTGAAGCCTTGTTCTGCCATTTGACAGAAAATGACCTGAGCAACTTGCCTCATTCTCTGAGTCTCAGCATTCCAATTAGTAAAATAGCCAAAACACAGTAGCGGTACCTACTTGAGGAGTGACTGTGAGGCTCAGAAGGGAAAGATTATGGTTGGCCTGAGGTTCTGCATCCATGTTTGCCATAGTTACAGATATGCCATGATTTCATAACTTACAGAGTCCCTGAGATGGGGGTTGTGAGCCCCTAGATGGCCACACAGAGACCAAATGACCTCTTGTTGAGTACAGTGTAGAGGGTACTGTGTTGTTACACTTGAAGTGCTTTTCCACCTCAGGGCCTTGGCACCCTTGAAATATGCTTCTCTTGAATTCTACATGGCTGGCTCCTCATCTGCCAGGCTTAGAATAAATGTCACTTCCTCAAAGCAGCCTTCTCTGATTACCCTACTTTATTTATTTATTTTTATTATTATTATTATTATTATTTTTACAGAGACAGACAGTCAGAAAGAGGGATAGATAGGGACAGACATACAGGAACGAAGAGAGATGAGAAGCATCAATCATCAGTTTTTCGTTGCAACACCTTAGTTGTTCATTGATTGCTTTCTCATATGTGCCTTGATTGGGGGGCTACAGCAGACCGAGTAACTCCTTGCTCGAGCCAGCGACCTTGGGCTCAAGCTGGTGAGCTTTGCTTAAACCAGATGAGCCCGCGCTCAAGCTGCTGTCCTTGGGGTCTCGAACCTGGGTCCTCCACATCCCAGTCTGACGCTCTATCCACTGCGCCACCGCCTGGTCAGGCAAATGATTGCCCTACTTTAAAAAGTAACTCTCTTGCCCCCTATCCCATTATTCGCTTTTATGATCTTCTTATCATTATTACTCCCTAATATTGATTTATATATTTTTGTATTTTTCTGAAGCTGGAAACGGGGAGGCAGTCAGACTCCCGCATGGGCCCGACCGGGATCCACCCAGCACGCCCACCAGGGGGCAATGCTCTGCCCATCCGGGGTGTCACTCTGTTGCGACCAGAGCCACTCTAGCACCTGAGGCAGAGGCCATGGAGCCATCCCCAGCGCCTGGGCCATCCTTGCTCCAATGGAGCCTTGGCTGCGGGAGGGGAAGAGAGAGACAGAGAGGAAGGAGAGGGGGAGGGGTGGAGAAGCAGATGGGTGCTTCTCCTGTGTGCCCTGGCTGGGAATCAAACCCGGGACTTCTGCACGCCAGGCTGATGCTCTACCACTGAGCCAACCGGCCAGGGCCTTGATTTATATATTTTATTTGCTTATTATATGATTCCCCTCTGGAATATAAGGTCACTAAGTATAGATACCTACTTCACCACTGTAACCCTAGCCTAGCCTGGTGCATGGCAGATGCTTAAATATTTGTTAAATGAACACACAAAGTATAGTCTGGTGACAGCCTGCCCTGTGGTGGCGCAGTGGATAGAGCATTGACCTGGAGCGCTGATGTCGCTAGTTCGAGGCCCTGTAAAGGTACATACTGTAAGGTATCCCCCCCTCCCCCAGGTAGAAAGAAGGGCATAGCCATGAAGTGTGGAATAATAAGTTTTATTTAGTAGAGCGCTTCCCATACGATGTTCTCTGGTCTGTGAGTCGGGGGCCAGAGAAATCACATGGGGGGTAATTTATAGGGTTGGGAGGGTGAAGGCGAGTTTATATGATGTGGCAAAATTTCATTGGCTGACAGATGGCCGCTCTTTTCCAAAGGACTCCTGGGAAGTTTCTTTTGGCACGCATGGGTGTGGGTGGTCCCAGCCAAAGTTCCCAGGCCTTGTTCCCCATGTGACTTTCCCCCATTGCCAACTGACTTCATATTCCAACCTTTTATGTTAGATAGGGGCACCGCTATTCCTCTGGCTACTTCCTGCTGGTTAGGGGCATTGTGGGGAAGGGAGGTCGGAAGGTGGTGGCTCTGAGGGGAGTCGCGTATATAGGTGTAGAAACATCTGGTTGATCATGACTCAAGAAACTTCGCTGATGTGGTCTTGTAAGAATTTTAAAAAAAGAGGAGCAAATATGAGTAATATGTTGATAATTAGAAGAGGACCTAGGATAGGGGCAGCCCAGGTGAGGATGGGTGGCTGCCATCAGAAGTTAAGTGGGTTATAGAAGGAGAGGTCCTTGTGCAGTTTCTCTTGCAGATGGTGGAGGACCCCTATGCTTTCTTCCATTGGGCTGGTCTCATTGAACAGCATTGCTCCCTGCTTTAGCTCACTCTGGCAGCAGGTTCCCAGTGGGAGGGACAGGAGCAACAGGAGGGTCTGCAGGGCCCAACCTTTCGATGAGCCAGAGACGGGTAGGGCCCAGTGGTTCCGACTGCCAGCAGTCCTGCATGGAGGCAAGCTTGAGGCGAGAGACATGGTTAGAAATGAGGGTAGTATTGATTATGGAGGAGCCCTTGGAAGTGAGGAAGATGTTGTCAGTTGGACAGTGGCTCTGAGACTTTGTAGAATGTCCTGACTCAGGAGGGGTACAGGGCATGATGGCATAGCTAAGAAGGAGTGCGAAAAGGGGATTCCGTCCAAACTGCATGTCAGGGTGGCATGCGAAGGGAAAAAGAAGGGGTCTCATCCATTCCCATAACTGAGACCTGTGAGGGAACTGGAGGTCCAGAGTGTGATGGCAAAACAGAGAAGGTAGCCCCCGTGTCCACAAGAAATGAGATGGACTTACCCGCTCCTGCAGCATCACCCTGGGCTTGGCGAGGGTGATGGGGGTCTCCGAGTCCAGGCCGTGTCAGTCTCCATGAGGCCTAAGAGTTCAAGCGGTGGGCCAGACTGGCTGGCTTGGCCTCCCCTTTGGGTGGCTTGTCCTCCACATAGAGGCACTGAGGACAAGTCTATTGCCCAAAACGGGCAATCACTCCGCCAGTGACCGGGCTGCTTGCAGTCAGGGCAGGGCTTAGTGGGCAGTCTCGGGCAGGAGCACTGCCAGGCACAGTGACCTTCCTTGCCACATTTAAAGCAAGCGCCTGGTGGGATTCCTTTTTGTGGCCTGGATTTGGGTTGGGCACTTCCTGTGCCTTGCCCCTGTTGCTCTGCCAGCCTCAGGGCTACCACAAGAGCCTGGGTTTGGAGTGTTACCTTTTGCTGCATGTGGGCTTGGTGAACAGCCTCGGCCTGTTTCTACTAGCCGCAACCATTAAAAACTTTAAATGCCATGTTCACAGGTCTCGGATAGGGGTTTGGGGGTTGAGAATAAGAGGAGGGGGGCTCCTGGGAAGCCCGGCACCCGGATCCAGTTGGAACGCTGGAGCCAGAGGCAGGACAGGGCCAGGCCTTCCTGCAAGAAGATCGGGGTTGGGCCGTGGGGTCAGGAGCCCTGCAAACCAGCGAAGGGTGGCCTAATGGGGGAGGGGCTTAAGAGCACAGTGGAGAAGGGAGGGGCCTCTGGCTGGCAGAGGAAGAGAAAGAGGGACTGGTATTTGCAGGTGAATGAGAAACAGCATCGGGGAAGGGAGGGGAGGAGCCCAATAGGACGGAGAGGAGAGAGCCGTGCAGGAGGGGAAGAGTGTTGGGGGTCGGCGAAGGAGGAAAGATCAGGAGTGGAGGGTTTAAGTGAGGTTTCTCTGGCCTGCGCCATAGAACAGGCAGCACAGAGATTAGGACGGGAGCGCAAATACTAGAAGCCCTGAATGTAAGGGATCTCCAACCATTTCCCAGTTCTGTGGCAATAGTTAAATTGGTGCGGATGTTAAAATCGAAAGTCCCTTCAGGAGGTCACCTGGTTCGGTTATCCAGTGGGTTCTGTGGCCTGGCCACAGTGTTGAAGAAGAACAGTTTCTTCTTCTTTAGGGAGAGAGAGATTCCGGATAAGGCACTCCAGGAGTGTTTTTGAGTCAGGTTTAGATTCCTGTGCCTCCATGGCCACCCTCAGTCCTTGGAGTGATCAGAAATGAGAGTTGGCGTCCTGCAACTCAAGCTCTGGCCACCGGATGGTTAGGTAGAGTGGATGTGTCCAGGACGTCTCCACCGGCACACACGCACTCGGAAGGGATAAGAGGTCCCTGACACAGCTGCGATTACAGACAGGGAATCTCTTGGTGGAAAGAACTGAGGGAAGGCTGGAGGCAGGGGACTTACCGCACCATGTGCCGAAGTGGGTGGGAGGTCAGAGGTCCTGGTTCTTCTTCAGAAGGGAAGGGGAGAGGAGCGTCCCCGGCAGGCTTCAAACTCCTCTCGGGTTTCATCACCAAATGTAAGGCATTTTCCCCCCTGAGGAAGAAAGAAGGGCATAGCCACGAAGTGTGGAATAATAAAAGCTTTATTTAGTAGAGCGCTTCCCGGATGATGTTCTCTGGCCCGTGAGATGGGTGCCAGAGAAGTCATGCGTGGGGGTAATTTATAGGGTTGGGAGGGTGAAGGCGAGTTGATATGATGTGGCGAAATTTCATTGGCTGACAGACGGTTCCTCTTTTCCAAAGGACTCCTGGGAAGTTTCTTTTGGTGCCCATGGGTGTGGCGGAACAGCCAAAGTTCTCGGGTGTAGTTCCTCACGTGACGTTCCCCCATTGCCAGCCGACCCTATACATACAACTAGCAATCAATGAACAACTAAAATGAAGCAACTATAAGTTGAAACTTCTTGTCCTCCCCTCTCCTCTCTCTGTAAAATCAATAAATAAAATCTTAAAAAAAAAGAAAAAAAAGAATAGCCTGGTGACACTTGGGACTTTCATTGCACACACAGCTCAGAGGGTCGCTCACATCTCCCATGGCCTTATTTATACCTAGTGCCTCGGGGCTCCTGGCTATGAGATTCTGACTCAGCTCAAGCTATGGACACACCAAAGTGGCCACCACCTCCTGGACCCCCATACCACCCTCGCCCTCCCTGGGGTTCATTGGTCTTCCCAGAGCCTCTGTGTGGGCCGGGGCCAGCCAGCTGGGGCTTGGCTAAAAATCCATCAGTCTATCAATGAACATTTGCGGAGAGCATGCTGTAGGTCCATCTCAGGCCTGAGGTGAGGGCAGTGTGCCTCAGCACCTGTCCCTGGGGAGTGCCCCACTGATCTGGGGAGAAGGGCCTGTTGGGGGTCCTCTCAGCCAGCTCCCCTGAAACCCTCTGCATGGCATCTTCTCTCTGAATGACCGCTTATGATTTCACACTGAAAAATGTCACTGAGATACAAGCCTCACACTCCAGTTTGCTGATGGGCATGACCTTCTCTCCCTGAGAACCTGTGTTTTTCAAGGTGTGGTCTGTGGACCATTTGTAATAGACCATGAGATACTTGTTTTTAAAAAGAAAAAAAGGAAAGAAACCTGACCAGATGGTGGCGTCGTGGATAAAGCATCAGACTGGGATGCAGAGGACCCAGGTTTGAAACCCTGAGGTTGCCAGCTTGAGCATGGGCTCACCAGCTTGAGTGCAGGGTCACTGGCTTGAGCGTGGGATCATAGACATGACCCCGTGGTCGCTGCTTGAGTCCAAAGGTTGCTGGCTTGAAGCCCAAGGTTGCTGGCTTGAGCAAGGGGTCACTTGCTCTGCTGTAGCCCCAGTCAAGGCATATGTGAGAAAGCAATCAATGAACAACTAAGGTGCCACAACAAAGACTTGATACTTTTCATCTCTCTCGCTTCCCATCTGTCTATCCCTATCTGTCCCTCTCTCTGTCTCTATCTCTATTGCAAAAAAAAAAAAAAAAAAAAACAACCCAAAAAATGTGGGCTCCTAGCCTGCCTAGACCTGCTAGCTCAGAATCTCTGCAGGGGCTGTGGAAGCTGCATTCTTCTGAAGGTTAAGTCACTGCACAGCTAGCGGAGGGGGGCGCACCAAGGCCGGAGGGCTCCAGAGCCTGTGCTCCTCACTGCTGCCCAGCGGCTCACTCTGCCCTCTGCTTGGGGCGCCCATACATCCACCTTCTGAGCTCCTCTGTCTTCTAAGACCTAAACACCACCTCTCCTGTCCCACTAGAGCCCAAGGCTGAGCCAGATCCTCTTGCCCACAGCCCCCCCTCATCTGTAGCTCACATATCACCATATTGTGGGGTCTGCGGATATGTCATCTCCCCCCAAGCCTCTTCCCCCACACGCTTGCGTCCATTCATCGCTCCAACCTCAGCTCTCAGCAAATATGCACTCAGCAGGTGCTGCATGAATGTTCCGGGTATAAATCTGGGGGATAATCTTCCTCCCCCCCATCCCTCTAGAAGGCAGGGTTTACTTTCAACAAACCTGCTTTGCACTGCAGCCAGGCTGCAGTAAATACTTGGTGAAATGAGAGGCTGACCTCCTAGTGGAAGTCAGGACTTCCCATGGCTCCTGGTAATTGAGGAAGGCTGAGCTATTCTCACGTAATCAAGATGAACAACTTCCTAGCAAAGCAGGGTTTTTACAGTCTGATCACTCTTACTAAACAACTGGAAATTACCTGTCTTCCATTTTCCAGTCCCTAAGGCGTGGCCTCCCTGAGGAAGTCAAGCCCCCCCCCCCCCCCCCCCCCCCGCTAGTGCCTAGAACGGAGATCAAGGACAACCAGCTATGTGCTCTTGTTATGTTTACACCTACAACCAGGGGCTTCTCCGGTGGCCTAGAGAAGTCCTTCCATGCTTACTTGGTGATCTCCCTCCCCACCACCCACCACCCTTCATCCCTCCACTTCTTGTTCTTTCTCTGACATCATCTATGTCAGCCTAAGAAACGTCCAAACCTGTAGAGAATGTTTACAAGAGTTCATCTGAGCCACACTGATGACATATGTCCGGGAACAAGATCTCAGTTGCTCCCAAGAACAACAGTTTTACAGCTTCTTTTATGCATTTGAAATTAAGGAAGATTACCTGGGGGGTGGGAGGAAGCAATTTGGGCATGGAATTAAGTGATAGTTAAGATTATGTGCTCCTTTGAGGGTGGTTACTACTTATTTCAAAGATGTGTTAACCTGGATGCTCAGAAACAATGGGCAGAGCTTGCTTAAGGCAAAGATAAAGAATTTATATGCCTTGGGCATCACTCCCCATCATGACCTGCCAGGTTAGGACTTTATGATCAGATCACCCTGTGAGGCTCCTTTCCATAGAACCGCTTTTCCCATCCACATCTGCACCCAACTCTTCCAACGTCTACAGCACAATTTCTCTACCTTCATACTATTGACATTGGGGATGGATAATTCTAAGGGTCTTGGGGGGAAGGTGCTTTCTTGTGCCTTGTAGAACGTTGAATGGGCTCCTTGGCCTCTCTACCCACTAGACCAGGGGTCGGGAAACTTTTTGGCTGAGAGAGCCATGAACGTCACATATTTTAACAGAGACACAGAGAGAGAGAGAGAGTCAGAGAGAGGGCTAGATAGGGACAGACAGGCAGGAACGGAGAGAGACGAGAAGCATCAACCATCAGTTTTTCGTTATGACACCTTAGTTGTTCATTGATTGCTTTCTCATATGTGCCCTGACCGTGGGCCTTCAGCAGACCAAACAACCCCCTGCTCAAGCCAGCGACCCTGGGTCCAAGCTGGTGAGCCTTTTGCCCAAGCCAGATGAGCCTGTGCTCAAGCTGGTGACCTCGGGGTCTCGAACCTGGTTTCTCTGCATCCCAGTCCGATGTTCCATCCACTGCGCCACTGCCTGGTCAGGCAAACGCCACATATTTTAAAATGTAATTCCGTGAGAGCCAAACAACGACCCATGTACATTAAGCATTATCCAATAAAAATTTGGTCGTGTCCTGGAGGACAGCTGTGATTGGCTCCAGCCACCTACCTGCAACCGTGAACATGAGCGGTCGGAAATGAATGGATTGTAATACATGAGAATGTTTTATATTTTTAACGTTATATTTTTTTATTATTAAAGATTTGTCTGCGAGCCAGATGCAGCCATCAGAAGAGCCACATCTGGCTCGCGAGCCATAGGTTCCCGACCCCTGCACTAGACCCTAGTAGCACCCTCTCCCCAGTTGTGACAACAAAAAAATGTCTCCAGACACTGCCAGATGTCTCTTGAGGAAAGGGGCAAATCCCCCTAAGCCCAGCCCACTGAGAACCACTGTCTGGACCAGTGGTCCCCAACCCCTGGGCCACAGACCGATACTGATCCATGGGCCATTTGGTACCGGTCCACAGAGAAAGAATAAATAACTTACATTATTTCCATTTTATTTATATTTAAGTCTGAACAATGTTTTATTTTTAAAAAATGACCAGATTCCCTCTGTTACATTCATCTAAGACTCACTCTTGACGCTTGTCTTGGTCACGTGATACATTTATCTGTCCCACCCTAAAGGCTGGTCCTTGAAAATATTTCTGACATTAAACTGGTCCGTGGCCCAAAAAATGGTTGGGGACCACTGGTCTGGACCACCCATTCTGGTCCACTGCCCTCCTTGCCGCTGGGCTCTCTATGCCTTCCAGGTCTTTACTTGAATGTTATCTGCTCATCCAGACCCTCCCTACTTAAAACTGCAGCCCATTCCAATAATCCCCTAAAGTCCTTCCTTACTTAACTTCGCTCCCACTCTCCTGCCCACCAGGAGTCTTACTCATACTGTCGCGTGTCTGTCTCCAGTAGAATGTAAACTCTGATGATGAGATTTCGTTTGTTTGATGTCTTGCTTTGGTCTTCTCTGTTCTCAGCTGCATTCTTGGCTTCAGAGCTATGACTGTCACACAAGCACTCAATAAATATTCATTGAATGAGTGAGTGAGTGAATGAATTGAATAGTTCTCATTCTTTCCTATTCCAGAGGCTCCTGAGTCAAGGAACTGGACAAACCTGGTCATTTCTCCAGCTCTAATCCATGGGGCAGCTTTGGGGGATTTACGTACATAAGTTGCTTTTGGGTCTAAAAGCAGTAATACCAGCTGACCTTTCCTGAGTGCTTCTGATCTCCAGGTGTTGTGCTAAACAGTGCGCCTCCTTCTTTAACCCTCTGCAAGCCCGAGGTCGGCTTTGTTATTAATGCCGACCCCCTTTTACTGGTGAGCAGCAGGAGCTGCAGTCTCTGACCCACAGACACATATCTGAGTTTGAAGCAAATGAGATGGTCTGACCCCCATGTCCCCTCATTCCGAAATGCTAACATAACTGCCCAGACTTAGGCTGTTAATGCTAAGTGTCCCCAGACTTAGGTCCATGCCGGAGCATCAAACACTGAAGTACGTAGGGAGGGCCCGCTGCACTCCCCAGATGGAGCCGCTGTTAGCCGATAACGCTTTCTACTGGAGAATTTCTTACACCAGCAGAACGTCCGTAAGTGTGTAAAAGGTCTATACGTACATAAAAACACACACCCATCTTGTTAAGTAGTATTTTTTTCTTTTCCAAAAGGATAGTGCCAGACTTTTTGTGCCTCTTAGTTTTTTCACTGATAATATTAGAGACCAGACTTTTAAACTTCACTAAGCGGATGCCTCCCCTCTGAGAAGTTTTAGGCTGATGTTCTGGTTACAGGGCTAAGGACGAAGCCAGATGGGAGACACAGTGTGCTCGCCAGACAGCAGGTGGCCAGGTTTGGAGTCTTCAAGTTCAGGAGCTGCCTTGAAAAGTAGGTTTGTTGTTTGTTGTTATTGTTTAGCTAAGGTGGTGTCAGGGTACCATCCCATTGGCTGAAAAAATGAATAGGCTTCCACACCTGGATCAGAGGTTCTCAAAGACAAGCTCCCCTGGGCAGCCCCAGGCTAACTAACCTTTTGGAGACTGCACTAAAGAGGGCAGAGGAGCTGCCATTCTTAGGAGCCTTAAGGATTCGGCCCATGACTCATGGCTCAGCTTCCAAGCTAGTGGCAGTCATTCATTTGGTCCACACAAGCCTCTCAGGAAGGTCTCACTGCCCGCATCTGACAGATGAGAAACTGATGCTCAGAATGGAGTGGAGCCAGTTCTGCATGCTGTTGGCCCACAGGCGTGGAAAGAACTGACTTCCTGAGGAGGACTTGCCCACAGCAAACGGAATTAAGCTGCCTGTCCATATGAATCAAGGGTGGAGGGTCTGCACCTATAACTTCCCCCAAAGAGAAAAGCCCTCCACCTGCCAGGGAGGGTCAGCCTAGAGCTGCCCTGAGGGAACTGTGGGGTGGGGGAATATTATCGCTGGAACCTAAGCAGGGACACTGCTCCTTCCAAGGGACCGCCCACTCCAGCCAGCCATGCCTGGAGCCTCTGATTAAATCTTTCTAACCTCAGTCTGCCAAAGCCACATACCACCTAGGAGCACTTTCTTTTCAGTCCATTCTTTTCCGTTAACAACAAACAAAACTCTCTGCCCAAAGGGGGTGAAGTCAAGGATGTCCTTCAATAGGAAACCCAGGTAAATAAATTATGCTCAATCTGTACCATGAAACTGTCTGAGGCTCTTTCCTAAAAGATTAAAGGGCATCTAAAAGATGGTAACATAGATCACTGAGCGCAACTGGCACATGGGGGTGTGGAGGGAGGGGACACAAGTTGCAGAATAATGAGAATAAATAACGGAAAATTAGGAAGGGATGCAAACAGTATCACAACTTCACAGGGAAACATTTGGAAAATACAGAGAATTAAGAGGAGCATCCCTCTCCACCACCTCCCACCCTGAAAAAAAACCCACTGTTAATATTTGACCTACTTCTCTCAGGTCTTCTGGACGATGTGGTCATTTTATAGAAGGTGGTGGGGATCTCAGCCCTCTCGCCCCCACTTGGGGGAGTCCCAGTCCCCAAATCAGTTCCTGAGGATGTAATTAATGCCTTGCTCTCAGGGTTGTGGTGTTGATTAAACAAGGCACACGTGTGTACCTTGGAAACACCAACTCAGTAAGTGCAGCTCTTATTATTGTAACCTGCTATTTCCTTTTATATTTTAATATAATTGATTCTGAATGTTAATCCACAGCTTTTGAAAACATCACATTGAATGGCCGCTGGATACACCAATTCCTTCACCATTCTCCTATGAGAAATGTTTTGGCTGCTTCCATTTTTACCTTCTTATAAATAGCTCCGTGGGGAACACAGTTGTGAATATAGTTTTACCTCCCCCGGATTTTGAAGATTTTCCTTAAGATCATTTCCCAGAAGTGGAATTACTAAATCAAAGGGTAATAAACATTTTTAGACTCTATGTACCTACTGCCTGATTGCATAAAGCAGGTGTCATTTCCAAGACCTGAACACCCCCCGTCCCCCCCATCTTGCTGTTCCCAGGACCTCCCTGCCCCACCTAGCACATCTCCTCCTCCCACTTCTCTGCTTCCTTCTAATCTGCCTCCTTCAGCTGCAGCGCCCTTCTGCTCTCTGCCTGCGGAAATCCTCCACGTTTCAGCTGTCACTTTTCCCCAGCCCACACTCACTGTTGGGCCCTCAACCATCCCCCCTTCCCCTGATTTGACCCAGCTCCTTGAAGGATGACCTAAACACAGCCTGATCTGTGGGCCCTTTTTCCCTTTCATGCTTCAGATTCACGTCTAGAACAGCCAGACAGTAACCCCCTGAGGAATCCCCAAGGCTTCCCATCCCGACCCCATGCATCCCAGGGCTGAGCAGTAATGCTCTTAGGACCTGAGTCCCTATTTCTTGTATTCATTGGGCAAAACGTCTTACTAGGGCCAGCTGTCAGCCAGGCCAGGGGCTAGGGCTGCAGGGCCCTTATCAGTTGGTTCCTTGGTCAGAGGGAGAGAGAAGACCATAAAGAATCAAGTGTAACCATGAAGGACAGGGTCTTTGATGCAAGTTCATAACAGAGGAGAGAGAAGGGAGCTCAAACTGGTAGGGTTTGCTCAAGGGGTGATACTTGTTGAACATCTTGCTGTGTGACCTTGAGCAAAACACTTAAGACTCTCTGAACCTGGGTGCCCCCGTCTGTACTAGGCTCTCTTCACGGGGATGTAGTAAGGTTAAGTCAGTTGTTCCGTAAACTTGCCTAACCAGAGGCATGGAGCTGGTGCTCAGTACATGTGCGCCCATGATGAGGGAGCAGTACAGACAGAAATAAATTGTCTGGGGCTGCTGGCGGTGCGTGGCAGCCACAGGACTCTTGCATCTCTATGGGCCTGTTCTGATCGCTTGGCGGCTGGGTTGCTGGGTGCCTATTTCTCCTACCAAGAAGCAAATTTCTTGCAGGACCTCGAGTCCAGAGGGCCATGCAGAGGGGCTGGAATCTATTGGATGTGATATGTGCTAACAAGGAGTTGACTCGTGAATCGTCAAGCAGTGGGATGGAAGGTCAAAATGCCTCCTTTCCCATCCTCTCTCTGGCATGCTGCAAACATGCTCCTGTGCAGGCTGCAAATCATCCTGTCCTGACAGGGAGAACTGCGCACGAGGCCCAGGAATGGAGGCTTCCGGGGGTGATGTCACCCACCACTCAGGGAACGCCAAGGGCACCCAGCTGGCCTCTCCAGTCATTCACTATCCCTGCAGTCAAGGCAGGCTCAGAGCAGGCCCATCCCTGCAACAGATGTGGCTCAAGGTTATGGCCAAGGTTATGACTAAGTTCCAGCCTGTTAGGTGTCTTTTGGTATTTAGTGGTAGAGCAGGGATTGCTAGCATCAAGTTTTGATTTAAAGCAGGGTGACTCCTTAGACACCATCTAATTCAACTCCCCTCCCCTTTTGCAGGGGTAGAAACTGAGGCTCAGAAAGGTCAAGAGATTTGCCCAAACTCACACAGCGACGCCATGAGTCAAAAAGCTGGAACTTGAGCCTGGGTCTCCGGATTCCTGGTACACTGCTCTTTCTAAACCTCACAGGCACAATAAGTCTTATTATCCTCGCTCTGTCCGGGGTTACTCCTCAACCCATCCCTATCTGCCACATACACCGATCACTATAATACTGATAGTAGAGCTATTCTCTATTGGCTAAGTCCCTGAGTGAGCGCTAGGCTAAATATTTAGGATGTATTCTCTAAGTTAGGCCTTTCAACACCCATGGGAGTTTAGTACTCTAATCCTTGCTACTCAGAGCATGGGCTGTGGACCCGCAGCATCAGCATTACCTGAAGCTGGTTGGAAATGCAGAACCTCAGGCCCAGAATGAGAATTTGCCTTTCAACAGGCTCCTGAGACTTGATGTTCACTTTAAAGATGAGGAAACAGTTGCCGAGAGGGGAAGTGACTCTCGCAGTGTCCCACGGCAAGCCAGGTGACATCTTGGGCAATACCCTTGCTCTGAACACTTGAGGTTTAGGAATGTCCTTCCCACGAGAAAGGATTCCAGACACCACCCCCCGACCCCCACCCCTTGCTCAGAAGCAAGGAAGTTACTGATGAAAAAGAACATCTCAAGCACTTGACAAGGTGTTTTCATGTGCCTTATTTTATTTTTACTTTACATCTTATAAATTATCCCAAGTTTTCTCAAGAGCACACTGTCACTCAGAAGAGTTTAAGCCATTTGTCCAAGGCTACATGCTGGCTATTTTCAGTGACTGGGTCTCATCTCCTTTATTCCAGAAACCAATTACTGTTTCCCCAAGCGCAGGGCAGCATCTTGGTGGCAGGTGTACACAGATGAAAGTCTCCCACTGAATTGTCATCTGTTTCTTTTTTGCATTGAAGTATAATGGACGTATATTAGTTTCGGGTATACAGTGTGATGATTTGATGTTCATATCCACTGCAAAATGATCAGCACTGTCAGTCCAGTTATCATCCTTCACCAAAGTGACAAACTGGTTTTTCCTGTGAGGAGAACTTCTAAGATATTTCTTGTTTTATTTTTTTTTTGTATTGTCATGGATTTTCATTTCTACCACCAAAAATAGAATTAGATTATCAAACCCCAGACATTATTGTCTAAGACAGAAAAAGGGTTTTTTGTTTTGTTTTGTTAATGAGTCTCTGTAAAGTCAATTTCAGGAATGACAGAGGAGATAGCACGCATATACTGCAAAATCCATGAAGGTTATAAAAGATTGAAGGCTGGAAACATCTCCAGACAAAGAAAGAGAGAGAGAGAGCACACCAGCAGCAGCAGCAGCAGCACCACAGAGAGCTCCAACCAGAGCTGGTCGACACTTCATACACAGGTGGTTTTTTCCCATGGCCCACCCATCCTCCTTGCCCCCAGGGTCTTAGTAGGAGCAAATACAATGCCCACTCCAGGGCACATAGTTCCAATTTAAAAAAAATCGCCTGACCTGTGGTGGCGCAGTGGATAAAGCATGGACCTGGAAATGCTGAGGTCACTGGTTCGAAACCCTGGGCTTGCCTGGTCAAGGTACATATGAGAGTTGATGCTTCCAGCTCCTCCCCCCTTCTCTCTCTCTCTGTCTCTCTCTCCTCTCTCTCCCTCTCTGTCTCTCTCTCCTCTATAAAAATGAATAAATGAAATAAAATAATAATTAAAAAAAATCGCCTGACCTGTGGTGGCGCAGTGGATAAAGCATCGACCTGGAACGCTGAGGTCACCAGTTCAAAACCCTGGGCTTGCCTGGTCAAGGCACATATGAGAGTTGATGCTTCCTGCTCCTCCCTCCTCTCTCTCTCTCTCTCTCTCTCTCTCTCTCTCCTCTCTAAAAATTAATAAAAGAAAAATTAAGAAAAAAAATCAAGATACACGAGGCCTATCTTTCTGGGCAGAATCTCCAGAGCCAGGCTGGAGAGATGGCAAGCTTGCTCCTTCCAAACCCCTCCTGCCCCCAGCCCCCTCCCTACAGCTTTCTAGGATGTCCCCCCCACCCCTCCAGACCAGATGGGAAATGCTGCTTGGGGGAGGAACTGGAGATACAAACACCCCCCCCTCTCCAGGGGTTGCCTGTGGCTCCTCAACAGAGAGGGGAGAAGGGCGTCTCTTTACTTTCAAGTGTTTGCTCTCATCCTTTCTCTGTTCAGGTCCCGTCACAGCCAGTCTTTTTGTAGGACCTTTAAACTTCGAGTGAATGGACATTCTTTGCTGTACCCCTGTTTCATTCAGGGACCACAAGTGAAGAATTCTGGCAAACAAAAAGTTCTCTACGAGTCTGGAAAACAGTGATGGCAAGGAACCAGGACTGTTATCTTAAAAAAGAGGTGGGGGAAGGACAAGATGACAACCTTCAAATATTTCAAAGAGGGTCCGGATTTAACCGTATTTATTTCTCCAGATGTGGAAGCAAAGGGTAGAAGATACAGGGAAGTCGGCTTCAGCTCTGGGAGCGGGGCCAGCTGTAAAATGACGGCAACAGTACTTACATCTTGGGGTTATGAGGATTAAGGGCTCAAGAAATACCCAGCATCTAGCCCTGGCCGGGTGGCTTACTGGATAGAGCATCCTCCCAGTGTGCCAACGTCACGGGTTCTATCCCCCAGTCAGGAAACATGAGAAGCAACCAATGAGTGCACAACAAATGGAATGAGTTGAAGCTTCCCTCTCTCTCTCCCTTCCTCTCTCTCTCTCTCTCTCTCTCTCTCTCTCTCTCAAATCAATGGGAAAAAATACCTGGCATCTCCTAAAAATCCCAGGATATACTTGTTGCCTTTCTTGGCCTCTTTCAAAAATGTCTCATGAAGCAGGAAGCTCCCTCTCTGGAAAATTTCAATATAGAATTATAATTCCTTACTGCCAAGATTCTGTGCTTCGCTGCTGCCATGACTTTTCAGAAAGAAAAATACTGGCTCAACCGGAGTCCTCACCAGGTTCCAAGCCAGCAGACAAGGGCTTTGCACAGGGACTTCATTTAATCTCCTCCTCAGCCAGGCAGGAACTATTTATTATTGCCTCCCTCCTTCATGTTCAGATGAGGGAATTGTGGCTTACAGAGATGTAGCAACTTGCCCAAGGTCACACAATCAGTAATGGCAGCCAGAGACTTAAACCTTGGGGTGTCACCCTCCAGAAACCTTGCTCTTAGAATTAGAGGTGTTATTTATGAAATTTAAATGCCTCTCCCAGGCGCACCCTCTCTGATATTTCAGCCTTTATTGATCTCTCTTCTTTAAAATTTCTTCAGCTCTCTGCCTGATTGATGGTGGCAGTGGCTAGAGCATTGACCTGGGATGCTGAGGACCCAGGTTCGAAATGAGCTTGAGCACAGGCTCACCAGCTTGAGTGTGGGTTCGCTCGCTGGCTTGAGCCCAAAGGTCACTGGCTTGAAGCCCAAGGTCACTGGCTTGAAGCCCAAGGTCACTGGCTCAAAGAAGGGGTCACTAGCTCGGCTTGAGCTCCCTGGTCAGGGCACATATGAGAAGCAATCAATGAACAACTAAAGTGTCGCAACTACGAGTTAATGCTTCTCATCTCTCTGCCTTTCTGTTTCTTTCTCTGTCTGTCTCTGTCTCTCACACACAAAAAAAATTTCTTAAGCTCTCAATATCAAAACATCCAATGTAGCATTTATTGTAAGAACAGGGACTTATCTCTCTTACCTTACTATAACTGGGTATAAATAAATTTCTATTTATTTATTTATTTATTTATTTATTTATTTACAGAGACAGTGAGTCAGAGAGAGGGATAGACAGGGACAGACAGACAGGAACGAAGAGAAATGAGAAGCATCAATCATTAGTTTTTCATTGCGCATTGCAACACCTTAGTTGTTCATTGATTGCTTTCTTATATGTGCCTTGACCACGGGCCTTCAGCAGACCGAGTAACCCCTTGCTGGAGCCAGCAATCTTGGGTTCAAGCTGGTGAGTTTTTCCTCAAACCAGATGAGCCCGCACTCAAGCTGGTAACCTCGGGGTCTTGAACCCGCGTCTTCTGCATCCCAGTCCAACGCTCTATCCACTGCGCCACCGCCTGGTCAGGCAGATTTTTGTTCTTTAAATATCTCTCTATACTTGGCAGGCTTTGAGAAGAACAATTCATAGGCTTTCAATAATTTTTTCTTTGCCAGCTGAATTAGACAGCAAGTAACTCCCTCTCCCCTGCCCTGTCTACCCCCTTCTCGTCTCCCTGTGCCTTTAGAAAAGTCTCTTCTTGATGAGAACAAACACTACAGTAAATTCAAGAAGCTAACATTTATTGAATTCTTAATATGCACCAGGCACTGTTCTAAGCACTTTACATATATTGACTCAAGGACTCCTGACAGTAACCTATGAGCCAAGTCCTATTTTCACCCCCGTTTACAGAAGAGGAAACTGAGTGGGCCAGTGCGTCAGGATTTGATGAGTAAATGAGTGACTGCTTTGCTGATAGATAATGTTATTAGCAACAAATTCCTCATGCCTGCATCATGCAATACAGCTTTATGTACATGATGTCATTGTCACTCACCATTAGCAGACAGGCACTGATGTCCCCATTTTATGGAAGAGGTAACTATGGCTCGAAGAGGCTGTGTGATTCTCAACAGTCACACAGCCAGTGCTGTCTGTACCCCTGAGTGAGCACTGTGTTTGCTCCATTCTGAGAGTCTGGGGGCAAGGGAGATGGCAGGGTGACAGGGAGACCTATTTGCACAAAAGAACAATGTAAGTATTAGAGAGATGAGTAAAATCTGGAAAGAGCAGAGACTGGTCAGGAATCTGGACCTGTGACTCCTAGTTCAGTGCTCCTTCCTTTATCCAAGATGGCATGAAGCAGGTCTTGGGTCCAGACCTTCATTTGGGATCTTAAGCCAGAGCAAGCAGTGCTCTTTTTTAGAAAAGCATCATTTTTACTTCTCTGCATTTCCCACATGTTCAGTAATGAACACGTGCTACTTTCATAATCAGGAACAAACAAGCCAATGAAGAGAGGAGGCAAAATGCATCCTGCTGACAGGGCTGGGGCTGGTAGAGGGCCCAGTTACCTGGGATGGGGGAAGCAGGGCTGGGAGGGAATCCCGGCGGCCCCCACCGAGGCTGTGATGAGCAGGGACAGACAGGGCTTCCCAGGTCTGTGAAACTCCCTGACATTGGAAGCGGAGTACTATACCGTGTGTGCAGTTTTCCAAGGAGCAGGCACACAACTTTTTTAAAAGAGGCACTCATGACCCTCCAAAGAGTAAGGACACCAGCCGACAATGACGAACCAGGGCCTGCGGGTTAGGATGACTGGGTCAAATGAGGTCCAAGAAACCTAAATATCTTCTTGTCCCCCTCTGGGAATAACTGGCAGGAAGGAAAGAATGACAAGGAGAACAAGGTCCTACCTAATGGACTCACAGTGTTCATTTAAATCCTGCATCTCCTCCCCCTCTTGAGCCCACGCTCACCTCCATTCCAAAGCAGTAGGGAGCACAGGCAGGATTTACACAATTCTAGTCTGACACCCTCCTCTTCCTCCTGGGCCTGTGGCCAATGGATTCTAGTTCTGATCCTGGGGTCTGTGCATCCACACGGTCCGATAACCTCCTTACCCAGGATCTGAGACCCTGATTTATGCCATGGCCAACTTTCCTGCCAGGCACCTCCTGAAATGCTGCCAGCACCTCTCAAGTCTTAGCAAGAGGCTGAGTTCCATTCCTCCAACGTTAAGTTCCTGCCGTGCGCTAGGTGCTTCGATGGAGTCACAGGTGGTGGGATAAGTCCTGAGAGCGGCCTGGGGGCCAGGCTCATGGCAGGATAGATCCCACTCATGCTTCAGGTTGCGGGGAGGGGAACCCCAGGAGTCGGGGGAGGGGACTACAGGGTGCTTCTTGGAGGCGCATAGTACTCTGGAGCAGGTGCGTGAAGGTGAAGAGAAAGTTCCATACACAGGAGTGGGTGAGGCACTCCTGTTCTGTAGAAAGGGTGGAGGAAGCAAAATGCTGGGCCACTTTAGGAAACAGAGCAGGGGGAGGGGAGGACAGAAGGAAGGAAAGAAGCAAGGTTAGAGGTGGGTTATAACTAATTGGCCAGAACAAGGACTTTGGTGTTCTGCTAAGGAATTTGGGGTTTATCAGACAGTACGTAGGTTGTCATTGAAGGTTTCTGAGCAGAGCAGGTGGGCTCTATGCTCTGAACTATGATCAGAAAGATCACATTGCAGAGGATGAGAGTGAGGAGAGGGCATGGCCATTAGGAAACAGGATGCTACTGTAGGGCCCAGTGTGGGGGATAATGGGACCTTTTAACTATAGCCATGGGCAGGACCAGCTACGTCATTTGTGGCGTCCAGTGCAAAAGGAGAATGCAGGACCTCTTGTCCAAAGAGCATCAGGAATTGCAGAAGAGTGACAGCAGAGCATTAAACTAAGTATGGGGTCCTTCTAAGTGCACAGCTCACACACCCACGGAGCAGGCGGCCCTGACTACCGGACTGGAAGGGTCGCGTCCCAAGAGAGATCTGGAAGGCAGAGTCCTGCGACCTGGGATTCTACTGGATGTGGGAGGGAGCAATCCAGCTGACAGATGACCCTCCTCTACTGGTTAACAGGCCTCCCAACTCCTTACTGGGCACCCCCTGGGTGGCCCTTGATGAACTCTAACTTATTCACACATCTGAACTTCACCCCCCCTCCTTCCTCTTGCTACTCACCTAGACCTGTTCCTGTAGGGTCCCTATCTAAAGATGTCACCATGTACCCAATCACCCTAGGTAAACATCCTGGGTCACCCTCTACTCCTCTCTATCCCATCACTTTGGGAAATTTACTTCCTAAATGTTTCTCCCATCTGTGTGGCCTTTGCAGCTGCTGCTATCACTGCCCAGTTCCGGAGAGCCTTTATCAGCTCAGGCCTGGATTACCCACACAAGCTTCTATCTATCCCTCTGACTGTGGTCTGGGACTCCTCCCTGCTCTTAAGTAAAAGACCCATCCTCCACAGCGCTGCCTCAGGGAGGTCCACAAATGCTCACTTGTTCAAGCCACCAAGTAAGACCCCTCACCTGGGGCTGCTCCAGCCAAAGGATAAAATCAAAATGTCTTAAAATCTCTCCCAAGGCCCCCAGTCACCTGACCCTGCTTAATTTTCTAGTAAATGCCAGAAGTGCTTTGGTCTCCCACACACCTCCAGCACACACCATGCTTTCTTTACCTCCAGCAGCTTCCTCTGCCCAGAATGTCCTCCCCCTCCCCCTCCATGGCCTGGCTGACCTCAAGGCATTCTTCCAAGTTTGCCTCTGCTCTGGGAGGCTTTCTGCAGCCCCGCCCCACTCCCACGCACTCCCTGGATGGTCTTCCACACTGACTACAGTGATTACAGGAACTTAAAAAGCCCGGTGGCTGGGCCAGGCCTGCTCTCCAGGCTGGTGGAGGCTGGAGCAGACAGTGAGTCCTGCTTGCTTTGGAGTCCAGCACCCAGACCAGAGCTCCCTACCTGTGGGGCTCCGGGCTCAGGTGTCTGGGGGTGGGTGGCACTGGCAGAGCAGCCGATTTCAAGGAAGGCTGGCCCAGATAACCCCCAAAGGAAAAGAAAAACCCCACATCACAGCTTCCTTAAGACCCCACTGGCAGGGCGCGGTGGCACCTCTGGCTGAACGTGGCTATGACCCAGAGGTAACGCCTGCTAGCTGGTGTCCAGTTTGATTACCTTTGATTTCAGAATTTGATTTCTGCTTCCTCATAAAAGCCACATTCGCCATTGTCGGCAGTAGACCAGCCCCTCTAGCGGAGGCAGGCAGTTTTCCATTAGGCAGCCCCTCCCCCCTCGAGCTAACAATAAAATGGTTGGTCACGAACACGGGGGTGGAGACACGTTTCCCTCGCAGGTGTCCCTGCGGCTAGCAGAACCTGGCATAATGCTGAGCCTCAGTAAATACTTGAAAGGGTGAATCGTGCCCAGTTTCCCAAGATTGAGGTTGGGAAGCCTGAAGCCGCTGGGGACTCTGGCGGGGACAGACAGCCTGGGATTATACTTGATCCACAGATAATCCCCCAAAGCCAGAAGCCACCTGGACAGTTGTCTGGACTGAGCTCCGCCAAAAGATGTATAGTGATGCGGTAGCTGATTTCACGACAGGCTTTTCAGGGGCCAGAAAACGGCTCTTCAAAAAACAACTATTCTAATTATTATTGGAATATGACAGAGAAAAGGACTGTCAATCCTTTAAGGGCAGAATCCATTTGGAAAGATCAATTGCTGGTTCTTCTCTCCCCAATTTTACTTGGAGGTACTTTTATTACGGAAAATTACAAAGATACAGAAAAGTGGAGAAGCAAAGTATTGTAATAAACACTCCGGTACCCGTCACTGAGCTTCAGCTACACGAACACCAGCCCGATCTCAGTTCATCTATAAACCACCCCTTGAAGCAAATCCCAACTGTCATCCCAGTTCACGCGTCAAGGCTGGTAGGGGTCAGAATTCATTTCTGATTCATCCTGGGCATTGGCCGAGGGCCCCCCTTGCCCTGCCCAGCACGGTGCCGGGCACGGACCCCAGCAGGTTCCTAACCTACGTCTATGAAACTCTAAGCCCGATTGCGCGGCGCCGGCCCGGCCTCCTCCGCTTCCTCCACTTCCCGCACAGCGTGGGTCATATCGGCTTCGCGGCGTTCCTGACACCCCGCCAGCAGCGCTCCGTGATGCGCGAGTGAGTCTCTCCGCGCAACCCCACAGAGAGCACGAGGGAGGAGCCTCCCACTTCCTCTTTCTCGGGCTGACTAACCTCCTGCGCCCTCCCCGCGCGTCCGGCCCCCGGGGGCGTGGCCACGGCCCGAGGGGGCGGGGAAACACCCATATTCGCCCTTATATGGGCAGCCACGTCAGAGCCCTCACACTCCACTTAAGACGCGGCGCTGGCAGCGGAATCCCCGACTTCTGAGGCGGCGAGTGGCCGGGCTGGCCGCCGAGCGTGCGGGGCGGGAAAGAAGAGCTGAGCGTCCGCTCCGGCGCCGGGCTCGGTAGGCCGGCTGGCCGGCCGCGGCCCCGCGGAGCGCCCTCCTGTGCCCCGCCAGCGGGCACCCTGGCCGTGAGCACCTGCGCGGCGCGGGGCCGCTGGGCGGCGGCATGAAGGTCACGTCGCTCGACGGGCGCCAGCTGCGCAAGATGCTCCGCAAGGAGGCGGCGGCGCGCTGCGTGGTGCTGGACTGCCGGCCCTACCTGGCCTTCGCCGCCTCCTGCGTGCGCGGCTCGCTCAACGTCAACCTCAACTCGGTGGTGCTGCGGCGGGCCCGCGGCGGCGCGGTGTCGGCGCGCTACGTGCTGCCCGACGAGGCGGCGCGCGAGCGGCTGCTGCAGGAGGGCGGCGGCGGCGTGGCGGCCGTGGTCGTGCTGGACCAGGGCAGCCGCCACTGGCAGAAGCTGCGGGAGGAGAGCGCCGCGCGCGTCGTGCTCACCTCGCTGCTCGCCTGCCTGCCCGCCGGCCCGCGGGTCTACTTCCTCAAAGGTGAGCGCGTCGGCGCCGCCGCCCTGCCTCCCCTCCCCCACCCTCCGGGACGGCCCCCCTGGGACCCGGGAAGGCTCCGCTGGCCGGAGTCGGCGCCCTGGAGCCCCCCTGGGACCCGGGAAGGCTCCCCTGGCCGGAGTCGGCACGCTGGCGCCCGAGCGCGCCGGGGAGGGTGCTGCCAGTGTTAGCGCTTCCCCATCCCCACCTGCGTTCCTCGAAAGCGCCTGACAGCGTGTCTGCCCCGGTGGGTGCGGCGGTTAGCAGCCGGGGGCGCCGCTCCTTAGCCGGCCGGGGGCTATCGGGCCGTGCTGGGCGCGGGCCCCGGTTCCTGGCGCGGGCTTCGCTGGTCTCACCGGGGCCCGGGCTCCGAGCCTTCCCGATAGACGTATCTGGCAGGATCGGCAGGTCACGACTTCCCCAGGAGCGTGGCGCCGCGGTGTCCCCCTTCCTCCCGCCCGGACAATTAACATACTTTAGGCAGTGTCTTCGCCGACCCCCTCTTGCCTTTTTGACCCCGGCGAGCCCCTCCCCTTCCTTTCCATTTCGTTTTATTGCTCTTTATTGTTTTCCTGCGGCCTCCCCTTCCCCCTCCCAGGCCTTTCTCTAGTTCAATTTGGAGCTAACAGCTTTCCCACCCTTTTCACCTCCTCCCTCCCTCGCCCCGGGATAATCCTAGGTCCAGAGCCACGCTGGGTGGCTGGTTTAGCGCGCCGCAGGGTGGTGGTGGAAGGGGTTGTGTCGCTTTTGGTTTGAGACCCCAGAAGCTGTGCCACCCGTCTGCCCGTTACACCTGCTGGGGAGATGACTTTGACTTCCGGTGGTGGGTGGGTGATTGATTCTAAAAGCCAAGAACATCGATCTCTGGGTATTTCCTATGACTGCCCCCTCCGCTTCATATTTGAGTACTTTGTAACCTCAAATGTGTGGAAGACCTATTCCGAAGTGCAGAATTGAGGGTTCAGGCCAGGCGACGCCCCAAAGCTCTGCCAAACCTGATGCCAAGATCTTGAGCTGTAACAGTGATGTGGTTCAGAACTCGGGTGTGCAGTGAGCTGAGAGTGAGGGCCCTGTTTTAAAACCTTGCGGCTAGGGGAATTTCACACACCTCCAGGCCAGGACATTCCTTAGGCACCAGGACAGCTTCCACTCTATTAGCACCTCTAGCAGGGTGTCCCCTGCTGGTTCCTGTTAGGGCGATGACAAAGGCAGATAGGTGATGGTACTCCTTCCTCTCCAGCCAGCTTCAGCCCCAGGCTATGGAGGGATGCCTTCCAACCTTGTGAAGGTTTCACACATGGCCCCTGATTTCTCTTCCTGATGTGGTTTTTGTCTCCTTTTTAGCAATGAGTACAGGAAAAGCTTCCACCTCCACAATAGCATGAAGGGTATGTTCCAGGAAATCCCTCCTGGTCCTACCTCTGCTCCCCACCCCTCTCTGGGGGGCCTTGCTGACAGTTTAGAGGTTATTGCCATAGGAAGTAGGCAGCTCTGTAGACTTACAGCTCAGGAAAATTCATGTTTAATATTTTTTAAGGAAAGTAATAATACATAGGTAAAAATTTGAACAGTACAAAGGTTGTGTGATGCAAAATGAGTCTTCTGCACACCCTTAGAACCAAGTTCCACTCCACAGAGATGGCCACCAGTTATTTATTGTTAATCTTTAAAGTGAGTTTTCCGTATCTTTTAAAAATGTAATAATTTAAAAAAATTAATAATTTTATAAATTTCCTGTCCTTGTCTATATCACCCAACTAGATCTTGGGAGATTTGTTCCTATCAGAGCATACAAGTCTGGTTTACTTATTTAACCAGTCCCTTGGTGATAGTCAGTGGGTTGCTGCCAACGTCACTCTCTGAAACAGAGTGGTACAGTGTATTTTTATCCAGATGCTTTTGTGTGTGCACTATCTTTCAGAATATTTGGAGGCTTGCCAGGTCAAAAGTTATCTATATTTTAAATTTCAGTAACAATTGCTTATTACTTACTTCCCCTTATAACACTGCTAAACTTCAAGTTGTTGCTAAAGAAAATTTTTATTTCCTTATCTAACTTAGGTTCACATATGAGTTCAGTTTAATCTAGTGGCATCCCAGATCTTGGGGATACAGTGCCTTTTAATCTCCCTTAATCTCCCCCCTCCCAAAACACCCCACACATGCAGTCATGCTCCCCTGGTAATGCGATGGTGATCGAACACAGAATCGCTCTGAAGAGGGTTGAAGCAGCCAAAAGAATTGCCAGCGCTCTCAAGTGAGGCACCAGAGAGGAATGTTCTGTCTCTCCACGCCTCTGATGGGAGTGGGTGAAAGACAGAGACCATCTAATCTGGAGGACTCCTCCTGACCCAGGCTTAAAGAGGCAGGGCTCTGTTTATCTGCGTTTCAGCAGCACTGAGACTCATTGTCTGCCTGTCTCCCTTTGTCAACAGGCAGTCAGGAGCCAGCATACACCTACCCGCACCTCCTTTCTGGACTCCTGGCAGCCAGCTCCTAAGTGCTCTATTTAAAGCCAAGAGATGGGGTGGCCTGAGGGCTTCTTTCCTAAGCTTCTTCCTGCTGTTTGGAAGAGCTGAGCCACTCTTACTCCAAAGTCTCATCCCATATTACTGTTTATTCCCCGGAACCAGAATGTTGAGGCACAGTCACAGGAAGTGATTTACTAACTTCCACTTCCAAAGAAGCCCTGTATCAGAGAAGCTCTGTATCTGTATGTCTGGCTTCTCTCTGCCTCCTAGGAGAGCAGGGGGCCAGGCGCGGTGGTTGGGGGCAGGGGTACACTAAGCCACAAATACTTGCCTTTGCCTTCCCTCTCTGGCACGGCTCCTGTCATGGTAACCGGGAACTTGGTCACTACAGAGGACCAGAAGGTCATCTGGAAGGCCTGATGGATTATTTGTTGAAGTGACTACAGGGGAGATTTGGGTGTACTAAATGGGGGCAGGGGGCAGTTCCAGCAAGCTGAGAGGAAGCAGTAATGGCGAGATGACTCATTCGAGGAATTGGTGGCTTCTGGGAGGGAGCTGGAGACTGCCATGCAATCCATTAACCACTTGTTTACTGCAGGGGCTTTGAAAGGTCACCATGTGCTCTGCTGTGGGACTCACAACACCAAAAGGCAAAGAAAAGGGGGGGAGGGTTGGAAAATACATGGCCTCAGAATGTGTCTTTTCAATGGATGGTTTGACCCCCAAGTGAATTCTCTGGGCCAGAAAAAGACAGAAGCAGTTTTCTGGACACTCTGTGAATGACCTCAGGTTCCTTTGGATTGGCAGCAAAGGGTTTCCCAGGCAAGGCTGGCCAGGTCAGCCATCAGCTCTCTCCGCATTCTGAGCCTTCGGAGGCCAGCTTTTCACTTGGTTCTTCCCCACTGAGTGTACGGGCCCGAAAAGGTGTTCCTGTCTCTGTACGGATGCGCTCATATTTCTGTGACTTACCAGATAGTACATTTTCACTTTAAGGGATCCATTTGGAGAAGTTTCAGTGTGCTATTAAGAATGTTTACAGAATCGCACCTGTCAGTATAGTAGTTGACTTATCAGTTGGAGGGCATGTGGGGGACAGAAAGTTCAGAAAGGCCCTGGCCTGTTGGCTCAATGGTAGAGCGTTGTCCTGGCGTGCGGAAGTCCCGGGTTCGATTCCCGGTCAGGGCACACAGGAGAAGCGCCCATCTGCTTCTCCACCCTTCCCCCTCTCCTTCCTCTCTGTCTCTCTCTTCCCCTCCCGCAGCCAAGGCTCCATTGGAGCAAAGATGGCCCGAGCGCTGAGGATGGCTCTGTGGCCTCTGCCTCAGGTGCTAGGGTGGCTCTGGTCGCAACAGAGCAACGCCCCAGATGGGCAGAGCATCGCCCCCTAGTGGGCATGTCGGGTGGATCCCGGTCGGGCGCATGCGGGAGTCTGTCTGACTGCCTCCCCATTTCCAGCTTCAGAAAAATACAAAAGGAAAAAAAAAAAGCAAGAAAGTTCAGGAGGGAAGGGTAATAAGGAAATAAAGAGGGAGGGTAGGTGTTAAATCAAGGGGACAGTTTTTACTTAGGAGGTTGAGATTTAAGTTCAGAAGGTCCCATTCCTCCAGTTTGGTTTGAAAGGTAATAATCTAGATTGATTACTCTAAATTGGACCTATGGAGAGAATTGTCAGCAGTGTTCTTAGCACCTTGGGAGTGAGAAAGGGCAGGGCTGTTTTATTGCCCTGAGTTTAGATCTCATATTAGCCCCCATCTCCTTATGAAAGGAGGGGTTTCCTCTGTAATCTAGTTTAGAGCTGATGGGCTACGGATGAAACCAACCAGTTTAGACATTTCTTTTTTCTAGAAAATTAATGAAACTGCACAATCACACCTACATAAATAAGAGAAAAAATAGCTTTTGTTTTCTGGAGGGATCTGGTTAATATTTGCCAGATGTCAGATATATTTCCTTTCAAGGTTTAAGCTGCTTCTGATAGACAGAAGAAGTTAATCATTGCCTCTCTGACCTGTAGCTTTTTAGAATTGTGTGTATGTGTGAGTGTGTGTAGCACATTTATTTTCTATAAAACTATTAGTTGGTTTGGGTTGGCTTTTTTTTTATATGACCAAAATCTATATTAACCTAGTATTTTTGATGCTTCCACACTCAGGGTATTGATTAATTGTGGAAAATTTTCTGGCAGCCTGAGAAATCAATGCTTACGTCTGTCTGACTTGTTTTTTCTTATAGGAGGATATGAGACTTTCTACTCGGAATATCCTGAGTGTTGCGTGGACGTAGAACCCGTTTCACAAGAGAAGACGGAGACCGAGAGAGCCCTCATCAGCCAGTGTGGGAGACCAGTGCTCAGCATCAGCTATAGGCCAGCCTACGACCAGGTACGTGGTGTGGGTGCTCCGTGGCTCCCGGCCCTGGCCCTCCCTCAGCACCCTGACTTCCTCGCCCTGCTCAGCGGCCATGGCGGCTGCTCTTGTGGCTCAGGGTTTTGGCGGAGCCCTCTAGCTTTAGAGAGCCTCTATGGCGTGCCAACTTGAGTTTCCATCCAAGAGCACATGGCTTCCTTCCAGCAAACAAGCTGACAAGAGCAAACGAGCCACAGGATGCTTGACAGCTTCTGGAGAAAAGAGGAAGTGAACAATGTGTTATTCTTAGCTGGCCTGGGAGGTGCAGAGAAGCTTCGAAATCTTGGTTTAGGTTTCCCTGAAGATGTTTCAGAGCTGACTTTCAGGCTTCCTGTGTTGATCTTTGTAATTGCTCATGCTCTACAGTTTCTGCACGCCAACCCAGTACCTGTCAAGGTGTGTCTTCTTGGTATTTTTAACTGAAATGAGGTGTGGGGGAGGGGCGCGGAGGGGGAGGTAGAAGAAGGGTTGTGGAGAAACGACAACCCTTGTCTAAGCAGGCTTGTCTAAGGGTTTCTGATGCTTACAATTCCCTAAATTCTGGAACCAGAGGAGATAAAGAGATACCAGGGGATTATAGATTTCTACAAACGTATTGTTTGTTTTTTTTCCTTTCCTTCAAAAATTTTATTTGGTGACAACTCAGCAAAGGAAGCATGAAGTAGAAGGGAGGAGGGTGAGGAACAGGCAGGCAAAGGACCCACATCTGGCAGGAACCAGGGATCAAAACCCACCTTCCCGTTTTACAGAAGGGAAGAGCTGTTTCATGGCCACCAAGGTGATGGGTTTGCCAAGAATCCTGTGGCAGGGTCATGGCAGCACTAGACCCAGAATCCTTGGCTCGTGACCCCCTTTCTGCTTTTCAGGACCTTGTTCTGCTTTCCAAACACCTTCTTTTGGAAAGGGGCCTTTCTCTTCTAGGCACCTGATGTGGTGGGAGGAGCTATTCTAATTTTCCCCCCAAGTAAGATTGTACCCAGAATCATAAGAAGGCAGATTTCTTTATGCTGCCTAAAATGCCAGCTGCGCACCATGAGTGGAGCGGAGCTCTGGCCTGGGGGTGAATTCCGAGTCAAGCCAGGTGACCTTTCTTTGAATGGGATTGTTGGTCAGGAAGCCTGTTAGTTTGGCAACATGCCAGCGTTTTTATTTTGTTTGTTTTCCTTTATGAAAGATACACTTTGTGATGAACCCTCAACTGACAAGACGTGGGTCATCCAGCTTTGTTGATTTCTATTTTTGTTTGTTGTTTGGGTTATATTTCCCCCCTTGTTTCTCCAAAAATGAAAGAGAAACAAGAATCGGCAGGATGTTGTAAAAGCGCTGCGGACCTTTGGCACAGCGAGGACCAGACCAGGGTGGCCCACCTGTGTCTCCAGGGTGCATCTAGGGAACCCCTTAGTGCTACTTCTAAGAAGCAGGGCGAGGTCGTGTTAACCTTTGGGATTTCTGAAGGCCCTTGGCTTCTGCCTCTTGCGTGTAAGCAGAAGGTTCAGAAAGGGAAAGACACATGGTTTCAGGGGGGGGTGTGGGGGCTCAGCTCCAGAAGAAACTGGACAGGATCCTGGGCCTGGTCTGTCCGCGTTTTCCAGGCGCTGAGGTGAGAGTGAGCTCTCCATAGGTCCATCTAACTGGAGTGTTAGCCTAGAGGCCAGCCACAGTAGGCCCTGAGAAAAATAGTGGTTGTTACTAGTACTGCCTTTCACAAAATCCTACAGCAGAGTGATTTTCAACCTGTTTTATCTCATGGCACGTAGAAACTAATTACTAAAGTTATGCTGCACACCAAAAAAAAATGTTTTTTGCCAATCTGACAAAAAAAAAACCACCCAGGTATACTTTTGATTGATTTACTAAAGATAATAATAGTAATTACCTACCCTTTTTGTGTCAGGATGACTTTTTAAAAAATCAGGTGCCCATACTAGTATTTAAGGATTTCTGGTTCCAAGAATTAACCAGTCAGGTGCAACCTTGTTATGTGACGTGGCCAATAGGATGTAATTCTATTATGCGGCCTATCTATTTACAGTTCAAGACAGGGCATTCACACCAGAGGGCTGTTGTTTGTTGCCTGTTGTCATTTTTTATCTGACAGTCTTGGGAAAAGAGGTCGGTGCCCCTGACTAAATGGTCAGGTACTGCGTGTTTTAGAAATTCTGGGGCACACTGGTAGAAAAGGGTTGCTCTTTAACTTTCTTCCAAGTGACCAAACTGGTCTTTGCATAAACATCTGACTTCTCAGGAAAGAAAAGGCAAACAGCACCTGTGAGGAAAGTGAGAATGGCCTGCTGCTCGCCCTTGTCCCATGCCCCTTTTCCTATTTTAGGTCTGGTTGAGTTTCCATTCTACTCTTACTCCAGGACAGGAAATGGAAACACGGGAAGCGGATGGATGATAGGAAAAGGCTCCCAAAGACCAGCCACTATCCTTCTAGCCCATTGTGTTCCTCTGAATCCCTAGGGGCTCCCATTGTTCCAACTATCACTGGCTTTTCTGTCTTTCTTCCTTTGTTAATGTTGAGTGTGTTTATCTATGCGCCCAGGAAGCCGGCCCCTCAACTGAACTATCCAGCGTGGAGCCTTGGCCTTGCCAGCTGTGGGTGGGTGGAGGAATGGATCCTAGAGCCCTTGTGGGGGGCAGTGGAACCCAGGGACCAGAGGTGGGATGCCCCTGAGCCTACAGTTCCAGAGGCAGCAGAGGGAGAACAGGAGTTGGGGTCCTGGAAATGTTAAGACAGCCACAATCAAACCAGCTGGCAGATCTTTCTGGCTTTGCCTCAGGGTGGGTGGTCGCTGGTTCTAAGGGGGATCCTCCGGAACTCAAAACTTGGTGTGTAGGTGGTCTCCCAAAAGGGAGAGGATGTGAGCATCTCACCAAAACCTTCCACCCCACGGGAAGATGATCGGGTGGGGGAAGCCCCTCTGCACCTGGCCTAACCGCTTTTTTTTTTTTTTGTCTGAGGATTCTTAGTACATAGTGGCTGTTTTTACTTCTAAGAAGCATACTTTTTAGAAGGCGAGGGACCCTGTTTTATTGTCTCTGAAACCTGATGCCTCTTAGGATCAATAGTGTCCTGGGTTTGATGAAATACGCTATATAAAAACACATCAGGACTGGGGGGGGGCTCATCTTGTTGACCCCTCAGCATTTTATCTACGAGGAAACAGACAGCCCTCGTTGAAGAGCGTGCCCTGGTGCTCTCGGGCCAGCTAGAACTTGAACACGGGCATCTCCTTTCCCATCGCACTGCACTGCTGCTCATCCTCGTCAGTACAGGCAGGCTGCTGGCATCGCCTGCCTCCTTGATACGTGGAAGAAAATGGAAGTCGTTGCCATGTGGGCTTTACCGTCACTGAGTCACCAGCAGTCATGTGGGGTAGAGAGTCTGCCAGGATGGAGGCTTCTTCACCTGTACTCTTGCTTGAGCGGCCTTGTCTCTGAACTCTTTCTACCTGGAAACCAGGAAGGGAACCTCCCACCTGAAAACAAATAGGTCAGGGTTGTTTTGTTTCCTCTCCCAAGTGAGCAGGCTAATCCAATCTTTCCTGCTTGTCCTTTGCCCCTGCTTCCAGGGTGGCCCAGTTGAAATCCTTCCGTTCCTCTACCTTGGAAGTGCCTACCATGCATCCAAGTGCGAGTTCCTCGCCAACCTGCGCATCACGGCCCTGCTGAACGTCTCGCGGCGGACCTCCGAGGCTGGCTCAGGCCACCTACACTACAAATGGATCCCCGTGGAAGACAGCCACACGGCTGACATTAGCTCCCACTTTCAAGAAGCAATAGACTTCATTGGTAGGTTCAGCTATTTCCCCGCAGCTGTTCTGGGCGCCTCATAGGGACACAAGTCCTTGGATTTGGATGTACTGACGGCAGCTACCTTTGCAGAGGAGAAAAGTGTATTCTGTGTGCGGCTGCCAAGAGTTGGAGCCAAGAGCGGATGCAACCACCCAAAAGGCAGAGGGGAAGATTTGAGTTGCTATTAGTGGGAGCTTTAATTTGCAAGATAAATTAATACAATTTTATGGCAATAGGCACTGCCGCTCCCGTTTTGGTTTCTGGCTGGGCAGGAAGCACAGCACGTCTGTGCGAAATCTCCACGCAAGGGAAGCAGGGGAGAGAAAGAATCATCCTAACAGTACTTGTACGTAGGGTGGGATATTTTAAAAAGCAAACAGAAGGATTGAGAGAGCACTACTTACGCACTAAGCCCCAAGGGCCCTGGCAGTTTGCCACAGTTTTTAGCAAACCGCTTAGGAGGCAATTTGTTTTGCATTTCCAGCTAATTTTGGACTAAAGAATAGCACTTGACTCAGGCTCCAAGCTTTGTGCACAGGAAAGTTGGCATCTTTTGCATCCTTTCTGTATTCTGTGAGTCAGTTACCGTGTGCTCTGCTGTGCAGGGCTGGCCGGTAACCTCCGGTCCCTTGGCCTGTTCTCTTGGGCATTGGCTTTCCAGTTCTGCATGTAGCTCGAGTGTCCTCCCATTTGACATCTCTTTCCCCCATTTCTCCCCCTGGAGGCTGGACTGACCTTTTTCTGTCTCAAATTTGCAAGCACCTCTCCCTAGCCTTGTGGTGTTGCCTTGCTTTCCAGAGTCCTTTCCCTTGAACATGCATAGTTGTTGCAGCTGAGTTGTGATTTTCCTGTGTCTTGTTCTGAAGGATCTTGGAAAGGAAAATGCAGGTGTTGGGCACAGCAGTAGTTACTTAGTGCAGGTAGCAATTAAAAGGCCCCCTGTGAGCCACATGGTGGCCATCAGCACTCGTCACAGGCGTTTTCTGCTCCACGGGGAGCTATAGAGAAAGTTACCAGAGGCAAAAGGCCGAGCCTGTCCTTGTCCTCTGAGCCTCGTGGCAGAGACAGTTCCTTTGGAATCTCAGGAAGGCAGCTAAAGGATGTGCTCGGGTGGGAAAGCCGTGCCCTTCTCAACCTGCTAGCTGCTCAGTGAGGTCGTGAAACCCGCCCCATCCATTTCTCAGGAGGCTCCCTCCCCATCCTGTGTGTGTATTGTGCCCGTTTGTGTACACAACCCCACACACCCACAGCGTTTGGAAAGCACGGGATGCCCCCCCCCCCGGTCTTCTTGCCCTGCTGATGGAAGGGGGGACTGAGGCTTAGCCGTGCCCTGACCCTTTCCAAGGGGTAGGCCAGCCCCGAAGGGTAGAGTGGCATTCAGAAGAAGCAATGCGCTCTAGACCTTTTGCTTTTTTGGATGTGGCATTGAGCCAATTAAAGTTAGACTGCAAGGAGGCCAACAGAGAATCAAAGAAAAATGAGTCATGACCCTATAGTCCTGGGGACTTGGGGTCCCCTTTGAACTCCTGTATAGGGCCTTTTTCCCCTTTGAGTCAGAGACTGAATTCGAGGCACCTCTGATGAGCTACAGTGGGGTGTTCTTAGATGGGGAAACTCCAGGGTTCTTCCCTGACTCCTCAGAAACTCGATCTTTTAGCTCTTGTAGATTCGTTCTTGCAAACTCCTCGAACTTGAGGGAGGTGGGGGAGAGAGAGGGCTGACTTAAATGTTTTGGCCTGGCCAGCTAGCTCAGTCAGTTAGAGCATTGACCCCAAACACCAAAGTTGCAGGTTCAGTTCCTGGTCAGGGCACGTACAGAAAGCAACCAGTGAAGGCACAGCTAAGTGGAACAACAAATGAATGCTTTTTTCTTCCTCTCTCCTTTTGCCCCTCCTCTTTTACCCTTCTCCATTTCCCCTTCCCCCCTTCTCCTTCTCCTCCCACTCCCTCCCCCCTCCATCTCCCCCTCTTTCTGTCTCTAAAAAAAAAATCACTAAAACCTTAAATGTTTTTGCATACCACGGGTTTACCTAGTGTCATATCGAACGTCCTGTAATGTAATTGTATCTTTAGTAGGAGGAGGGGGGCTTGGAAAGACCTTTTGGTGGTTTTTATTTTTATTTGAGGTGTACATATGTTTAACCTTTTACCTCTTCCCATTTTTAAACAGCTGTAGCTCTTTTGGGGGCAGGAGGATAACAGATAAGGAGGGTGCCCTCACCCTCCCTTTTGTCACATTGGGCTAAAGAATGCTAACTGATGGGGTCGCTTTATAGCAGTGACTCCCATTGTTGTGCAAGGTGGAGTTTGTGAAAGCCATTTATATCTTCCACCTAGTGAGCATCATTTAGCCTGGGCTGTAATTAGTGGCTGTGCATTGTATGTTGTATGTTTGGTAGTGGGAACCCTGGGAGCTAAGCCAAGCATCCTTCCCTGGCACAGCCAGACAGGGCGCCTGGGGAGGTCAGAAGGCATCTACCAAGATGGCGACTAGGTCATCACCATTACACTCAGACCCCAAAAGGCATGATTTGCTTTTCTAAGTCCGTCTTTGAGCCTGGGACCCTCTTAGAAAAGTGGGCATACCCAATGAAAATTTACATGCAATTTCTTTTTTTTTTTTTTTTCATTTTTCTGAAGCTGGAAACAGGGAGAGACAGTCAGACAGACTCCCGCATGCGCCCGACCGGGATCCACCCGGCACGCCCACCAGGGGCGACGCTTTGCCCACCAGGGGGCGATGCTCTGCCCATCCTGGGCGTCGCCATGTTGCGACCAGAGCCACTCTAGCGCCTGAGGCAGAGGCCACAGAGCCATCCCCAGCGCCCGGGCCATCTTTGCTCCAATGGAGCCTTGGCTGCGGGAGGGGAAGAGAGAGACAGAGAGGAAAGCGCGGCGGAGGGGTGGAGAAGCAAATGGGCGCTTCTCCTGTGTGCCCTGGCCGGGAATCGAACCCGGGTCCTCCGCACGCTAGGCCGACGCTCTACCGCTGAGCCAACCGGCCAGGGCAATTTACATGCAATTTCAAGGCTTTTCCAATGCCCTCTTGAAAATCATCCATATTAAAAAAACATCTTCAGGAAGGGATTGCTCCAGGTCTAGAACCTTCAGTGGTAGAATCTGTGCAGCCATCCTGGAGCTCTGGGAAGTAGCTCTAAGAATTAGAAAGGTCCTACGTGGGGAGGCACTGGTGGGACCCCAAAGCTCTGTCCTCATCACTGGGGGGTTGAAGATTGTTGTAGGATGATGACTCTTGAGCAGACGTGACAGTGTGATAACTAGATCACTTCTGTATTTAGTGCTTGTGTTTGCCATTGCCTTTGGATTCTAATCCCAACTCACTCCCCCATTTTTTCTTCCTTCCAGACTGTGTCAGGGAAAAGGGAGGCAAGGTCCTGGTCCACTGTGAGGCTGGGATCTCCCGCTCCCCCACCATCTGCATGGCTTACCTCATGAAGACCAGGCAGTTTCGCCTGAAGGACGCCTTCGAGTACATCAAGCAGAGGCGGGGTGTGGTCTCACCCAACTTTGGTTTTATGGGCCAGCTCCTGCAATATGAGTCTGAGATCCTGCCTTCCACGCCCACCCCCCAGGCTCCTTCCTGCCAAGGGGAGGCAGCCAGCTCTTCGTTCCTAGCCCATTTGCAGACACTGAACCCTGACGTGCAGGGTTCCTACTGCACATTCCCTACCTCGGTGCTGGCGCCAGTGCCCACCCACTCGCCGGTCTCGGAGCTCAGCAGGAGCCCCATGGCCACAGCCACATCCTGCTAGACCTGGGTGGGGGGACCTGCCCAGCCCCAAGAACAACTGTGATCCTGTTTTTTAAACTTGTGGACATTTCATACCCGTGCAATACTGAAGACCCCTCGCTCTCTCCCGCTGCCCCCGTGGGATAGATTAGCGAGGGGTCGCCAGGTTTGCAAATGAACTTCAGACCAACCTCGGGGATAGGTTCTTGGGACCGAAGGAAGGCCAAGCCATTATGAGAGCACAGCCTGTGCCGACTACTGTACTTCCAGACCCCCTGCCCTCTCAGGACCGCCAGTCCTGGCGCCTCCAAGTTCGCCTTTTCATTTCAAGCATAAGGCAATAACCACCTGCAGCCACACGGGAGAGAGCAGTCGCTGGACGGGAGAAAGGGCAGGTACAAAGCCACTTCATTCTGAAGGAAGCACAATTTCCACCGGACTTTTTTTACCTTTGGCAGACTCCACATCTCTCTGTCGCTTCAGGGAATAAGCTGATTATCCAGTCGGGAAAGCAACCCTACAGGGTTCATGAGGACTCAAGAAGGAGGCTGATTTGGACCCTCCTACCCTTTCGAGATTCCCTCTTGGGTCCCATGGAGGCAGTTCATTGAAGTAGCGAGTCGTCGGCACGTCGGGGTTTGCCTTGTCACTGTGGGTCATTCCCTGACTTCGGACTTTTGGCATGACTCGTACTCATACTTGAACCTTTCTCGCTGCACCTCTACTCAAAGCAACTCGGGTGTCATTTTGAAGAGAGTTCTTTTAGACTAAAAACCACCTGTTTGAGGTGGTGGCAGTGGGTGCCAGGAGGAAAAGGTACCTGCTGTCTGGGTCTGTGTCACTGACCTGGTCTTTCCCCAGCTTGCTGCCCTTATCTGTGCTTGTCTGTCTCTTGTGACACTTGTTTTTCCCCTGCCCCTGGGGGTTGTCTTCAAACTGTTGACTTCTAGGATTTGCTGATTTCACAGTGTGGTACTACTTTGTTTCTGTCTGTAGGTTATTTCTCCAGGGGAAAAGGCAATAATTTCCTAAAAACCCATATGAATGTGAAGAAAAGCAGTATGTTACTGATTGTTGTCATTGTCATTGTTTTTTTTATAGTGTAAAATAAAAATAGTAAAAAGAAAAAAAGCCACTTTTCCGTGTTGGTGATTTGGGGTAAGGGAGGGATGAATACATTTTGGGGGGAAGCAGCCTTGGTGTTCTTTCCAAAGGGACTAGGGCGTTGGTGGTGGGTCGCAGCTGGAGACACAGGCTACACATCCGCTCGCAAGTGATCTCAACAATGCAGCATGTAATGCTTTCCGGTGCTCACTTGCAAGAGCAGTCCTGGGCACAGGCCACACGGCGAGGTGGTCAGCATATCTGCTCGCTCACTTGCAGGAGCAGTCCTGGGCACAGGCCACACGGCGAGGTGGTCAGCATATCTGCTCGCTCACTTGCAAGAGCAGTCCTGGGCACAGGCCACACGGCGAGGTGGTCAGCATATCTGCTCGCTCACTTGCAAGAGCAGTCCTGGGCACAGGCCACACGGCGAGGTGGTCAGCATATCTGCTCGCTCACTTGGCAAGAGCAGTCCTGGGCACAGGCCACACGGCGAGGTGGTCAGCATATCTGCTCGCTCACTGCAAGAGCAGTCCTGGGCACAGGCCACACGGCGAGGTGGTCAGCATATCTGCTCGCTCGGGGCTCTTCAGTCCCATGAGCCCAGGCTACGAATTTGACTTGAACCTCAGATTCTCCATCTGTAAAAGGAGTAAAGTGAGCTAGAGCCCCAAAGTCTCAGCCTCCTCCCAGTACCTGGCACATTGCAAAGACTCAGAAAAGGTTGGGAAAATGGCCACAGAATGGAGATGTGAACTAGGTGAAGGTTTGCCTTAAGTGCCTACCCCCCACCCCTTTTTACCCTGGGAACTAATCCTTTCAGGTAATTCCCTCAGGAGTTTCTAGGTAAATCCCTCAATGAGTGGGGGTTTAAATCTAAGGCCACGGTGACTTGCCTTCTGAGTAATTTCCCCTGTACTGACATCTCCCCACAGCGGGCTGTGCCTCCACTCCAGTCTGACTCTTGGGACCTGTTTCCTAATCAGAAGAAATCAAACGCTGGCATTATGCCACCCTGTCAGCTGGTGCCTGACAGGATTCCAACCATACCCTTCAATTCCGGAGGGCCCAGAGGCCTGCAGCTTCCACAGCAGGTGGCCTGTCAGTAAATACCAAGATGGCGGCCAAGCCTTGGGGAGTCCAACGCTTTCTAGACATCTCACCTCAAAGGCTTTGCTTGAGAACTTGCTTTCCTCATGCCTTTCCACAGTTTTCTTGGAAAACCTTCAAATAAGAAAGCCACTCAGACTGAGGACATTGCATTTGCTTCAGTCTGTGCCTCTCATCTGCATAGTCCAAGCAGGGCTTCCATGGGAGGAAAGAAAGACGGGGAAGTCCTGGGTCCAAACCCTCACACACCCCAAACTCCAGGATTTTGGAATTAATCTCAAATCTCTCTAGACCAGGGGTCGGGAACCTATGGCTCGCGAGCCAGATGTGGCTCTTTTGAAGGCTGCATCTGGCTTGCAGACAAATCTTTTTTTTTTTTTTTTTTAATTTTATTTATTTTTTATTTTATTTATTCATTTTTAGAGAGGAGAGAGAGAGAGAGAAAGAGAGAGAGAGACAGAGAGAAAGAAGGGGGAGGAGCTGGAAGCATCAACTCCCATATGTGCCTTGACCAGGCAAGCCCAGGGTTTTGAACCGGCGACCTCAGCATTTCCAGGTCAACGCTTTATCCACTGCGCCACTACAGGTCAGACGCAGACAAATCTTTAATAAAAAAAATAACGTTAAAAATATAAAACATTCTCATGTATTACAATCCATTCATTTCCTACCGCTCCTGTTCATGGTTGTGGTTGGCTGGAGCCAATCACAGCTGTCCTCTGGGACAACACCAAATTTTTATTGCATAATGCGTAACATACACTGGCCGTTGTATGGCTCTAATGGAATTAAATTTTAAAATATGTGGCGTTCATGGCTCTCTCAGCCAAAAAGGTTCCCGACCTCTGCTCTAGACCAGACTTCTCCAGGGCTTGGTCTAGCAGTGAAGCCGAAGGTCCCTCCTCGGTTCATATTTCTGAACCTGTGCTCAACCTCAAGACCTGTCCGGGAAGCCTGCCCATTGTTCGGGCCTGTCCAGGTGCTGCACGGTGGAGGGGCCTCAGGCGGGGAGAGCCAGGGAGTGGGAAGCTGGGTGCAGGCTGGGTGATGTGCTAAGCTGCATCCCACTTGCTGACATTTGCTTTATTGCATTAAAGTCTTTCTCTGAAGGGTGAGTAAGTCCTCTAAATCAGGCCTGCGAGGATTACTCATAGCCAGTGAGTCAGTGGAGGGCAAGCCAAGTGAAGCCTCGTAGCTGGGGAGGCTCTGGAACCCTCACTCCCGTAACTGGCTCTTTGTTAATTACAGCTCCACTGGGGCCTAGACCAACTTTACTCTGGCTTTCAGTGCTAGGTGGAGAGATAAAGCTGGCGTTTTCCAGTTTCTTCATCCCCAGATCTCCAGCAACTCTCCAGATGTGTCGGGGAGAATAGAGATGTTCCCCCCTATTCTGGTTCCCTCACAGGCCCACCCTAGCTCCTGACCTGGGCCCGGCAGGGGCAAGCAGGGTGAGCAGCCTCACACTAGTGGGCTGCCGGGGGCCCTGTGTGCCCATGGGTCTCCTTTGCATGAGGCCTGGGGCAAATGCCCCTCAGATCTCCAAACCTTGAAAGGCTGTGTGTTATCTCTCTGAGTCGTCAGTTTATCTTACGAACACCATAAAGCTCTGACTCCTCTTTCCTCTCCTTGCTCAGGCCGCTAGGCAGCTCAGAACCAAATTTTTAGCCTACCTCTGGCAATTTTATAGGACATTATACCTTAGGTTATACCTTACACCTCAGTCTTCAACTAAACAACTCCTACCGGTCCTTCACTTCTCAACTGAAACTTCATTTCTCCAGGGAAGCCCTCCTAGACTCCCAGACTAGGTTAGTGTCCCTGTTCTGTCTCTCATAGCTCCCTGTCTCTAAGCTTAAAAAGTATTCATTTATCTGTGATTATTATATTAATGTCCATCTTCTCCAGACTGGAAATATCAGGAGAGTAGAGATCACATTGCATTTCAAGAGGAACCCATTGCAAGGTCTCACTTAGAGTGGGTGTTCAGTAAGTACCAGTCACGCGAAGGAGTGAATGAATGACAAGCTAGGAATGAAAAGCTGTCCAAGCCAGAAGCTGCTCTCTATCTCTCTCAAGGCCTGTGCGCACCAGTCTGCCCGTGAGCATCCTTCATCCCATGCCATTTGCCAATTCCTCCCCCATCCTGGAGGAAACAGGTTTCCTAGATTTAATTACTGCTACCCTATTGGTCAGAGTTCATGTCACCACATCACCTCATTTGGTCACTGGTCATCCTATGAGTGGGTCAGGTGCCCACCATAGGACCAAAGAGTTTCCTCTAAGTTTAGAGACCTGCCTAGCTCAGAGTTTCTGTGCTGGGGCTGGAGATGGGGCAGTGTCAGCTACAAGGAGTGGAGATCCTTCTATACGTTTGGCTAACTTGCCATGTATAGCGCTTAATTAACACCAGCGGACTATTCAGTTAGAAGGCCCAGAAGACTGACATAGCCTGGGCACAAAAAACTCAACCCTACCCCTCTTGTCCCACCCCCAGTGAGCACCCTAGGGTGATCAATTATGGTACCTAAGTTTAAAATCCTGCTAGTACTGGCCTTGGCCAGTTGGCTCAGCGGTAGAGCGTCAGCCTGGCGTGTGGGGGACCCGGGTTCGATTCCCAGCCAGGGCACATAGAAGAAGCGCCCATTTGCTTCTCCACCCCCCCTCCTTCCTCTCTGTCTCTCTCTTCCCCTCCTGCAGCCGAGGCTCCATTGGAGCAAAGATGGCCCTGGCGCTGGGGATGGTTCCTTGGCCTCTGCCCCAGGTGCTAGAGTGGCTCTGGTCGGGCAGAGCGACCCCCCGGAGGGGCAGAGCATCACCCCCTGGTGGGCGTGCTGGGTGGATCCCGGTCGGGCGCATGCGGGAGTCTGTCTGACTGTCTCTCCCCGTTTCCAGCTTCAGAAAAATACAAAAAATAAAAAAATAAAAAAAAAAATCTTGCTAGTACTTATTTATAGTGACAGGTCAGATCTATCCTGTGCACACATGTACAGCATCCACTTAAGAAGCTGTTAGGTAGGAGCTTAAAACAGACCCTAGAAGCATTTGCAGTCTTCTTAAAATTTTTTATTTATTTATTTGGGGGTGGGGGAAGGAGGAGAGAGAGAGAACATCTACTTGTTCCACGTATTTATGCATTCATTGGTTGATTCTTGTATGTGCCCTGATCAGGGATCAAACCCACAACCTTGGCATGTCAAGACAAGGCTCTATCCAGCCAGGGTGATGTAAACACTTTTGTTCTAGGCTTCTCCAGTTGCCAGGAGAAAATGTGCTGCTCCAGAGACACAAACCTCCCAGGTAGTAAAGCCTCTAGTATATCTCTGTGGTAGGAAGATGAAAAATATATATTATGTCCAGCCTTCAAGGAAAACAACAGTAGACTTAGAATCGGGAAGCGAAGCTGTCAGACCCCAAGGAAGCTGACTGCTTAGTGCCTTTAAAAAAAACCTTCCAAAAAAAGCACTTACTATAGGCAGGCTGTATGCTGCATGCTTTGCATATGTTCTCTCATTTAAAAGCCACAAAATCCTGCAGGATGAATACTGTTATCCTTGCTTACTGTGAAGTTACATACCCTGCCCAAGGTGGTCCAGCGAGAGCCTGTGAATGTCAAAGCCAAGATACCCAACTTGCACTGGATCCCCAAGGCTGTTCTCTTTCCCCTACACTACAGTGTTTCCAGGAAGAGGAAATTCAAAAGCTTCTCGGTTATATGTCTCCAGGTCTATAGACCTTAAATGTGGTTATGAAATCTATCTGTTCTTTTAGAGTGGGGTTTCAAGTGATTTCACTGTAATACAGTGTGTCTGTAAAGTCATGGTGCACTTTTGACCGGTCACAGGAAAGCAACAAAAGACGATAGAAATGTGAAATCTGCACCAAAAAAAGGAAAACTTTCCCAGTTTCATACCTATTCAGTGCAGTTCGATGTGGGCTCACGCACAGATTTTTTAGGGCTCCTTAGGTAGCTATTCCGTAGAGCCTCTACAGACTCGTCACTGACTGATGGCCTACCAGAACGGGGTTTCTCCACCAAACTGCCGGTTTCCTTCAACTGCTTATCCCACCGAGTAATGTCATTCCCATGTGGTGGCACTTCGTTATAAATGCGCCGGTATTCACGTTGCGTTTTGGTCATGGATTCGAATTTAGCGAGCCACAGAACACACTGAACTTTCCTCTGTACCGTCCACATCTCGACTGGCATGGCCATGGGTTGCTCCGCTGTATACATGGTGTTATGTCATCATCTGCGCATGTGCACATGCTGCCACATCATCCTACAGAAACTGGGAGGGTTTTCCTTTTATTTGGTGCAGATTTCACATTTCTCTTGTCTTTTGTTGCTTTCCTGTGACCGGTCAAAAGTGCACCATGACTTTACGGACACACTGTAGTTTGTTAACTTTTCAAAGCCTTCTCTTCCAAGATTATTAGGTTTATATTTGGGAGCTGAATTTCAAGACGTGGACGAACTAGTATGTTTACAGATATTTGGCAATGAAGGGATTGAGTATGTTATAAGAAGAATTGGGAAAGGTAGAGGTATTTAGCCTGGAGGGAAGAGCCAGTGACGTGTCTAACTGAAGTTGTAGAGCAGTGTCTAGGAACTTGGGCTGGAGTTTCAAAACCTTGAGTTTGAATTCTGGCTCCATTACTTGTTAGCTGTGTGGACATGGACAAATTACTTCATCTCTCTAAACCTTGAAACTATTATCCATAAAAGGGGAACACTAATTGAATCTACCTTGTGGGTACAATTTTGAAGAGTAAATGTGATGAGAAATAATTGCCTAGCATGAGGTTAAAGACATAATGTGTGCTCCATGAATAGCGGTCATGATTATTAATTACAATAATTGCAGCAGTGAACTACCCACTGGTGTGAGGGTTGGGCAAGCAGAAGTGGGGTTTCTACTGGAAAGGCTGCAGTGGAGAGGATTCAAGCCTCAGGGCCTTTGCACACACCCCTCCATCTCATTCTGGGCCTCTGTAACACCTCACTCATGATTTCACTTCGTTAAGAAAGCCGCCTCAGAGTCTATATCAAATGTGTCCCAGCACCTATACTTTCCCTTCAGAGCATGATCACAGTGGAAATTTATGGTGCTCATAATTTTTAAAGCTCAGCTTTATTGAAGTATAATTTGCATAGTATAAAATTTACCCATTTTCATTCTAGTTAAGTGAGTTTTAATAACTGTACCTATTCAGTGGTGTAACCATCCCTACAATCAAGATGTAGACTATGAAAAAAAAAAGATATGGACTATGTTATTCACCCCCCAAATTTCCTTGTGCCCCTCCCCCATCCCATCCTCTGGTAATTTAATTGTGCCTTTTCTAAAATTTTATATAAATGGGATCATTCAGTATGTAGGTGTTGGACACTGGGTAATTTTACTTAGCATAATACATTTGAGAGCCATCCATATTTTCATAAGTACTAATAATTTATTTCTTTTTATTGTAATAATATTGCATGATATGGATATGGCAACATTTTTTTATCAATTTACCCATTGATGATTATTTGGGTTGTTTTCAACTTTAGGCTCTTAAAGATAAAGCTGCTATGAACATTCATGGATGTATGATATTTCTGGACATATGGTAAGTATATATCTAATTTTATAAGAAATGGCCAAACTATTGTTTAGCCTTTTTTTTTTTTTTTTTTTTAACAGAGACAGAGAGTCAGAGAGAGGGATAGACAGGGAAAGACAGACAGGAACGGAGAGATGAGAAACATCAATCATTAGTTTTTTGTTGCACATTGAGTTGTTTATTGATTGCTTTCTCATATGTGCCTTGACCACGGGCCTTCAGCAGACCGAGTAACCCCTTGCTCGAGCCAGCAACCTTGAGCCCAAGCTGGTGAGCTTTTGCTCAAACCAGATGAGCCTGCGCTCAAGCTGGCGTCCTCAGGGTCTCAAACCTGGGTTCTCGGCATCCCAGTCCGACGCTCTATCCACTGAGCCACCACCTGGTCAGGCTGTTAAGCCATTTGTTTAAAGTTGGTTATACCATTTTGCATACCTACCATTAATGAATGAGAATTCTGGTTGCTCCATAGTCTAGCTCATACTTGGTATTGTTCTTTTTTTTTTTTTTTTTCAGTTTAGTCATTCTAATAGTACGTAGTGGTCCCTCGGGGGATTTTTTTTTTCACTTATTGATTTTTAGAGAGAGAGGAAGACAGACAGACAGACAGATGGAAACATTTATTTGTTGTTCCACTTATTTATGCATTCATTGGCTGATTCTTTTAAGTGCCCTGACCAGCCATCAAAGCCATAACCTTGGCATATTGGGATGATGCTCTAACCAACTGAGTTACCTGGCCAGGGCCTCACTGGATTTTTAGGTTTGCATTTCCATAATTACTAATGATGTGGAGAATTATTTCATGAACTTATTGGCCATTCATATATTTTCTTTTATAAAACATCTGTTGAGAATTGTTTAGATAAGCTGTTGGTTTTATTATTGTTTTAAGAGTTATTTATATATTCCATCAATCTATATGTTCAGCCTATGCAAGTACCACACTATCTTGATTACTGTAGTTTTGTAACAAGTTTTGAAATCAGGAAGTATGAGTCCTTCAACTGTTTATTCTTCTTTTTCAAGATTGTTTTGGCTCTTCTGGGTCTTTTGTATTTTTATATGAATTTTAGTGTCAGCTTGCCAATTTCTGCAAAGAGGGAAGCTGGGATTTTGATACAGTTTGTGTTTAATCTGTAAATCAATTTGGGGAGTATTGCCATCTTTTTTTTTATTTTATATTTTTCTGAAGCTGGAAACGGGGAGAGATAGACAGACTCCCGCATGCGCCCAACCTGGATCCACTCAGCACGCCCACCAGGGGGCGACACTCTGCCCACCAGGGGGCGATGCTCTGCCCCTCTGAGGCGTCGCTCTGTCGCAACCAGAGCCACTCTAGCGCCTGGGGCAGAGGCCAAGGAGCCATCCCCAGCGCCAGGGCCATCTTTGCTCCAATGGAGCCTCGCTGCGGGGGGGGGGGGGGGGGGGGGGAGAGACAGAGAGGAAGGAGAAGGGGAGGGGTGGAGAAGCAGATGGGCGCTTCTCCTGTGTGCCCTGGCTGGGAATCGAACCCGGGTCTTCTACACGCCAGGCCGACGCTCTACCACTGAGCCAACCGGCCAGGGCCAAGTATTGCCGTCTTAACAATGCTAAGTCTTCTGATCCCTGAACATGGGATGTCTTTTCATTTATTTAAATCTTCTTTAATTTATTTCAGCAGTGTTTTGTAGTTTTCAGTGTACAAGCCTTGTACTTTTGTTGTTAAATGTATTCCTGGCCCTGGCTGGTTGCTCAGTGGTAGAGCATCAGTTTGGTGTGTGGATATTCCTGGTCAGGGCATGCAGGAGATGTGATCATCTGCTTCTCTATCTCCCTTCTTCCCTTCTCTCTCTCTCTCTCTCTCTCTCTCTCTCTCTCCCCCCCTCCCACAGCCATGGCTCGATTGGTTCAAGTGCATCAGTCCCAGGTGCTGAGGATGGATCTAGGGAGCCTCGCTCAGGTGCTAAAAATAGTGTGGTTGTGAGATTGGCCCCAGATGGGTGTTGCTAGGTCGATCCTGGTTGGGGCACATGCAGGAGTCTGTCTCTCCATCTGCCCTCCTCTCACTTGGAAAAGAAGAAAAAAAATGTATTCCTGAGTATTTTTTCATGTCATTGTAAATGGAGCCATTTTCTTATTTTCACTACATGGATTGATTTTTAAGTATTGATCAAACCTTGTGTTTCTGGAATAAACCCCACTTACCATGAATTATAATCTCCTTTATCTATTGCTGGGTTTGACTTGCTAAAATTTTGCTAAAAGTATTGTATCTATGTGTATGAGGGGTATGGGCTATAGTCTCTTCCTGTCATGTATTTGTCTGGTTTTGATATCATGATAATGCTGTTCTCATAAAATTATTAGGGAACAATTTCTTCCTCTTCCACTTTCTATAAGAGATTGTATAAAACTGATATGACTTTCTTCTTCTTAAGTATTTTGTAGAATTTACCACTAAAGTCATCGGGGCCTGAGATTTTCTTTTTGTGAAGCTTTTTAGATATACATTCCATTTCTTTTAATAGATACAGAGCTATTCCAGTTACTTATATCTTCTTAAATGAGCTTTGTTATTTTGTGTCTTTCAAATAACTTCTTCATTTTATCAAAGTTAATGAACTGTGTGGCATAAAGTTGTGAATAGATACTTCCTTCTTATCATTTTAAGGTCTCAGGACCAATAGTGATATTCCCTCTCTCATTCCTGATATTAGTAATATTTGTCTTTTCTTGTTTTTTTCCTGATCACTCTGGTTAGAAATTTATTAATTTTATTTATATTTTCAAAGAACTGGCTTTTGGTTTCATTGATTTTTCTGTACTATTTATGTACTTTCTTATTTCATTGATTTCTACTCTTATCTTTGTTTTCCTTTCCTTCTGTTTTCTTTGGGTTCAATTTACTCTTTTTTTTATAGTTTCTTAAGGTAAAAAATCTGTCATTGATGTTATTCTTCTTTTCTAATATGAGCATTTAAAGCTATAGATTTTCCTCTAAGCATCCTACAAATTTTGATATGTTGTATTTTCATTTTCATTTAATTCAAAATCTGTCCTAACTTCCCTGTAATTTCTTTTTTTTTTTTTTTTTTCATTTTTCTGAAGCTGGAAACAGGGAGAGACAGTCAGACAGACTCCCGCATGCGCCCGACCGGGATCCACCCGGCACGCCCACCAGGGGCTGACGCTCTGCCCACCAGGGGACGATGCTCTGCCCATCCTGGGCGTCGCCATGTTGCGACCAGAGCCACTCTAGCGCCTGAAGCAGAGGCCACAGAGCCATCCCCAGCGCCCGGGCCATCTTTGCTCCAATGGAGCCTCGGCTGCGGGAGGGGAAGAGAGAGACAGAGAGGAAAGCACGGCGGAGGGGTGGAGAAGCAAATGGGTGCTTCTCCTGTGTGCCCTGGCCGGGAATCGAACCTAGGTCCTCCGCACGCCAGGCCAACGCTCTACCGCTGAGCCAACCGGCCAGGACCCTGTAATTTCTTTTTGATCTCTTTGATTATTTTCCAAAATTTAGGGGATTTTCTATATATCATCCTATTATTGATTTTTAGTTTAATTCTGTGGTGGTTAAGGAACATATTTTGTGTGATTTCAATTCCTTAAATTATTCGGACTAACTTTATGGCCCAAAATATGGTCTATCTTGGTGAATGTTTTATGTGCACTTAGAAAACAAAAGTGTGTTCTGCTGCTTTGGGGTGGAGTGTTATCAAATCTCAATTAGGTCAAGTTGATTAATAATGTTGTTTAGATCTTCTATAGCCTTACTGATTTTCTGTCTAGTCTTCTCTCAGTGACTGAGAAAGAAGTGTTGAAGGCTTCGGCTAAAGTTGGAATTTGCCTGTCTTTCCTTTCAGTTCTATTAGTTTTGCTTCATGTATTCTAAGTTCCGTTAGGGCAGCAGTGTTTAGAATTGATGTGTCCTCTTGATGAGTTGACCTCTTTATCATTATGAAATGTCCCTCTTTGTCTCTGGTAGTATTTCTCATTCTGTTGTCTATATTTTTGCCTGATATTAATGTCACTACTCTTGCTTTCTTTTTGATTAGTGTTTGCATGGTATAGCTTTTTATTTTACTTTTAACCTCTATGTATATTTATATTTATATGTGTTTTTTTTTCAGAGCTAGAGAGAGAGTCAGATAGAGGGATAGATAGGGACAGACAGACAGGAACGAAGAGATGAGAAGCATCAATCATCAGTTTTTCGTTGCGGCACCTTAGTCGTTCATTGATTGCTTTCTCATATGTACCTTGACCATGGGGCTACAGCAGACCAAGTGACCCCTTGCTCAAACCAGCAACCTTGGGTCCAAGCTGGTGAGCTTTGCTCAAACCAGATGAGCCCGCGCTCAAGCTGGAGAGCTCAGGGTCTCGAACCTGGGTCCTCGGCATCCAGTCTGACGCTCTATCCACTGCACAACCGCCTGGTCAGGCTATGTATATTTATAGAGTTATTTTCTTGTGCATAGAATATAGCGGGATCTTGCTTTTCTTATCCAATCTATCTCTGTCTTTAAAATTACCTTTAATGTGATTATTAATATTGTTGAGTTTAAATCTACTATTTTGCTATTTGTGTTCTATTTTTCCTTGCTGTTCTTTGTGACTTTTCTCCTCTTCTCCTGACTTCTTTTAGATAAGTTATTTTTTTTAATCATTTCATATTTTCTCCACTGTTGGCTTATTGGTTATACTTATCTTATTGTTGTTAATGGTTGTGCTAAGTTTAAATACACATCTTTAACTTATCACTACCTGCAAATGGTACTATTCTATACTGCCTTGTATATAGTAAAAGAACTTGTAATCATATATTTCTATGTCCCCCTTCTAATCTTTGTACTCTTGAAATGAATTTAGTTCTACATAAGTTACAAACTTCATAATAGTTTATCATTTTTGCTTTAAACAGTTGATTAACTTTTAAATGGATTTAAAAATAAGGAAAAAAGTTTCTAGGTCCTTGATTTGTATAATAATTGACTAGCACAGGGAACATGAGGATGCCTCATTTCTGCATCTTGGGGGTTACAACCACTCAGAAATTGTTCAGTAGAATACTGAACAGTTGCTAAGTCCCCGGATGCCTACAGCTCCACTCCAGGCCACATGTCATCCTTTGGATAACGGTCTTTCTTATGTACTGCCCTCATAGTGGACAAGGCTCAAAGAGCTCCATAACTGACCTTCTTTCTAAGTCCCCTTTTCCTACTCATACCCACAGCCAAGAATAGCTGTAAAATGCCTTTAAGCTTTCTTTAACGCTTACAAGAGCACCAACCTTCATGCTAGAGCATGAATGATCATCATGGCTCACATTAATTGAGCTCTTTCTATATGCCAAACACCTTGCTACGCCCTTCGTGTGCATTATCTCTTAATTCTCACTGCAATCCGATGAGGTAGACACCGCTACCCTTTTTACAAGTGAAGAAATGGAGGCAAGAAGGTTTAAGTAAATTTCCCAAAGCCATACAACAAGGTCCATAACAGAACCAGAATTTGGTCCTCAGTGTCTAACATCAGAACCACACACTTTCAACTACTATGCTGGACCTCTCCCCAGTGACCTGCCCAGGCACGTTTTGCTGCCCTCTTAACTCACGTACCGGTACCTCCATTGATGTTATACACCTGAGAACCGCTGGGTTTGGTTCTCATCTCTCCCTGTTTCATTCTGCACATCAGTGACTGTGGTCGAAGAGCACATGTACTGCTGATGCATGTGGTTTAGTGGCAAGAGCACTGGGCTGGGGTTCAGGGCACTCCGTTCTCATTCCAGTCCTGTGGCTCACCAGTCATATCCCTTTTGGCACATTAGTTAATATCTCTGAGCATGTAGTTTCTCAATACATAAGGTAAGGGGATTGAATTAGATCACTGCAACGGCTCCTTCAAGTACTGACATTCTATGAGTCTATGAATTAGTGACCTTGCTGATAACTAATAATTACCTAACTGGCAGGACAGCTAAGATTTATTTACTTTACTAATGTTTATCAAAACCGTAGAACTCAGCCGCTCACTTTATGCTCACTTATCTCCTCTGGCTTCCTGTTTATCCCAAAGGTTATCTTTTCAAACCACCTTTTGGGCTTATAAAATCTCTTTTCTGTTCACTACATATTAACTGAACAAAAAGCAGGTTACAAAACTGTATGGATCCCATTTTATTTTTTTAAAAAACAACAAATGTGTGTGCTTGTGTATATAGATATAGATTTTTATACTAATGTTCACATTTATGTAGTCTGAAAGAATGTATATCAAAAAGTTAGAATGGCTTTTTCTGGGTGGAGAAATAACAGGCAACTTTCATTTCATATTTTCTTCATACATTTTTGTTCTTTGCAATTTTTGTCCATTGCTTATATTTTTAATACTCATTCGTTGCTTATAAACACGAATGCTCACAAACCAGTAAATAATGTCTCCTTTGGATTCAGAATCTTCCTACCCCTTTAACTTTGTGTCTGGTTTCTTTTGTGTGTGTGTGTGTATGTGACAGAGACAGGAGCTCCTGCCTTCAGAAAGCTTAGAGCTGTTCTCTAGGGTAGAGGTGTAAATGCAAAGGGGGAGGGGAGGGGGAGGGCATGGAGGGATTCCGGAAATAATATCCATATGCAGGGACTGAATGACTGGATTCTGCAGCGGAGGGAAAAGGAGGCGTCAAGAATCACCAAGGGGTTTGCGGCCAGGGTAGCTGAGAAAATAAGACCATTAATTTGTGTATCAATCCATCTACTCATGCATTCTAGAAATACACATCGAGCACCTCCCACCAGCCCAATACTGTCACAGGTGCCAGAGATGAGACAGCAAGCAAAAGAGTTAACGACCTCCACCACCTACCCCTTTTTGCTTATATTCTATGAGACAACAGAGAAAAAGGAAGTAAACAAGTACATAAACCCAATCATTTCCAAAGGTGATAAATGCTATGAAGAAAATAACACTGGGTAGGGTGTCAGAGAGCAGCGGGGGAGGTGACATTTGTGCTTCCATGCCATTAGCTGAAATAGAAGTCAAGGGCTGGACTGAGGAGGAGGATGGTGAATTTCACAGTAAGGCTGCTGACTCAGAGATGCTAAGATTCACCTTCCTGGGGAGAATATTTTAACCTCCTTTCAAACTCCACATTGTTATCATTTTCTGGCTGTGAAACATTTGGTGGGTTTCCATTGCCCTTTGGACAAAATCCCAATTCTTTAGCTTGCAGCTCAAGGGCCTTCACAATCTCACTCAGCCTGCCCATCTGCCCGCCTTGTCCTCACATGAACCTTCCATTCTGGCCTCAAAGGGCTCTTCACTGTCTCCACTTAGGCTGTGACCCTTTACCTCCATACGTGGGTCCTAAGAAAGTCTTCTGAGTTCTCTAGTCCACAATTGTCCTGCTCTTTTGGCGGCTCAGGACTTTTCTCTGCCTGCCCGCTCTGACGATTGTTTAAATGTCTCCTAAGCAAGGACCCGACTCTCTAATAAGAATGTAGTCTCCTTGAGGAAGGGGCTGGCCCCTTCCTCATCCTCTCTCCCATTGAATCTGCTCTGTATACTTGCCCAGAAGCACATTAAGCAGTTTTACAGATCAATTATCTTCTTGTATAAATTAAAAAGGAAAGAAGAGAACGTGAAGAATTCAGAAAACCAAAGGGTTTCCCACCCAAATTCATAGAGCCAAGAGATGAAAGAATTCAGCTGTGGGCAAGTGTTCAGAAGCAATCAACAAAGAATCAAGTCAGTTCGCTAGGGGAATTAGAAACTGGAATAAGCTCCTTCTACCTTGTGCTTCTAGGGATGGATCTGTTTGGCAATGCCCAGCCTGTGAGTTCTGGAGTTCCTCCCATCCCTCAATCCACAAGAGGCTCAGAGACCTGGGCTCTGGCCTAGAGCAATCCCCTGCCCCTCCCTCCTCCCCCTCAGCAGCATTTGATACCGATGCCCAACTTCTGTGCTTTGAGGCCAGGATGTCAGGGCAGTAGGAGGTGAGGGGAGGGGCACGTGATCATCATGATGGGTGTCTGGGAGGAAAGTCAATGCCATAAACACGCACTCATCATGACACGCCTTCTGCTGTGTCTTTCATCTGGGGAATCTGAAAGCCCTGGACAAACGGTAATTAATTTTCACAGCAGCTTCCGAGGAGGATGGGGTGGGTGCCGCCTGCCAAAGGCCAGTGGGGGGCATTGTCCAGTACCCCTCCCCAACCCTTCCTGCTCACCCTCAGCTGCTGCTTGTCCCCAAGATGACAATGCCAGGGGATATAGTGCGTGTAGGTCTAGACTGCCTCCCGGGACTTCTGTGCCTAGAATGACCCAGGGGCAGATGGAGGCCTCAAGCTGCCTTCTTCCCCACCCCTCCCCTCTTTCCCGGAGGGTGACGCAGAGAGAACCAGGGCAGGAGTGGGAGCATTTCCGGCCTCCACAGGCAGGCTGGGGCCAAACAACTAGTTAGTTGACTCAGCAGGAACCACATGGCTCCAAAAATACCACTGCCCCTGTTCAGTTCTACCTCCTGCTCCCTTGTCCCTGTGGACACCGTCACCTGCTCCTTCTCCCTCCTCCCCTTACCCCAGGGTGGTCACTTGGAGGGATGTTTGCCTGACTCCTGATGATAGAAGAACTATAAGCTCATTATAAAAACACTTAAAAATATATAGAAAAATATAAAGTAGACAATATAAATATTACATATATTAGATATTATATAAACAGAGAAAAAATATAAATATTCTGTTAATTTCATAATTTTTCCATTCCCCAAATAACCACTGTTGAAATCTTGTTCTGTTTCCTTTCTATTTATTCTGTTTGTTTTTTATTTAAAAACCAATATATGGTTATGGCAAAAATGATCTGTATTATAATATTTTATATTATGTGATTTCATATACATACAATAGGACAGGTTATAGAGTAAAAAGTCAAAGTCCACCCCAACTTTCTATTCCCACCCCAGAGGAAACATTGTTAGGAGGTTCTTGTGCATTTTTCAGAAATCGCCCGTTAGCCATACAAGCAGGCACGTGCATACGCATCTCACGTGGTTGAGTTCACACTGTATGAGTAACTTAACCTTCTCTTACTTCACCCGAATACAAGAGCATTTTCTATTCTGTTAAAAATGACTAGTTGAACAACATTTTTATTGACTGCCTAACATTTTCTTATTAGCATGCCACCATTTATTTAATCTTTATCCTGTTGTTTGACATTTACTCAGGTGAGGGGCAGAGAGAAGGAAGTGGGTGAGAATGGAGTGTTGGGATGAGGAAGCAAGTGGGGATACCGTGAGGGCCTACTATGTGCCCACCACTTCTGCTGTCTTCCCAACTGCTCGGTGTGAGAATTAGGTGCAATCCCAGTACTGCAGATGAGGCAACTGAGGTTCAGAGAGGTGAAGAAATAATTTGCTTGCGAGAGAGCCAGGGTTTGAAGCAAGGTTTGTCAACTCCAAAGCCCAGAGTTGTTTTATTTGGCCAAGATGCCTTCAAAAAGTCCCAGGATTTTTTTATTGTTCTGCATGGGGATGAGGAGAGCTCTTCATTCATTCTCTCATTCATTCCAATAATACTGATATGCCAAGCATGAGGGGTTCAGGGGGGAAAAGACCCAGTTCTGTCTCCTAGAAGTTCAGTTGCATGGGGTGAACATGTAAATAAGCATTCATAACCTCAATGGGAGAGGGGAGGACACACTACCATGGGGTCAAACCAGGGGTTCCTCTCCCAGACCCCAAGGGTCATAGAAGGTTTCCGAAGGGAGGAGACCCTATGCTGAGTCAGCCCTCTGGCACCAGTCAGGAAGTGCCAGAGAGGCCTGAGACGCCTCTGCTTCCTGTCCTCCCCGGATCCCGCTGGACCGGCCCTGGCCGGCTCCTCCCTGACCTGGCTCTTGCCTTGAGCTTCCTGCCCTTCACAAAATGGCTTGCCCTGCTCCCACGGTGCTAGGGTGGGTGGTGGACCCCTAACTTTTGAGAAAATGTTTAAGACACTGTTTCCGGCTATTTTGCAGAAGGTCAGGAAATGTTTATCATTCTCTGGGGAAGAGTGGGTCCCACAGAGGATTGGTTAAATGCTTGGGGGGACGGATCCGGAGTGGAGTCCTGATTCCCACGTGCTCTGGGACAGCTGGAGAACCACCAGTGTCAATCAGTCAATCAGAGCTCCTGGTCACATGCCACAGAGACGGATCCCAGCTATCTTAAACAGAGAAGGGAATCAAATGCAATAGAACTGGCAGAGGTGCAAGAGGGGACAGTCTTAGGGAAGGGGCAGATGTTAAGGTAGCAGTCCTTGAGGCCCAGACTGGCAGGAGGCACAAAACCATCCCTTGGCTGGGAAGCGTCTGATCAGGACGCTGAGGCCATTGTAGCCTGATAGCCCAGGGAATGGAGTCCTAACCTTCCAGCACCCAACTGTCCGGGCCTTTATCGTTCATTCACATCCGTTGCCAGCAAGCTGGAACAGGGAAGATTTGCCCTTGGGCCTCAGTGGTGAGGGGTCAGGCGCTCCCTTCCTGCAAGCCAACACACAAGGGCAAGTCCTGCCCACTATCCAGGAAGCTGTGGATCCCGGACAGCCAAAAACTCAATGTCCAGGACATGCCCTAACATCTCAGAGCCTTCGTCAAATAGAGACGTTAATAATGCCCACCCCACAGGATTGCTATGAGCATTAAAAAACAAAAACAAAAAAAGCAAATAAAGTACTTAGCACAGTGCCAGACACCCAGTGAATGCTCAGTAAGTGTTAATTTACCATTATTGTTGTTGGGTTATTACTACTAGCCACTTTCTTGTAAAGTAAAATATGAATAGTGTTTTAAATATAAAATATACTTTTTTTTTAAGTCACACTCTTAGGTAAGAGGTGCTTTTTTTAAAATTCATTTTTAGAGAGGAGAGGGAGAGACAGAGAGAGAGAGAGAGGAGAGACAGAGAGAGAGAAGGGGGGAGGAGCTGGAATCATCAACTCCCATATGTGCCTTGACTAGGCAAGCCCAGGGTTTCGAACCGGCAACCTCAGCATTTCCAGGTCGACGTTTTATCCACTGCGCCACAACAGGTCAGGCTAAAATATACTTTTATATGTTGGTCCTTTATGGCCTATAAAGTAACATAGGCCATAGACAGAAAAGTTGAAAAATACTGAAAAGTTGAAAGAAAAGAAAGAAATCGCCCACCACCCACAGAAAACTACTGTCAACATTTTGGTGTTTCCTACCGATCTGTTTACTATATATTGGGTTTGGGTCCTTTCATTCCTCCTCTTTTTTCATGCAAACAGCGATGACCATTGCATGACCGTCCTGTGTGTGCAGCTGTGTGCCCCACCGTGTCGCACGTGCACTTCCTTGTGTTATTAAAGACTCTTTGTAATCATCATTCCTAAGAGCTGCAAAATCTCCCTGGGCGGCGGGATGGACTCACCCCCCCCCCCCATTGTTGTTTCCACTGTCTGGGAGGGGGCAGGGGAGAGGGAGCCGTTTGCATTTATAAATTATGGGTGTTTTCAAAATAATGCTTCTGACTCCGCACTGCTGTGTCCGAATCCCCATCGATGCTGAATTGACATCAGTGAAGCGCCGTATTTCAAGGAATGTTTGTTCAAGAGGCTGCTTCCTAAAATGCCCAGAAATTGGATGCAGGTGAAGGGGTGTAACCCCTGGATGCGGACCACCTCGCTGCATTTTGACAGGACGTCCCTTCTTGCTGCCACTGAGAGACTGCGAGTTGCAGAGTCCCATCTTCAGCTCGACACCGCCAGCCTGCCCACTGCTTTCTCACGTGCCCCACATGCTCACCCACGGATTAGACTTGGGTGGTTTACCCTTCCTGTGAGATTTCCTGTCATTAGTGATGTTAGTGGAAAGTGCCCCCAGCTCTGCTCTTGCCAGCTTGGGACCTGGAGTGATTATCTTATGCCTCTCAACCTCTTCTAGAAAATAAAAAGAATCTCTTAGTAAGCTTGTTTCTTTCTTGGAGAGTTTCATATTCTGTTCTCCCTTACTCTCCCCTCCCCCCCCCCACCCCACCCCCTCCCCCCCACCCCTCCCCCCATCCTCACCCCGCCCCCCCACCTTCTCCACCCCCTCCCCCCGCCACCCCCCACCTTCTCCACCCCCCACCTCCCCACCCCACCCCCACCTTCTCCACCCCCCACCTCCCCACCCCACCCCCACCTTCTCCACCACCACCCCCGCCACCCTCGTCACCCACCCCCCACCTCCGGTCACTCCCACCAGCCTCTGGCACTTTCAGGTCCCAAGCTGGGTTCCAGGATGTGCCTCACGTGACCGAGCTCCCCACTGGGGGTGACTAAAATGCCAGTGATGCTGATTGTTTGGACTTCCTGGGCAGGGCAAGACACCTGCCGGTGGTGGGGCTTTGGAAGCAACAATAATTAATATTTTGCCAAGTGTGATTCTGATCACCCCGCCAAGGAGAGGGTCCCACCCTGAGCTGGGAGCCCCGTGGGAACTGCCCTGGCCGCATTCCCCCAGCAGCGATTGCGCAATGGGCACCCGCAGGCTCCCAGGGTGGGGCGGGGCGGGCCGGGCCGGCGGAGGATGTGCCCCGGCCTGACCAGCTTGGATAGGCGGGAGGGGCGGAGCACTAACCTTTCCCCTGCAGTGTCCGGGCAGGGACGCACACAGGGTCCTGAATCCATCCTGGGCCTACCCTGGGCCCCACACTGGGTGGCTGGACTCTGCCCCCCGCCCCCCCACCAGGGAGTGGGGGTAACCAAACGGTTTCTGAGCAGGCCAAAGGGAAGTGAAATCGACCCTTCCCTGCTGACCCTCCACCCTTCCAGATCTCCATTAGAACCTAAAAGAAGCAGGGGCGGGTGGGGAGAGCTCAGAGATCTCCAGGTCTGACTCTCCCATTTCACACAGGAGAAAACTGAGGTCCCCGAGGAGTGAATTACTCTACTTCACATTTCTATAAGGAATGGCCAAATGAGAGACCGGTGCGTCGGAAAGTGCTATCCCAGTATTCATTGCTCGTTGGCTGCAACCCGCAGTGACGGACAGAGGCTCTCTGATCCCAAATCCTTCTACTCCCCGTCCCCAAATTTCATGTCACTCCCTTCCCTTTAGGGCTTTGATGCCAATGGAAAGTTAAGCTTCCTCTGGCAGGGATCGCTTCCCATGTCACCGAGAAGGAGTTTCTGTTCCTTTCCCGAGGGCAGGTGGGATGGAGGGAGTGAACGGAGATGTAGAACTTCAGTGTGGCAGAAGGGGCCCTCACACGAGGGTGTGTGTTCAGTTTTCAGTGCACGGGCAGTGGCCGTCTCCGGGCACCTTTTGACAATGCTATGGCGTGGGGGAACCCTCATCTGTCATTCCCAGTCCTTAAGCAACCTGCCCAAGGACAGACAGCAAGTGCCCAGGCAGGGCTGAAATCATGGCACTCAGTGCCTCCCACAGCCCAGTACAGGGTCTGGTGTTAGTATTTTTGTCAACTGGTTTATGGAAAAGTGTGAAATCAAGTCCTTGGAGTTCAGGGTTTGAGAGGGCTTGGAGTAACACAGTGCAGAATGCTGGCTTTCTCTCACTTGAGCCTTAGGTGACAATCACCCTATTTTCCAGAAGAAAGACCTCAGGCTCAGAGATGTACTAAATCCATTGAACTGTGAGCACCTCCAGGGCAAAGAACTGAATCAGGTCCATCTTTTCTGTGGTTAATTCATAACTTTATCTATGAATGTTGGTTGAGTGTTTGCAGAAGGAATCCTGTGGGTCTGTCCGATCTGCTTTGTGCATTTCACAGATGAGAAGACTGAGGTCTGTAGGGTAAAGGTGTGCCTGGGTTACCTCGTGGCAGAGTCTGGACCTCAGAGCTCTCAATGCGCAGTCTGGGGTCCTTTGGCTTTCATTCATTCCTCCATTCATTTATCCAACTATGAGAACTGAGCCCATAAACCTCCAGGAGGTATGCTGGGCTCTGGAAATACAAACAGTGTGAGGAGATTAGAGCCCTTGCTGTGAGTAAAAAAACCTAAGGGGCCTGACCAGGCGGTGGTGCAGTGGATAAAGCGTTGGACTGGGATGCGGAAGACCCAGGTTTGAGACCCCGAGGTCGCCAGCTTGAGCACGGGCTCATCTGGTTTGAGCAAAAATTCACCAGCTTGGACCCAAGGTCGCTGGATCAAGCAAGGGGTTACTCGGTCTGCTGAAGGCCCATGGTCAAGGCACATATGAGAAAGCAATCAATGAACAACTAAGGTGTCACAATGCGCAACGAAAAACTAATGATTGATGCTTCTCATTTCTCTCTGTTCCTGTCTGTCTGTTCCTATCTATCCCTCTCTCTGACTCTCTCTCTGTCTCTGTAAAACAAACAAACAAAAAAAAAAACCAAAAAAAAAAAACCTGGCCTGACCTGTGGTGGCGCAGTGGATAAAGCGTCGACCTGGAAATGCTGAGGTCGCCAGTTTGAAACCCTGGGCTTGCCTGGTCAAGGCACATATGGGAGTTGATGCTTCCAGCTCCTCCCCACCTTCTCTCTCTGTCTCTCTTTCCTCTCTCTCTCCCTTTCTCTCTCCTCTCTAAAATGAATAAATAAAAAATAAAAAATTAATAAAAAAATAAAAAACCTAAGGGGGGGGGCCTGGCTGGTTGGCTCAGCAGTAGAGCGTTGGCCTGGCGTGCAGGAGTCCCGGGTTCGATTCCCAGCCAGGGCACACCAGAGAAGCGCCCATCTGCTTCTCCACCCTTCTTCCTCTCCCTTCTCTCTATATCTCTCTTCCCCTCCCACAGGCAAGCCTCCATTGGAGCAAAGTTGGCCCGGGTGCTGAGGATGGCTCCATGGCCTCCACCTCAGGAGCTAGAATGGCTCTGGCCACAATGGAGCAATGCCCCAGATGGGCTGAGCATCACCCCCTGGTCGGCATGCTGGGTGGATCCTGATCAGGCACATGCGGGAGTCTGACTGCCTCCTGGCTTCTAACTTTGGAAACATACAAAACAAATAAACAAACAAACAAAAAACCTAAGGGGGGATGTGTGTGTGCCAAAAACCTAAGTGAACAGGATAAATAAATATTTTAATGCAATATTTAAAAAAAATCAAATCAGCAAATTATGGCCAAAAGGCCTGCAGCTTGTTTTTGTAAATAAGGGTTTCTTAAGACAAAATCCCAGTCCCTGTTTTGAGGAACCCACAGTTTGATCAGAGGAGATAAGTCCAAATGGAGTATTTATTTAATTCTCAGTGAATGTCCTTAGGCGACAAGCAGGGGTGAGGGGGCGTGTTCGAAACAGGGAAGGGAATACACAGACATCCAGCTGCGTGACACCACCAGTTTATCCCAGGAAATGGCAGCAAAGTTCATTGATGTGGGAAACTCAGGGTCAGGGGTCAGGGGAAGAGGCCAGGTCATGAGCAGGTATGTTGGGGCGGTACAGAAGCCACCAGGCCAAGAATGTCCCCTAAGGTTTTTGGACTTTACACCATAGACCTGGTGACCTACCCTCAGGCTGCCACTGATCTGAGGGAATCAGACATAAGCCACAGAAATATTTTTAAAATGACAATGAATATGTTTGGCTGGTTGTCCCCAGATGTACCTCAAGTCTTTGACGCCCTCCAGTCCTTGTCCCCCATCCTGGTGCTCTGTGGCCTCACTTGTAACTGATCCTCCTCCAAGGGCAGAAATTAGAAAAGTACTTTAAATATATTTTCTACAAGTTTACAAGTTCGATGATTTAAAGCCCCATGTTTGGAGGATGCAGTCTCCCTCCCCATATGTTTGTGTGAATTGTTGATAGTGGTAGAAGCATTTCCTAAATCAGGCTCTTGGCTAATAGCTGAGAGGACTCACAGTTTGGGAGGGATTAGAGTTCTGGAGGAGGTCTAATCCAGGGGGACTTCCTGGAAGTGAGGAGGTTGAGGACAGAACTTTAAAGCAATTGATGAGAAGATTGGATAGAAGCATTCTGAATGACATGGCTTCTGAGAGACGGCACAGTTCTCCCTACCTTCCGTGAGAATTGACCGCAATCACGTATATGAAAGGGTTGGCATGTAACAAGACCCCAGTGAAAAGTGGGTGATGAAGAAGGAGAGGGAAGGGGAAGAGAAAGAGAGAGATGATCTTTCGGAAAAGCAGGTGATCTTGGTTCTAGGCGCAGCTGTGGCTCTGGTTAGTTATGTGAGACCTTGGGAACGTCGCTACCCCTCCTGACGCCTACAGATGATTCAGGCTGAGATTTCCACCTCTGAGAATCCCTGATCATAATAAATATAAAATAATAGTAGTTATTGTTTATTATCGCCCACCTTATACCAACCTCTACATCTCATTTGATGACCACAACAACCCCGCTGGGGGACTCTGTTATTATTCCCATTAGATACTGAGAAGGAAAGAGGGGTCAGAGAAGGAAGCATTCTCCCACGTGGGAGGGCCCGCCACTGGCCGGGGCTCCGATGCTGCAGGAGCTGCTCTCCTTCCTGGTCTCGTTGCCCAGTTTCTGTGGCGACACTAGCCTGCAACTTGAACATCCTCCCACCCACCCACGCCCTCACCTCAGCACAGTGACTTTCCCCAAAAGCTGTGTCACCCTTAACAAATGACAGTCAGGAAAAAGCTCTGTGGTTGAATCACAATGACCACTTCCTGTTCCATTCAGGGTCCCCTGTTTTCTGGGGCCCTCGCTCTGCCATGCCCTGTTTAGTAATAAGAGCCATGATATCTATGACCTCTGGGCTGCTAGGAAGGCTTAGTCACCCCCTCTGATGCCCTCATCCTGCCAGGCAGAGGGGCTCCAGCTCTTAGCGCCAGCCGTATCCCACAACCCTGGATGGAGGGCCTGCGGTCCCTAGTTATTCCAGGGCTGTGTAAGGGGACAAGGGGTAACCCCCATCCCTTCAGACTGGTGACAGGAGGCTGCTGGGGGCAAGTGGGCGGTGTTCACGCACCAGCTGTGGAGTAAAGGAGCCGTTGCTGAGCCTGTGGGCAGCTCGTGGACACGCCCTCAGGGGGTACTGTTGTCTCTGTGCACGGGTCAGCAAACCAAGTGGAAACACAAATGCAGACAGGGTTCTGTGTCTTGCGGGGAAACCCCGATTTTCTCCCAGTTGCTCAGAAAGGACTTCCTGGACGTTGACAAACTGAAACGAATGTTGAGTGTGAGAGCGGGGAAAGTCGTCAGCTATTTGAGGGGCTGCCTGGAGGAGGGGACTTTCTCTGGGGACATGCAGAGAGCAGAATCTGCGACCAGCTGGACCGTCTCAGATCTTTAGTTCTAAGCCTCTAAGATTATGGTATTTCTTGCCCACCTCCCACCTCCACAGGTAGTACAAAATAAAGCAATAAAAAACCTTAAAAATAAGTCTAAGGAAATCTAACAAAGTTCTGATTTTTTCCTGCATGATAAACACTTCAGTGCTTTTATTCTTTTTGATACTCTTCATTATTAATGTCCTTTGAAAAACACTTTTATGCTTTGCCTTGGCTGGTGGTGCAGTGGATAGAGCACCCTCCCGGAATGCTGAGCCTGCTGGCTCCACCCTGAGGTCGCCAGTTCAAGCTCCAACCCCCAAACCCCAGTCAGAGCACATGTGGGAAGTGATTGGCCTGACCTGTGGTGGCGCAGTGGATAAAGCGTCGACCTGGAAATGCTGAGGCCGCCGGTTCAAAACCCTGGGCTTGCCTGGTCAAGGCACATATGGGAGTTGATGCTTCCAGCTCCTCCCCCCTTCTGTCTCTCTCTCCTTTCTCTCTGTCTCTCTCTCCTCTCTAAAAATGAATAAATAAAATAAAAATAGAAGTGATCAATGGGTGCTCATCTAAGTAGAGCAACAAGATGATGCTTTTCTCTCTCTCTCTTTTCCTTTCCCCCTCCCTTCCCTTCTCTCAAAATCAATGGAAAAATCAAAAAACATTTTTATTCTTTCAAGTGCCTCGACTCTGCTGATCCTGTCAGCTCTGCTTGGTTACCCTGTTGGATAATCCTGCACTGGAACAGCGATGGTGTCACTGGGCCCCGTGTGCCAACGCTTTCCAACCATTTGTGTTATGTGACCACTGGGCTGCCCTAGGGAGGTGGTACCTAGTCACTGGTGTGTTTGCATACCCATCAAAGCCACAGGCCCTGGCCAGTTGGCTCAGCGGTGGAGCGTCGGCCTGGTGTGCGGGGGACCCGGGTTCGATTCCCAGCCAGGGCACATAGGAGAAGCGCCCATTTGCTTCTCCACCCCCCCCCCCTCCTTCCTCTCTGTCTCTCTCTTCCCCTCCCGCAGCCGAGGCTCCATTGGAGCAGGGATGGCCCGGGCGCTGGGGATGGCTCCTTGGCCTCTGCCCCGGCCTCTAGAGTGGCTCTGGTCGCGGCAGAGTGATGCCCCGGAGGGGCGCGGAGCGTCGCCCCTGATGGGCGTGCAGGGTGGATCCCGGTCGGGCGCATGCGGGAGTCTGTCTGACTGTCTCTCCCCGTTTCCAGCTTCAGAAAAAAAAAAAAAAAAAAAAAAAGGCCACAAGTCCCTTGCATAGGGACAGGATGTGTGGGAGGGGAAGTCTAGAAAGAGGGCGGATCAGCCTCTAGAGCAGTGGTTCTCAACCTGTGGGTCGCGACCCCGGCGGGGGTCGAACGACCAAAACACAGGGGTCGCCTAAAGCCATCGGAAATACATATTTTATTTAAAAATGTATTGTATAATAAATATTTTATTTAAAAATGTATTGTATAATAACTATTTTATTTAAAAATGTATTGTATAATAAATATTTTATTTAAAAATGTATTGTATAATAAATATGTATTTTCCGATGGCTCTAGGCGACCCCTGTGTTTTGGTCGTTCGACCCCCGCCGGGGTCGCGACCCACAGGTTGAGAACCACTGCTCTAGAGTCCCTTCCAGTCCAATGACGCTAGGGTGGGCATTTTAAGCACTTTGGAAGGAAAGGGTTCATGAGACGTACTCTAGGCTAGGGGTTGCCAGCTGTGAGGGTGGCCTCAGGGGACCTGTTGGGGACTTGGAGAAGAAGAATTTCCTTTTCTACCAAGAAGGCAAACATAGCCCTGCCTTGGAGGCCTTGGACCAGCCTGTGGCTACATCTAGAAAACCAGCCACTGTCACAAGGTGGGACTAGACCAAATGGGCAGACTGAAGGGGCATGAGAGCCACCAATCTGCTCGCTCTGTGTGCAGCCCTGTGTACATGTGCTCCTTCCTCTGCTCTGGCAGGAGCTCCTTGAGAGCCACCACTGCCTGTCTGTCGGTCCTTGTACCCTGGGGCCAGCCCCCAGTTGAATTAACTGAATGAATAGAGTCAGGATGGCATACTTCTTTTGGGCAGTATATACATTCTATAGACAATAAATAAATGCCTTCTGATAGTTTAGTGACTTTCCAAAAGGCTACATGGGAAGCCATGGTGTTTGTCTCTGAAAAGGGAGACATAGGGGACATGGGTCCGGGAATGGAGGGAGAATATCGGTCACTTGATGTCATTTTCTTTTTTTAATTTTTATTTATTGATTTTTAGAGAGAGGAAAGGAGAGGTGGGAGGAGAAGCGGGAAGCATTAACTCATAGTAGTTGCTTCCTGTATGTGCCTTGACGAGGCAGCCCAGGGCTTCACAGCGGCGATCTCAGTGTTCCAGGTCCCTGCTTTATCCACCGTGCCACCACAGGGCAGGCGATGTCATCTTTATCATGTGTGTTTTTTAGTTATATCAACTAGAATAAAAATGCTGGGTTCAAAAGTTTCCAAAGTGCTTTCAACTGCCACAGCAAGTGATTTAATAGGTGTAAATAAGTACTAGATGTTGCAAGTGTGTGACACTCCTTCAAAGAGGCCCCCCCCCCTTTTTTTTTTTTAGAGACAGAGAGAGTCAGAGAGAGGGATAGATAGGGACAGACAGACAGGAACGAAGAGAGATGAGAAGCATAAATCATTAGTTTTTCATTGTGGCACCTTAGTTGTTCATTGATTGCTTTCTCATATGTGCCTTGACCATGGGCCTTCAGCAGATCAAGTAACCCTTTGCTCGAGCCAGTGACCTTGGGTTCAAGCTGGTGAGCTTTTGCTCAAACCAGATGAGCCCGCACTCAAGCTGGCGACCTCAGGGTCTCAAACCTGGGTCCTACGCATCCCAGTGTGATGCTCTATCCACTGAACCACCGCCTGGTCAGGCCGAAGAGGCTCTTGACCTTTTATTCAACTTTACTGACTTTCAGTTTACAAGTATCACAACACTAAAGTGTTTATTTTCCAGTAGAGAGCCATATGATTTCCCTTAAACATATCAGGTCAAGAGTGGGCTTGTGATGAGGGACACGCTCCCCAAGAGAAAAGTCAGACACTCGAGGGTTTCATTTTGGTTACATCACTTTGACAGTCACTGAGATGACCAGGAGTTATTGGTAAAATATTACCTTGAATTCACATTTTTTTAAAAAACGAAAGTGAGTCAAAATCCTTCTTAGCGCCCTGGCCGGTTGGCTCAGCGGTAGAGCGTCGGCCTGGCGTGCGGGGGTGGGGGGGGAGGGGGAGGAGGGAGGGGTCCCTGGTTCGATTCCCGGCCAGGGCACATAGGAGAAACGCCCATTTGCCTCTCCACCCCCTCCCTTCCTCTCTGTCTTTCTCTTCCCCTCCCGCAGCCAAGGCTCCATTGGAGCAAAGATAGCCCGGCGCTGGGGATGGCTCCTTGGCCTCTGCCCCAGGTGCTAGAGTGGCTCTGGTCGTGGCAGAGCGACGCCCTGGAGGGGCAGAGCGTCGCCTCTGGTGGGCGTGCCGGGTGGATCCTGGTCGGGCGCATGCGGGAGTCTGTCTGACTGTCTCTCCCCGTTTCCAGCTTCAGAAAAATACTAAAAAAAAAATTAAAAAAAAATCCTTCTTAGCTAAAATTGGCTATTCCCGACAAGACTTACACCTTGAGACTGGGCAGATAATCAGGGAGAGTAAACTGCTGGACCTAGCTAAATTCTCACTCCCAGCAGGCTTTCTGAAGGTCGACAGAGCAGACTTTGCTGACACTAAGAAGTCTGCAATCATCACAGAGGAGAGGGGACGTCCATGTCAAGATCGATGCTGGACCACAGAGCCTTCCCGTAACTCCTCGGCAAAACCCCCATTTCTTTCGTCGTCTTGTCAATCCCGGGGGCACCGCTGAAACCCTCTGGGTCTCAATATCCTCAAGTCAACTAGAAATGAACATTTCTACACCTTGTTCTGTATTCTGATTGTGATGCTGGTTACATAAATCTATATATGTTAAAATGCAAAGAACTATATACCAGAAGAAAATGTCAATTTTTTTCTGTATAATAACTTGAAAACAATTTTTCTTTTAAATCTTATGCTTGTCAGACATTTCTTGTGGCAATGCTTTTTTTCTGATATATCTTCTTGGGAAAGGGAAAGAGAAGAAAAAAAAATAAACAAACGGGACTATATCAAACTAAAAAGTTTTTGCACAGCAAAGGAAACCACCAACAAAATGAAAAGACAGCCCACTGAATGGGAGAACATCTTCAACATCTGATAAGGGGTTACTATCCAAAGTTTGTAAAGAACTTATAAAACTTAACAACAAAAAAATAATCTAAAAATTGGGCTAAGGATCTGAATAGACACTTCTTCAAAGAGGACATACAAATGACCAATAGACATATGAAAAGTTGCTCAACATCACTAATCACCAGAGAAATGCAAATTAAAACCACAGTGAGATGTCTCCTGACACCTATCAAAATGGCTATCTTCAATAAATCAACAAACAGCAAGTGTTGCTGAGGACGTGGAGTCAACAGAACCCTCAGGCACTGTTGGTGGGAATGCAGATGGGTACAGCTGCTGTGGAAAGCAGTAAGGAGTTATCTCCAAAAAAAAAATTAAAAATGTAATGGCGTTTTGGCCCAGGGATTCCACTTCTGGGACTATATCTGGAGAAACCAGAAACACTAACTCGAAAGAATATATGTACCCATGTGTTCATTGCAGGATTATTTTTATGATAGCTAAGATTTGAAAGCAGCCCAAGTGACCATCAGTGGATTAAAAAGCTGTGATAACATTTACACTGTGGAATGCTACTTGGTCGTAAAAAAGGAAGGAAGTCGCCTGACCTATGGTGGCGCAGTGGATAAAGTGTCAACCTGGAACGCTGAGGTCACTGGTTCGAAACCCCAGGCTTGCCTGGTCAAGGCACATATGGGAGTTGATGTTTCCTGTTCCTCCCCCCTTTCTCTCTCTCTCTCTCTCTCTCTCTCTCTCTCTCTCTCTCTCCCCCTACTGTCTAAAATGAACAAATAAAATCTTTTAAAAAAAAAAAAGGGAAGGAAGTCTTACACTTTGTGACCTGGAGAGTATTAAGCTAAGTGAAATAAGCCAGTCAGAGAAAGACAAGTACCATATCATTTCACTAATATGTGGAGTCTAATGAACAAAATAAACTAACAAACGAAATAGGAACAGATTTCATAGAGACAGAGAATAGACGGACAGCTGGCAGAGGGGAGGGGTTTGGAAGACTGGGTGGAAAAGGTGAAGGTATTAAGTAAAAACAACAACAATAACAACAGAAACATGATAGACACACAAATAATTCTTTACTTTTCGTAGGAAGCTCTTTTTATGGCAATTTTTTACCTGTTTATTCTCTCTGGCATCCAGTACAAGATCTAGTTTACAGTAGACATTCACGAAGTTGTATATTTGTCAAATGAGTGAATGAATGAATACCAAAAAGAAGACTCGATAGTCGTTCTTTTTTTTTTGTATTTTTCCGAAGTGAGAAGCAGGGAGGCAGACAGACAGACTTCCACATGCGCTCCACTGGGATCCACCTGGCATGCCCACCGGGGGGTGATGCTCAGCCCATCTGAGGCGTTGCTCCATTGTGGCCAGAGCCATTCTAGCACCTGAGGCAGAGGCCATGGAACCATCCTCAGCGCCTGGGCCAACATTGTTCCAATGGAGCCTTGCCTGTGGGAGGGGAAGAGAGAAAGAAAGTGGAGGGGGAAGGGTGGAGAAGCAGATGGGCGCTTCTCCTGTGTGCCCTCACCAGGAATCGAACACAGGAACCCAGGACTTCCACACGCCAGGCTAGCACTCTACCACTGAGCCAACTGGCCAGGGCTTTTTTTTTTAATAGTTGTTCTTCTTGTCACCTTTCCTTTAGTCATTTCAGATAATAGGAAGTAATGCAGGTCTTCAGAAAATACTAAGTTTGCTCATTTCTCCACCAGTAGGTCAATGTGTGACCTAAGAGAAGAGAGAAGGCAGTGCCGGCAGGGAGATTGACCTGGCTTGTTTCCTGTAACCATGGATACCTTCTCTATTGATCAAATCTCTTCTCCAGTAGTGCACCATGCTAAGTGGTATGGAAACCGAGTCCCTTTAGACCAGTTCCTCTCCTTTTAACTGGCATGATGGGAACTGCGCATTTATCCCAGTGCCCTGCCTGGGCTAACATGCTGGAGGATCACCCAGATTCTGGTGTTTGCAGAAGCCACAGCTTGCTTTAAATGACCCAATGGGAGCTAGAGTGAAGAGGCTGGGCAGGAAACCAGACAGGGTAGCCAGAGCATGCCAGCATGGATCCCGGGCCTTGATCGTCCAGCTCCCCCAGCTCTAATCACGTCTGGAGGGACCAATTTATTCCAAGTCATCAGCAAGAGTGGAAACAATGAAACAAGAAATGGATGTGTTAGTTTATAAGACAATTCCTTGAGTCCAGAAGCAGCGGTATTGTTCTTGCTCCTGAGGATGAGGCAAGCCAAGCTACTATGTAAGCAGAAGGTTGCTCAGAGCATAGAAAGAGCACAGAGGGACCTGGGAGTTCTTTATCTTTTTTTTTTTTTTTCTTTATTTTCATTTTAGAGAGAAGAGAGGGAGGGGGAGAGAGAGAGGAGAGAGAGAAGGGGGGAGGAGCTGGAAGCATCAGCTCCCATATGTGCCTTGACCAGGCAAGCCCAGGGTTTCGAACCGGCGACCCCAGCATTTCCAGGTCGATGCTTTATCCACTGCGCCACCACAGGTCAGGCAAGGATACATTTTTTTTTTTTAAAGATTTTATTCATTATAGAGAGGAGAGAGAGAGAGAGAGAGAGAGAGAGAGAGAGAGAGAGAGAGAGAGAAGGGGGAGGAGCAGGAAGCATCAACTCCCATATGTGCCTTGACCAGGCAAGCCCAGGGTTTTGAACCGGCAACCTCAGTGTTCCCAGGTTGACGCTTTATCCACTGCGCCACCACAGGTCAGGCATCTGGGAGTTCTTTAAAGGGAGGCAAATGATGTTGTAGAAAAAGAATGACCTTAGAATCAGAAGAATTCGGGGCTTGAAATGTTGACTCCAACACTTACTAATTGTGTGATCTTGGCTGAGTTACTTAAAGTCACTGTGTCAGTTTCTCTGTCAGTGCAATGGGTACAGGAGCTCCTAACTCACACTGTTTCAAAATATAAATGAGATAACACAGGAAAAATCAGCACAAACTAGGCATCACCAAGTAGTCACTTCCTTTGAACTATTTTTTATAGAAACTTCAGTCTGCAAAGATAATGCATGTTAATTATTGATTATGGAAAATATTATAAACCAAAAGGAACAAATGAAAACATTCCCTAATTCTATCGTACAGAGGGATTTGTTGGTAGTACTGTAATATTTGTCCTTCCAGGCTTTTTGAGTATCATTATTTTTTAAAGAAAAACTGGAATCCTGCTCCTATGCTGTCTTATACCTGCTCTTTTCTCTTATGAGTGAATATTAGCATTGTTTTGTGTCTTTTTTTTATATACAGAGACAGAGTCAGAGAGGGGGATAGACAGGAATGGAGAGATGAGAAGCATCAATCATTAGTTTTTTGTTGAGACACCTTAGTTATTCATTGATTGTTTTCTCATATGTGCCTTGACCAGGGGCTTTCAGCAGATGGAGTAACCCCTTGCTCAAGCCAGCGACCTTGGGTCCAAGCTAGTGAGCTTTTGCTCAAACCAGATGAGCCCGTGCTCAAGCTGGTGACCTCGGGGTCTCGAACCTGGGTCCTCGGCATCCCAGTCCGACACTCTATGCACTGCGCCACCGCCTGGTCAGGCTGGAAAAGATCTTTTGCAGCACTGTTTAAAAAGATGTCTCGCATGGTGTCCTACCATATGATCATCATTTCTTTAACAGATCTCACATTGTTGAGTATTATTTTCTCCTTTATAAACCATGCTGAAATGAACCTCTTTCATTACTCCCCAATGATGAATTTTCAGAAGAAGAATTGTTGGTCCATATTGACAAACAGCCTTCCCAAACCTTGACGGTGTGTGTTCCCTCTACCAAGGCCAGCCACATCCATGATCTGGATGGCAGATGAACCTTAGTTTTCATCAGCAGTCGTAATTTTTCTCTCCTCCACTCTAGAAACATTTCTGTCCAAATTCGTAAATTTGGTCTCCTCGCCTCATAAGGCCTTTTCTGCCCTGTCTAGCTCTAAACTCAAGCTTTGACTATTCTATCCTGCTAATTTTCCATGGCAGCCAAGTCTTGTCTCACAGAGGAACCGTGGTGATTAGGTGACTGTTTATCTGCTATTGGTTCCATGTCCCCGATCTCATCGGCCTTGTTCACAAATCTCATCCAGGGCGAACTCTTTCCTGAGAAGATTGCCACAGTTAGCTCCTGTCGTTCATGTTCTGTTGACACTCCTGGTTTCCACTTCCAAGAGAGAGTGAGGCCCTGGCTTTGTCTCTAAAAGTCAGGGTTGGGGAGGAGGGCATTTTATCAAAGCCGAAAGGAGCAAATAGGATTCCTGGGACAAATAGCAGGAAATGAGAGTTCAGATCAAAGGAAGGGCACCCTTGCTGGGGGCGGGGGAGGGGAAGGGCGGGGAGAAAGCAGAGGCGGGGTTCACACGTACATTTCTTGTCTCTTTGGCCCCCTCCAGCCTCAGCTTCTCTCATCCTATCTGCTTCTCAGATTCTCCTGCCTCCTTTCCCTTACAACAGCGGTCGGGAAACTTTTTGGCTCAGAGAGCCATGAATGCCACATATTTTAAAATGTAATTCCATGAGAGCCATACAATGAACCGTGTACCTTACGCATTATCCAATAAAACTTTGGTGTTGTCCCGGAGGACAGCTGTGATTGGCTCCAGCCACCCACAACCATGAACATGAGCGGTAGGAAATGAATGGATTTTAATACATGTTAATGTTTTATATTTTTAACGTTATTATTTTTTTATTAAAGATTTGTCTGCGAGCCAGATGCAGCCATCAAAAGAGCCACATCTGGCTTGCAAGCCATAGGTTCCCGACCCCTGCCTTACAAGGACCCTTGTGATTACATTGGGCCCACCCAAATAATCCAGGATAATTGCCCTGTCTCAACATTCTTAGTTTAATCGCTTTGGCCAAGTCCCTTTTGCCACGTAAGGTCACGTACCATAGGTTCTGGGGACTCGGACTAGGACAGAGTCATGGTCATTATTCTGTCCGCCTCACCGGGGCGAGTTGCTTTCCCTCCCTGGCCTGACTTTCTCACCTGCAAAATGTGAGTCTTCAGCCAAAAGCTCTCAGGGTCCCTTGGTTTGGCTGGTGGGAATATTTTGAAATGTGAAACACAGGAGAACGGAGGTGACTGAGGTGTAAGTGTTACACTGCATTTCTCCTGAGTTTCTCTAATTCTTCCTCCGCAACTTCACCCTCTGCCCTGAATGCTACTGATGCCATTTGTATGCTTCTATTGTTTGGACAAGTCTGCACAGAGTGCTTATTACTACGTGGAGTGGTAACCCCCATTTTACAGAGGTTCAGAGAGGTTGAGTAACTTGCACGAGAACACACAGCAGCAGGTCTGAGATCAAACCTAAGCTTTCTTTTTTTTTCTTTCTTTTTTTTTTTTACAGAGACAGAGAGAGAGGGATAGATAAGGACAGACAGACAGGAACAGAGAGAGATGAGAAGCATCAATCATCAGTTTTTCGTTGCGAAACCTTAGTTGTTCATTGATTGCTTTCTCACATGGGCCTTGACTATGGGGCTACAGCAGACCGAGTAACACCTTGCCCGAGCCACCGACCTTGGGTCCAAGCTGGTGAGCTTTTCTCAAACCAGATGAGCCCACGCTCAAGCTGGTGACTTCGGAGTCTCAAACCTGGGTCCTCCGCATCCCAGTCCGACGCTCTATCCACTGCGCCACACTGCCTGGTCAGGCCTAAGCTTTCTGACTATAAAGCCTATACTCTTAAACACTGGTGGCCTGGCCTTTCCACAAAACCCTTTACCCACAGTCAAACAGCCATTGCTGAAGTCTCCTCTAGACTGAACAAGTCGAGAACAGGGGTCATGTCTAATTGTGTGAATCCTAGCTTTGATATCAGCCTGTCACATGAATGAATGAATGAATGAATGAATGAATGAATGAATGAATATGAGCATTACTACATATCTGCCTGAGAGTCTCTTGTAGGTCAGAGCCATGGCTGCAGGACATAATAGTAAACATTTATGGGACACTTCAGAAAAGACCGTGATTTTTATGCCAGCACCGTAAAGCAGGTCCTCTTATTTTTCTCATTTCACAGAGAAGTAAACTGCAGCAGAAAAAGGATAAGTAACTTGCTGAAGGTCAGGAAGTGGATCTGAGTGGAGATATGTTTGGCTTTCACATTGGTATCATGAGGGTCAGCATGAATTTCCCTGAGGACCAAGTATGACTCCGGACAACCAAAGAGAAGAAAAGAAGCAAAGGAACATTTTATTGGGCAACTACGACATGCCAGCACCTTGGTACCACCTTAATGTCCATTTCACAAATGAGGAAACTAAGGTTTAGAGAGATTACATAAAGTTTTTAAATCTGCTGGTAGAGCCTGACCAGGCAGTGGCATAGTGGTTAGAGCGTTGGACTGGGACGCAGAGGACCCAGATTCGAAACGCCGAGGTTGCTGGCCTGAGTGCCGGCTCATCTGGTATGAGCAAAGCTCACCAGCTTGAGCAAGGGGTTACTCGGTCTGCTGTAGGCCCCCGGTCAAGGCACATATGAGAGAGCAATCAATGAACGATTAAGGTGCCGCAACAAAGAATTGATGCTTCTCATCTCTCTTCCTTCCTGTCTGTCTGTTCCTATTTGTCTCTTTCTCTGTCATTCTGTCTCTGTCTCTGTCACACACACACACACACACACACAAAATCTACTGGTAGATCCAAGATTCCAAACCAGGTCTGTGTAACTCCAAGATTCATCATCTTTCCATTATTACCAGGCTGCTAGGCTTCCCTCGGTTCTGTCTTCCGTAGAATGAAGGAGCTGGGTGAGGTGATCTCTGAGCTCCAATTCTGCTTTTTTTTTCTTAAATTAAAAAAATTTTTTTAGAGAGGCAGGGAGATAGAGACAAAAACACAGGAACATTGAGCTGTTCCTGTATGTGCCCTGACCAGGGATCAAACTGGCCACCTCTGTCCTTCGGGATGTCACTCCAACCAACCAAGCTATCCAGCCAGGGCTTCATTTTTTATTTATTGATTGATTTTTAGAGAGACAGAGAAAGGAAGGGAGAGAAAGGGGAGGAGGAAAGGAAGCATTTGTTGTCCCACTCAGTTGTGAACTCATTTGTTGCTTTCCGTGTGTGCCCTGACCGGGGGATTGAACCCACAACCTTGTCATTTCAGGACGGTGCTCTAACCAAATGAGCTAACCAGCCAGAGCCCAATTCTGCTTCCTTTTTAAAAAGCCAGCATTAATTGTGTGCTTATTGCATGCCAGGCACTGTGCTGAGAACTTCACGAGTGTTCTGTATCCTCACAGCCCTCCAAGACACTCCTATTATTAGTTCCCCATAGAAGTGGGGAAACTGGGCACAGACATATAGATATAGGTTACATGACTACCGTGAGACCCTGCCTGAGTTTTCACTGAGGCTTGTTGGAATCTTAAGCCAGAGTCTCACCCGTACCCTAGGCAGCCTCCAGCGGTCTCAGAAAGCCTTGGAGTGAGAACGTCCTGTGTTCCTGCCCGATCGGAACAAGGCTGGAGTAGACGTGGGATGAGTTCCTCAGTGCGTGGGCCTGTCTTCCTTTGGATTTCAAAGACTCACTTCAGTGGAGTCAAAAGGTGACATCCTTCCGTGGACAATTGGCCAAGGTGCGGAGTCCGGGCCTGGCACCTCAAGGGCTTGGCTGGTTTCTCTGATCTTGTTGTCAAGGCAACCCTGGATGGCTGTGTAGCTCTGTAGTTATCCTCCCTCTGGCTTCTTCTTGTCTCCCCATCTTTTCAAGAGAGTACCGGAGAGATGGCAGGTCCACGTGGCCCACTTATCAGTGTTCAAAGACAGTGCTAACCCAAAATAAAAAAGTCTCCAAGATCTTCAGGGCCTCAAACAGAAAGAGATAGGTTCTCCAGTCAGTTCGAGAGCAGACCGGTCTATCTCCTTCACAGCCGTGCCCCAGAGCCTTACACGGTGTCTGGAACAAAGCAGGTGCTCAGGAAATGTTGAATGGATGCACTAATTAGGAAAAGGAGCTCCCAAAAGTACTCAGCCAGAAAACAGGGGTAGAGCGATGAGCTCATATTTGTAGTAGCCCCCCAGAAAAAAAGTACGTGTGTGTATACAGGTGTGTGCTGTGTGCCCCAAAGTAAAGTCTCAGTAACCCTTGTGATGTGTTGGCCCGTGTCCCCCACTCCTCCCTTCTAATGTTGTGATCTGGAGCTGTCAACATACACGGTTGTGCACAGCCCACCTGTACTCTTAACCACAGGAGTTCTGCCCTGAAGAATCTCCTCTTCCTCTCCCTCTCCTCATCTCATTCTCTCTCTCTCTCTCTCTCTCTCTCTCTCTCTGTAAAATACACATAATACAAAACTCACCATCCTAGCAGTTTTTAAATGTACAGTCCACTAGTGTTATGTATATTCACATTGTCATGCAACCAATCTCCAGAACTCTGTCTTGCAAAACTGACTCTTTAGTCTGTGTCAGACAATGGGTTTCGAACTTTTTAGTGAGCTTTAATGTGGTACAGGACAGTGTTGGTGCTCAATAAATGTTCACTGGGAATTGGTCTTGCTCTGTTTTATTATTTTTTTACTGTGTGCTTTAATCTCCGTTTAAGAGCAAGTTTGGCTTTACAATGCACCTGACAATTATAAGCACTTCTTGACTGCCCTCTTGTGGAAAGATGAAGAAGTGAAACTCAGAACATTGGTCATCTTTTCTGCAGGAATGAAGTGGCCCTATTCCCCTAACTCACTGGATGTCACACCATCCAAAATTGTGATCTATCCAAAGTTGGCCATTTATCCTCAACTTATAGATGAAGTTGGACACATAAAACAGTAGTGAATGACCAGTTTTTTAAAAAATTTTATATGTTGCAAACCAATTCATTTGTAAAATATGATAAAGATGAACCCATAGATAGTTACATTTAAAACAAGGACATACAAAATTAAAATCTAATTTTTATTATCAGATTCAAAAGACAAAAATCACATTTAAATAAATATAATCAGAACAAATGTAACAGAAAAAAAATATATAATTGCAAAATTTGTACGTGTTCATTGAATGTATATATTATATATAGGTGATTAATACAGAGAATTGCTATTGTGTTAACTTTTTTGTTATTCTGCAATCAAAACTAAATGAAAAAATTCTAAGTAAGACATAGTGTTTCCTTACTTTGAATGAACACCATGTATATTAACACTAGGGTTTTGGTTTTTTTTAGTTTTTTTTTTATTTATTCATTTTAGAGAGGACAGAGAGAGAGAGAGAGACAGAGAGAGAGAAGGAGGGGAGGAGCTAGAAGCATCAACTCCCATATGTGCCTTGACCAGGCACGCCCAGGGCTTCAAACTGGTGACCTTAGCATTTCCAGGTCAACGCTTCATCCACTGCACCACCACAGGTCAGGCAACACTAGGGGTTTTTAATATAAACTTTCCTGCCTTAAAACTGCTGCTAGAACTGATCTCCTACAACCCTGCTCCTCCACAGGCTCCCTGTCTCATCTTCATGTCCAGAGCATCCCACAAGGAGCCCTGTGGACACAACCACAGATGGTGCTCACGGCACGCCTTTGGTGCGTACTGTGCCACTGGCCTCCGCGGCCGCTGCCAGTCCAGGTTTTATGGAGATGGGAAGCACCGCCCACCAGCAGGGCACCTCATCCAGTGAATGGGAAAGTGAGGGCCGCCTCTGCATGGACCACACGCTCGTGACCTTCACTGATGTGGACCTGCACGCTCACATTGTGAGCAATGACGGCAGAGCCTGCGAGGCCTCCGGTCTCATCCCATAGCCCGTGACCTTCACTGATGTGGACCTGCACGCTCACATTGTGAGCAATGACGGCAGAGCCTGCAAGGCCACTGGTCTCATCCCAGAGCCCACGGCCCAGTCCTTCTCCCCTGACACCAATCCGAGGACTGTTTGGCTGGCTCTTTGCTAGAGACACCAGGCTGGGCGAATGCTGCAGCTTCACAGCTGTGCATCATTTATCCCTGACATGGAAGTTCCTTTCTTCCCGGGAAAGAAGAGGTTTCGAATCACTCCCACTGCTTGAGGGGTTTGGCCCAGAGAACTATCTGACCATGAAGACCAATATTCCAGGCCAGGTGCCTTACATTCCAACAAATTTCACAGCCCACGTGGCTCCCAGTGAGGAGCTCTATCACCACCAGGACACAGTTGTGACTTCCACAGTTTGCAGCGACTGCTCTCTGGAACAACCACACACTGTCCTACGGCGTCCACCAGGCACTCCTGGGCACTCCCACCACTCAGCCGCTGAGTGGAGACCAGGTCTCTGCCTTGTACAGTGAAGAAGAAACAGTGCTTAGATTTGCTGTAACCCATCAAATTGGCCCTTTAAAAGGTACAGTTTCCTTTTTCTGTTGTTCTTGGGCAAAATTACATGTAACCTTTCTTAATATTTTCTTGAGTAGCCTCAGAATGATTTGCGGAGGTTACTAAAGGTTACTGTGCCAGACTCTGTGTTTTGTGCTGGGTGTAAAGCTGAATAAAGCAGGGTCCTGCCCTGGCCAGTTGGCTCAGTGGTAGAGCATCGGCCCAGCGTGTAGAAGTCCCGGGTTTGATTCCCAGTCAGGGCATCTGCTTCTCCACCCTTCTCCCTCTCCTTCCTCTCTGTCTCTCTCTTCCTCTCCTGCAGTCAAGGCTCCATTGGAGCAAAGTTGGCCTGGGCACTGAGGATGGCCCCATGGCCTCCATCTCAGATGCTAGAATGGCTCTGGTTGCAACAGAGCAATGACCTAGATGGGTGAGCATGCTGCGTGGATCCCGGCCGGGCGCATGCGGGAGTCTGTCTTTCTGTCTCCCTGCTTCTCACTTCAGAAAAATACAAAAAAAATAAATAAATAAAATAAAATAAAAGCAGGGTCCTATCCTTGAGGTGCAGAGGCAGACGTGGAACCTTTAGAATGGTATCCTTGACAAGGTCCGGAACAGAGCAGCATACATGAGGCTAGTTTGTATCAACATTTGGGATGGGGGAACAACTGTGAACAAAGTTGGGACAAGTGACGAAGGAGAATGATGCTGACATGTAATTGTTATAATGCTGCTATGTCAGCGGTTCTCAACCTGTGGGTTGCGACCGCGGCGGGGGTCGAACAACCAAAACACAGGGGTCGCCTAGAGCCATCGGAAATACATATTTTATTTAAAAATGTATTGTATAATAAATATGTATTTTCCGATGGCTTCAGGCGACCCCTGTGTTTTGGTCGTTCGACCCCCGCCGTGGTCGCAACCCACAGGTTGAGAACCGCTGTGCTATGTACAGGGTGCTATGAGACTAGTCTGGAGGGTCAGGGAAGATGTCCAATACTTCTTAAATTAAGCTATAGATTCGACACCATCTGGTCAGCTGGGTGTTTTGGGGAAACTGACAAATTGATCCTAAATTTTATATGGAACACACAAGAACCAAAATCATCTTGAAAAAGGACAACAGAGTTGGAGAACTCATACTTCCTGATTTCAAAACTTAGAGTAATCAAGACTGTATGATCCTGGTATAAGGATAGACATGTAAATAATAGAATAGAAGTGAGAATCCAGAAATACACTTACAATAGATTTTGATAAGAGTGTCAAAACAATTTGATGATAAGAATGACTATCTTTTTAACAAATGCTTCTGGGACAGCTACTGGATATGAAGTCAGACCTCTATTTCATACCGTGTACAAAAATTAACTCAAAATGGGTCAAATACCTCAATGTGAGAGCTAAACTTTCAGGAAAAGAGGGTGAATTTTTGTGACCATGAACTTGGCAATGGCTTCTAAGATAATGATACTAAACGTACAAATAACAAAAGAAAAAAAATGGATAAATTGGATGCCATCAAAATTAAAAACATTTGTGCTTCAGAGGATATCAAAAACGTGAAATTATTAGCAAATTATACATTTAGTAAGAGATTTGAATCTAGACTATATGAAGAACTCTTACAGCTTAATAATAAAAAGAAAGAAGCTAAGTAAAAAAGAGGCAAAATTATGGATAGACATTTCTCTGAATGAGGTATGCAAATGTTCAATGAGCGCATAAAAAGATGCTCAAAGTCATGTAGTCAGGGAGATGAAAATCAAATCCCCAGTGAGATGTTACTTTACATGAATGCGGATGGATTTAATGAAAAAACAGGTAAGTGTTGGCAAGGATGTGGAGACATTGAAACCCTCATACATTGCTGGTGTGAGTGTAAAATGATGTTGCTACTATGGAAAACAGTCTAGGAGTTTCTCAAAAAGTTACATTACAATTTGAGCAAGTCTACTCCTAGCCATATACTTAAGAGAAATGAAAATTTATGTTCCCACAAAAACTTGTACATGAATATTCATAACATGTTATTCGTAATAGCCGAAAGATAGAAAAACCCCAAATGTCCATTAATTGCTGAATGGATTTTTAAAATGTCATATATCCATTCAGTGGAATATTATTAAACATAAAAAGGAATGAGGACTAATAGACGTTACAATGTGGATGAGATCTGAAAACATCCTGAGTGGAGATAACTAGTCATAAAAGAATGTGTTACATGATTTCATTTATGTGAAATGTCCATAATAGGCAAATCCACAGAGACAGAAGTAGATTTAGTGGTTGCCTAGGGCTGAGGAAATAATAGGGAATAGGGAATTGATAGCTAAAGGGTACAAGGTTTCTTTAGGGGGGAAGGTGAAAATGTTCTAAATTGATTGTAGTGATGAATGGTTGCAAAACTCCGTGAATATACTAAAAAACCCATGTAATTGTGCTTTTTTTTTTCATTAAAAAAAATTTCCATTTGCATGGAATGTGAATATTAAATAGGTGAAGTTGTATGGTATATGAATAATACCTTAATTTTAAAAAACAGTTGTGGTGAGCCTGACCAGGCAGTAACGCAGTAGATAGAGCATCGGACTAGGATGTGTAGGACCCAGGTTCGAGACCCTGAGGTTGCCAGTTTGAACTTGGGCTCATCTGGTTTGAGCAAAGCTCACCAGCTTGGACCCAAAGTCGCTGGCTCGAGCAAGGGGTCACTCAGTCTGCTGAAGGCCCACGGTCAAGGTACATATGAGAAAGCAATCAATAAACAACTAAGGTATCGCAACGAAAAACTGATGATTGATGATTGATGCTTCTCATCTCTCTCCATTCTTGTCTGTCTGTCCCTGTCTATCCCTCTCTCTGACTCTTTCTCTGTCCCTGTAAAAAACAAAAAACAAACAAACAAAAAAACAAAACCTAAAAACAAAAACAAAAACAAAACCCAAAAACAGTTGTGAAAAAAAACAACAACCCGTAACTCTGAAGAAGCAGTTCTTATACTTTGGTTCAGCATTAGCCTCACTTACAATGCTTGATTAAAATGCAGATAGACCCTCACCAGTTGGCTCAGTGGTAGAGCGTCAGCCCAGTGTGTGGAAGTCCCGGGTTTGATTCCCAGCCAGGGCACACAGGCAAAGCGCCCATCTGCTTCTCCACCCCTCCCCCTCTCCTTTCTCTCTATCTCTCTCTTCCCTTCCTGCAGCCAAGGCTCCACTGGAGCAAAGTAGGCCTGGGCACTGAGGATGGCTTCATAACCTTCGCCTCAGGTGCTAGAATGGCTCCAATTGCAGCGGAGCAATGCTCCAGATGGGCCGAGCATGCCCCCTGGTGGGCATGCCAAGTGGATCCTGGTCAGGCAGGAGTCTGTCTCCCCACCGTTTCTCACTTTGGAAAAATACAAAAGAAAAAAAAAAAGAAAGAAAAGGAAAGAAAAGCAGATAAAAACATCCTAGGCCAGGTCCTGGTCGGTGGCTCAGTGGTAGAGTGTTGGCTCAGCGTTCGATTCCTGGCCAGGGCAAACAGGAGAAGTGCCTGCTTCTTCAACCTTCTCTCTCTCCTTTCTCTCTATCTCTCTCTTCCCCTCCCACAGTCAAGGCTTCACTGGAGCAAAGTTGGCCCGGGCGCTGAGGAGTGCACTGTGGCCTCACCTCAGATGCTAAAATGGCTCTAGTTGCTATGAGCAATGCCCCAGATGGGCAGAGCATCGAGTGGATCCTGGTCTGGTGCATGCAGGAGTCTGTCTCTCTGCCTGCCTGCTTCTCATTTAAGAAAAAATACACACACACAAAAGTCCTAGACCTATCAAGGCATGAGGAACCTTACCTGCATATTGCTAAGTGAAAGAAGTCAGTGTGTGATTCTAACTATAATATATGACCTTCTAGAAATAGTGAAACCTCAGAGACAGTAAAAAGACCAGTGGCTGCCTGGTGTGTGTGTGGGGGGGGGGATAGGGATGAACGGGTGGGGAACACAGGAATTTTAGGGCAGTGAAACTATTCTGTACGATTCTGTAATGGCGGATAGATATCATATACACTTGTCAAACCTTGTCAAACCTACAGAAGGTACAACACAGAGTGAGCTCAATGTACGTTATGGACTCTAGTTAATAATAACATTCTAATATTGGCTTATCAGTTACAACAAATGTGCCACACTAATACGAGGTGTTAATAGAGAAAACTGTGCAAATTGGGGTGGGGTGTGTGTACAATTTGTACTTTTTTGCTCAAATTTTTTTGTAAATCTAAAACTATTCTAAAAAATAAAATCTATTGCCTGACCAGGCAGTGGCACAGTGGATAGAGCATTGGCCTGGGACGCTAAGGACCCAGGTTTGAAACCCTGAGGTGGCTGGCTTGAGGGTGGGATCATAGACATGACCCCATGGTTGCTGGCTTAAACCCAAAAATTGCTGGTGTGAGCCCAAGGTTGCTGGCTTGAGCAAGGGGTCACTGGCTCTGCTGGAGCCCCCCAGTCGAGGTACATATGAGAAAGCAATCTATGAACAGCTAAGGTGCTGCAACTATGAGTTGATGCTTCTCATTTCTCTTCCTTCCTGTCTGTCTCTCTCTCTCACTAAAAAGAAAAAGAAATAAAAAGGTCTATTTATTTAAAAAACACATGAAAATCCTGAGCTTCCTATAATTGCTTTAAAATTTCTTCTTCCATTCCATTAACAAATTTCAGTGAGGCTGCCTGGCTGGCTTCTGAACTAGGGCTCTTAAAAAACAAGACATAGAAGCAGTTTCTGCAGACATTGTTATACTTCTTCCTGGATTAGATAGGCTAACAAGCCATTAACATGTGCATTTGGATACATTGTTTACTTGTATCCAAAATGAAGCAGCTGATACTAATTTTCAAAATTTATCTTTAATTTTCTATCAGTATTGCCTGTTCCACCAATTTATCCTGTAAGGTTATATAAATCAAATCATTTTTCAATTAAAGAGATGGTTTCTGGATCTGTGGATTTATCATGCATAGGTCTTCTTTTGATTGAAATAAAATGTAAACAATTCTTGCAAATCTGTAAGGCATTTGGCCATATCAAGACCATCAAAGCATTTTATTGATAATTGTTGTTAAATTTTGAAGCATGTTATTGCAGTCTATGGAATTCTGTTCTTCTAAGCATCTAACTTCCTTTTTTTTATTAATTTTTAGAGAGGAGAGAGAGTGAGAGAGAAAGAGAGAGAGAGAGAGAGAGAGAGAGAAGGGAGAGGGAGGAGCAGGAAGCATCAACTCTCATATTGTCTTGACCAGGCAAGCCCAGGGTTTTTTTTTTTTGGTTTTTTGTTTGTTTGTTTGTTTTGTATTTTTCTGAAGCTGGAAACGGGGAGAGATAGTCAGACAGACTCCCGCATGCGCCCGACCGGGATCCACCCGGCACGCCCACCAGGGGCGATGCTCTGCCCACCAGGAGGCGATGCTCTGCCCCTCCGGGGGTCGCTCTGCCGAGACCAGAGCCTCTCCAGCGCCTGGGGCAGAGGCCAAGGAGCCATCCCCAGCGCCCGGGCCATCTTTGCTCCAATGGAGCCTCAGCTGCGGGAGGGGAAGAGAGAGACAGAGAGGAAGGAGGGGGTGGGGGTGGAGAAGCAAATGGGCGCTTCTCCTATGTGCCCTGGCCGGGAATCGAACCCGGGTCCCCCGCACGCCAGGCCGACGCTCTACCGCTGAGCCAACCGGCCAGGGCAGCCCAGGGTTTTGAACTGGCAAACCTAACTTCATTTTTGCTCTTCAATCTTATCTGCCATGGAAAATTATATTGCGTTCTTTCCTTCCTTCAAAGTAGCGAGAGCACCCAAAATGCCAAAAATATCACACAAACAAATCTTTTGTCCAAATCACATTGTTAAAAGGTTGAGACCCTGTAAAGGTGGGGTTTTTCTGTTTGTTCTACATTCTAGGAACACTGAAAGTTCCTTGAGATTCAAATATTTCTACCAGAACTTTGTCTTTCGGTAAGCATCACACCTCAGCATGCAACAACAGTTGTTTAGCATCAGCTTTCATGTGATCACATAATAAAAATAAGCATCTCAAGTTTAATACATTACCTTTTGCTTAATTCACAGTTTTTTACTATGTAACCAGACACTGTTTAGTTCAGCTAAAATTTTTTGTCATTGAGGAATTTTCTTAAGGAAGAAACAGTGTGTTGATTTACAGCCTCACGCAACATCTTTAATTTGGGTAATAACTTCAGAATGTTTTTCTGTAAATGTAACTGTGCCATTGGAGCATGTCGTTACATCAAACTTAAACTCAAACCATATCCCTTGACAGTGTGAGCCTTCATAGTTTTATACAATCTAGAACTAGTTATGTTTCTCATCAGTGAAGCTGAAAAAATCTTTTCCTCGTATCTCCAGCATGTTCAAATTGTATATTATATCAAAGCAGTGGCCACGTGAGCAGCCTGTGTGCATTCAACAGCCCCTGAGCCAGAGTGAAATCCCATCCGGGCCTACACTGACCTCTCAGTAACTACAATTCTGTATTTATGTTCTTTCTTTTGTTGTAAAATTCACATGAAATGAAATGCAAAATTCTTTTTTTTAATTATTTTATTTATTCTTTTTTTTTTTTTTTCTAATTTAGTGAGAGGAGGGGAGGCAGAGACAGACTCCCCACATATGCCCCGACCGGATCCACCCAGCCAACCCGCTAGAAGGCAAAGTGTCACCCATCTGGGGCCCTTGCTCTGTTGCAACTGGAGCTATGTTTTAGTGCCTGAGATGGAGGCCATGGAGCCATCCTCAGTGCCTGGGGCCAACTTGCTCCAATTGAGCCATGACTGCAGGAGGGAAAGAGAAGAGAGAGAGAGAAGCAAGAGGGGGAGGGGTACAGAAGCAGATGGGCACTTCTCCTGTGTGTGCTGTCTAGGAATCGAACCTGGGACACCCACATGCCGGGCCACGCTCTACCACTGAGCCAACTGGCCAAGGCCAAATGATTTTATTTATTCATTTTAGAGAGGGGAGAGAGAGAGATAAAGAAGGGGGGAGGAGCAGGAAGCAGCAACTCCCATATATGTGCCTTGACCAGGCAAACTCAGGGTTTCGAACTGGCGACCTCAGCATTCTAGGTGAATACTTCATCCACTGTGTCACCACAAGTTAGGCAAAATGCAAAATTCTTAAGCAAATAGTCACTGAGTTTTGATAAATGCATAAACCTTGGAACCTAAATCCTTATAAAGATATAGAACATTACCATCATCACCCAGAAAACTCCTTTTATGTTCCTTCCCAATTCCTTCCTACCCTCCACAAAACAATCACTTTTGTGACTTTATTTTATTTTTTTCAGAGACAGAGTCAGAGAGAGGGATAGACAAGGACAGACAGACAGAAAAAGAGAGATGAGAAGCATCAATCATTAGTTTTTTGTAGCACATTGCGACACCTTAGTTGTTCATTGATTGCCTTCTCATACGTGCCTTGACTGTGGGCCTTCAGTGGACCGAGTAACCCCTTGCTTGAGCCAGCGACCTTTGGTCCAAGCTGGTGAGCTTTTTGCTCAAACTAGATGAGCCCGCACTCAAGCTGGTGACCTCGGGGTCTTGAACCTGGGTCCTCGGCATCCCAGTCTGACGCTTTATCCACTGCGCCACTGCCTGGTTAGGCACCACTTTTCTGATTTTTTTCCACCATAGGTTTCACCTGTCCTAGAACCTCATATGCACAGAATTATACAGTGTATAATTGGAATACAGTGTATCACTTAGAATACATTTATTTGACTATCTGTATAAGATTCATCAGTATATTTTTGAGATTCACTCAGTATATTTTTGTACTTCAGATTCTTTTTATTGTCAATGTAAAGATATACCTCAATTTATTGATTAAGTCACCTGTCGATGGACATTTTGGTTGTTAACAGTTTGGGGCTGTTGTAAACAAAGGTGCTATGGACATTCTTATACAAATCATTGGGTCATTGGGGACATATGTGTTCATCAGGGGCTTCGGTCATAGGGTAGATGAATATTTAGTTTTAGGAAAAAGTAGAACTCTTTGCAAAGTCATTGTATCATATTACATTTCTATCTTAAATGTATAAAAGTTTCAGTTGCTCCAAGACCTTGCCAAGACTTAGCAATGTCAATTTAGCATTGTTTTTAATTTTAGCCATTCTGATGGGTGTTTAGTGGTATAAAAACAAATCTTAAATGTGCCAGCTTTTAAAATGTTCAGAGATTTCAGGATCTTTCAAATTACCTCTTTTGGAAAGGCACCAAACCAACAGCTAAAGAATATATGATAAAAGTATAAAATGTGAAGTTGCTTTTGAGAAAAGTGATTGAATGAATTATTATTTGCAGGTTTGTTTTTTAGCCCCCCTCAAAAAATTAGATACAGTGACTGTGTTAAATGGGTTTTAAAGTAATAATTACTTTTTTCTAGCTGAATTTCAACTTGAAAAAAAGAAATTTAACTTTGGACTACAGGCCAAGGAATTGGAAAGAAGCTTGGGTTTGAGGTTAGGGTCTGTGAATCTTGCCTATAGAGAAAACTCTGGTTCTAGAAAAAGGGTGTTACCTTTCTCCAAGAAAATACTTATACTGAATTTGGAGATTTTATATTAACTACATTTTAAATTATAAAAAATAATTTTAAAACATCAATTAAATTTTTTAAAAAATTATTATCTCAATTTATTGTTAAAGAATGTAATTTTGTGTCTAACTTCATAATGCTGAGATTACTACAAAATGCAAAATTAGGAATATAGAACATGACATGTTTGATTTCATGCCAGAATTTGAATTTCCTTACTAATCTAGCGAAAGCTTTGTGTAAAGGTGATGTAAACCTGAGATTTTAATAGCATATTTGCAATGATGTATTTTACTTATATACACTACTGGTGTCTTTTATGAAATGGTTCTAGAATGACCCAGATAATCTGTACATTATATGAATCTGCACATGGTCTAAATCTGGGTACGATTTAAAAATTCACAGTTAAGGTCATGCTGTGATCTGTACAGGTGGTTGGAGTCATAGGAAGGACTCAGACAGACCCAGGAAACCAAGAAGTGGACTCATTTGTCCTTGAAGATGCAGTAAAGTTCACCCTGGAGTAGTGAGTTTTACTGAACTCTGCACAGAAGAAACTCTACAGGGATTGTAATATGAGAAAGAAAACACCAGGAACTGGGCTTCAATAGGTAAACAATGGGAAGACCATGATATTGAAGATCAGTGCAAAAGCCAGGGGCGAAAACAGAATTCTTCTGTTAAAGAGATTCTGTGGGCCCTGGCCGGTTGGCTCAGTGGTAGAGCATCGGCCTGGCGTGCAGGAGTCCTGGGTTCGATTCCCGGCCAGGGCACACAGGAGAGGCGCCCATTTGCTTCTCCACCCCTCCCCCTCTGCTTCCTCTCTGTCTCTCTCTTCCCCTCCTGCAGCCAAGGCTCCATTGGAGCAAAGATGGCCCGGGTGCTGGGGATGGCTCTGTGGCCTCTGCCTCAGGCGCTGGAATGGCTCTGGATGCAACAGAGCGATGCCCCAGAGGGGCAAAGCATCGCCCCCTGGTGGGCATGCCGGGTGGATCCTGGTCGGGCGCATGCGGGAGTCTGTCTGACTGCTTCCCTGTTTCCAGCTTCGGAAAAGTGAAAAAAAAAAAAAAAGATTCTGTGAAGGGAAAATGGTTGGTCGGTGTGGAGAAAACTTCAGCCTTGTTCCAAATCTCAGCCTGAACAAGAAATTGCTTTCTGGGGAAACTGTAAGAATACAGAGTGTGTGGAAAAGCCTTCATGGATCATTCATCTTGTAACAGGCACACCAGCTGTCACCCTGGATGCAAGCTCTCTGAGTGTCAGATATACAGAAAGAAGCCTTATAAATGTAACATATGCAGGCGAGCTTTCAGTGCTCCTTAGTGTATTGAAAAACACGAAAGAACCCACAAGGAAGAGAAAACCTATAAATGGAAGAAATGTGGAAAAGCCTTCACGGCACTCAAATTCCTTCTGAGACACATGGTCACACATACTGCAGATGCTCCTTATAAATGCGAGAGGCATGGGGGAAACGTTCATTCTTCAGCTGCTCTCCAAAGACATGACAGAACCCACACTAGAGAGAAGCCCTGTTGGTGTGAACACTGTGGGAAAACCTTCAGATGTTTGAAAACCTTAAAAGACAGGAAAGATGTCACACTGGAAAAAACACTATGAATGTATTTGGAAAGAGCACTCAAACACTACAGTTTCTTACACATGAAGAGACTCACAAGACAGAACTCCTGTGGATGTAAACATTCTGGTAAAGCTACAGTTATCACAGCTCCCTTCAAGCACACAGAGAAATGCTCACTGGCTATACTCCTTATCAGCAGAAGGACTGTGGGAAGGCATCTACCCAGGTAGTATCAGAGACATGAAAGAACTCACACTGGAGAGACACCCTATGAATGCAAACAATGGGGTCAAACCTACGGAGATCATGGCTCCCTACATATACACAAAGGAATCATACCGGAGAGAAGCCGTTTAAATGTGAGAAATGGAGAAAAGCCTTCACTTGTAACAACCGTTCGATTACATTTGAGAGTGTGCACAGTGGAGCGAAACAATATCCATAGGAAGACTGTGGGACAACCTTCAATGATCCCTCTTCCTTTCAAAGGCACAAGAGGCTCACCAAACAATGAGTGTTTATAGTGTGGAAAAGACTTCAGTTAGCACACATCTTTACATGTGAAAACTCCACTGAAAGACATAAAATCATAAATCACCTGATAAAGCTCGATGAAAAACAATTTTTCTTGTGACAGAGACAGAGAGAGGGACAGATGGGGACAGATGGGCAGGAAGGGAGAGAGTTGAGAAGCATCAATTCTTTGTTGTGGCTCCCTAGTTGTTCATTGATTGCTTTCTCATATGTGCCTTGAGGGGGGGGCGGGGGGAGGAGCAGAGTGAGTGACCCTTTGCTCAAGCCAGTGACTTTGGGCTTAAGCCAGCAACCTTGGGCTCAAGCCAGCGACCTTAGGGTTTCTAACCTGGATCCTCTGCATCCCAGTCTGATACTCTATTCACTGAGCCACTGCCTGGTCAGGCTGAAAATTAATTTATACATAATGTTCCAGAAAATCTTTAAGGTTAAAGAGTGTTATTAAAATTATAAGAATTGTGTTTAACAACTTTCTTTAAGTGTGTTATAGGAATGTTGTCCCTTGAACAATGGAGGGATTAGAGGCAGCACCATTTCTAGTCAAAAATTTTTGTATAACTTCAGCCAGTCCTCCACGTGGCCTCCCAACCATAAATGAAAAGAAACTAGTTTCCCCTTTAACAATGAGGGTTTGAACTGCTGCTTGTAAGTGAACCCATGCAGCTCAACCCTGTGCTGTTCAAGGGCTAATTATAAATACTTTCAGAAATAAGTATTGCAGTGAGATAATTTTGGGAGTTGTCTTTCAACAATATTGCATATTAATAAGGAGTGATTTTTTTATTACTAATATTGTCTATTTACTTTTTTGAAACCTGCTGGATTTAAATTGTGTGAATTCAAGTGTATTTCTAATATGCAATAGGTTTATTTATTAATTTATTTTGAGTAGGTTTATTTTTTATGATTTTTAAAAAGATTTTATTTATTCATTTTAGAGAAGGGGGAGAAAGAGAGAGAGAGAGAGAGAAGGGGAGAGGAGCAGGAAGCATCAGCTCCCCTATGTGCCTTGACCAGGCAAACCCAGGGTTTCGAACTGGCAACCTCAGCATTCCAGGTCGACGCTTTATCCACTGCGCCACCACAGGTCAGGCCTATTTTTTATGATATTTTATTTGTTTTGTGTTAAGGGAACATTGAAAAATGAGTTTGTTATCTCTGATTTTGCCGTTTGAATTTTCCTACTGGCTTTGTGAAATTTTGTGGATAGCCCTAATGCATTACCTCCATTCTCTGTTTCTTACCAACAAAGCTCCTTTTTGGGGGTAGTGAGTATAACAGACTTTTCTCTTTTTTCCTTACCAAAAAAAAAAAGTTGAGGTTAATTTTATGTATGTCAAGTTTATGAAAAGATGTCTTTTTATGTTTATTGTCACTTTGATATTTGACCTTGTGCTTTTGAATTTTTCTTCTGACAGGCATGTTGGTTGTATTTTGATATAAGGGGAGATACCTGTGACATGATAAAAAAAATCTAGATTTGGGGAGTCTGCCTGTAGGTAAGATTCTTTCTTACACTTTCTTGGAGATGTGGTTTTCCATTCATGTCTTTACAAGATTCACTTCAAAGGTCCATCAGAGTCTGGCTTTTTCTGTAACCTCTCTTGTGTCCACCAGAGAACTAATTCAGCCTTTCATACATGGAAATATTATCTGATTCCCTCCTTTCTAGGTTATATCTATAGAAGGCCTAACTTGCATAGGAAACAGCTTATGCTGTTGATAGTGCTGGTAAGTATGTGTTCTTCCTTCATCATGACATCTGCAATCGTGCTCTGAAGAAAAGAACGTGGGAGTTAGTTTCGCTATTATATATACAATGTGCAATGGTTGGCTTGACCTGGTTCTTGAATGGGACAGTAAGCACCTACTTTCTCTCAAGAATACTGGAGCCTGACCTGTGGTGGCGCAGTGGATAAAGCATTGACCTGGAATGCTGAGGTCGCCGGTTCAAAACCCTGGGCTTGCCCGGTCAAGGCACATATGGGAGTTGAAGCTTCCTGCTCCCCCCCCTTCTCTCTCTCTCTGTCTCTATCTATCTATCTCTCTCTCTCCTCTAAAATGAATAAATAAAAAAAAAAATCCTTTAGGCCTGACCTGTGGTGGCGCAGTGGGTAAAGCGTCGACCTGGAATGCTGAGGTCGCCGGTTCAAAACCCTGGGCTTTCCTGGTCAAGGCACATATGGGAGTCGATGCTTCCAGCTCCTCCCCCCTTCTCTCTCTCTGTCTCTCTCTCCTCTCTCTCCCTCTCTGTCTCTCTCTCCTCTCTAAAAACGAATAAATAAAATAAAATAAAATAAAAAAAAAGAATACTGGGTATTTTCTGTTACTGATAGCTGAATCTGATCCCTCAGAATGTTTTCACTTACATTTGATTGTATGTGATTTAAAGTATGTATTATTCTAGTTGGATAGCTCGATTGGTTAGAGCACTGACCCGAAATGCGAAGGTGCCAATTCAATCCCCAGTCAGGGCACATACAGAGACAGATAAGTGTTTCTGTCTTTCTGTCTCTCCCTTCCTTTCTCTCTAAAATCAATAAAGTAAAAAAAGGAAAGAACCTGGTCAGATAGCTCAGTTGGTTACAGTACTGTCCCAAAGCAGAGAGGTTGCCGGTTTGATCCCGGCACCAGTCAGGGCACATACGGGAACAACTCGATGTTCCTATCTCTCTCTCTCTCCCTTCCTCCCTTTCTAAAACGCAATAAAATAAATATTTTTTTAAAGAAAGAAAAAAAGTATTTTTTTTAAAAAGTAAGCATTAAGTTTTAAAGCTTTTTTCTGCTTTATTGAGATATATTTTACATACAAAAATATTCACCTATTGCAAGTATGTAATTCAGAGGTATTTTCCTATATTCAAAAAGTTGTGCAACCATTATTATAATCTAGTTTTAGTATATTTAGAACACCCTCCCCCCAAAATCTGGTGCTTCATTGTTAAATCTTCCCACCGAGTCTCCAGCCCCAGACAGCACTAATCCACTTTTTGTCTCTATGGATTTTCCTATTCTGGACATTTAATAGAAATGAAATCATACAATATATGCTCTTTGTAACTGGGTTCTTCCACTTAGCATAACATTTTCAAGATTTATCCATGTTGCATTAGTATTCTTAAGTGTATGTATCAGTACATCCTTAAGCATGTATTGGTACCCATTTTCTAAAAATATTTTACTTTTTAATTTTAGCGAGAGAGGAAGGGAGGGAAGAAAAAAGAGAGAGAGAGAGAGAGAAACATCAATCTGTCCCTGTATGTGCCCTGACCAGGATCGAACTAGCCACCTCCTTGCTTCCAGATGAAGCTCTAACCAACCAAGTTATCTGGCTAGGGTGGAACCCATTTTTTAATTGATGAATCATATTACATTGTATGGATGGACTCTATTTTGTTTATCTAGCTATCCATCAGATGATGAACATTTAGGTTATTTCTACTTTCTGTGAATAACGCTGCTATAAACATTCAAATACAAATTTTTGTGTGGAAGTGTGTTTTCGTTTCTCTTGTGCACATACCCTGGAATGGAATTGCCAGGTCATGGCAATGCTACTGCAGCATTTTACATTCCCTCCAGCAAGTAATATGAGGGTTCCGATTTCTCTGTATCCTAGCCAATGCCTGTTATTCTGTCTTTTTTTTTTTTTTTTGTATTTTTCTGAAGTTGGAAATGGGGAGGCAGTCAGACAGACTCCCAAATGCACCCACTGGGATCCAACTGGCATGCCCACCAGGGGGCGATGCAACCAGAGCCATTCTAGCATCTGAGGCAGAGGCCACAGAGCCATCCTCAGTGCCCGGGCCAACTTTGCTCCAATGGAGCCTTGGCTGCGGGAGGGGAAGAGAGAGACAGAGAGGAAGGAGAGGGGGAGGGGTGGAGAAGCAGATGGGCGCTTCTTCTGTGTGCCCTAGCTGGGAATCAAACCTGGGACTCCTGCACGCCAGGCCGATGCTCTACCACTGAGCCAACCAGCCAGGGCCTATTCTGTCTTTTTTATTTTAGCTCTCTTCGTGAGTGTGAAGTGATACTGACGGTCGTTTTGATTTGCATTTCCCTGATGACTTATGATAGTGAGCATCTTTTCATAAGTTTACTGGCCACTGGGGAAAATGTGTGATTATTCAATTCCTTGTATTATTTTTGAGTTATTTGTCTTTTTATTGTAAGAGTTCTTCATATATTTTGAATATAAGTCCCTTGTCAGATGTATAATTCATTAATATTTTCACACAGTCTGTGGCTTGTCTTTTCAATTCTTTTGTTGCACACAAGTTTTTTTGTTTTTTTTTCCTGAAGCTGGAAACGGGGAGAGACAGTCAGACAGACTCCCGCATGCGCCCGACCGGGATCCACCCGGCACGCCCACCAGGGGCGATGCTCTGCCCACCAGGGGGCGATGCTCTGCCCCTCCGCTCTAGCGCCTGGGGCAGAGGCCAAGGAGCCATCCCCAGCGCCCAGGCCATCTTTGCTCCAATGGAGCCTCGGCTGCGGGAGGGGAAGAGAGAGACAGAGAGGAAGGAGGGGGTGGTGGAGAAGCAAATGGGCACTTCTCCTATGTGCCCTGGCCGGGAATTGAACCCGGGTCCCCCACACGCCAGGCCGACGCTCTACCGCTGAGCCAACCGGCCAGGGCCAACACACAAGTTTTGATGAAGTATCATTTAGCTCTTTTTTCTTTTGTCACTTGTGCCTTTCGCATCATATTGGGTTTTTTTGTGTGTTTTTTTTTTTTTTGTTTGTTTGTTGGACAGAGACAGAGAGAGAGTCAGAGAGAGGGATAGATAGGGACAGACAGACAGGAAGGGAGAGAGATGAGAAGCATCAGTTTGTTTTTTCATTGTGGCGCTTTAGTTGTTCATTGTTTGCTTTCTCATATGTGCCTTGACCATGGGGCTACAGCAGACTGAGTGACCCATTGCTCAAGCCAGCAACCTTGGGTCCAAGATGGTGAGCTTCGCTCAAACCAGATGAACCTATGCTCAAGCTGGCGACCTCGGGGTCTTGAACTTGGGTCCTCTGCATCCCAGTCCAAAGCTCTATCCACTGTGCCACCGCCTGGTCAGGCTAGCATCATATTGTATTTAAGAAACTATTCCCTAACCCATGGTCACAAAGATTCACTACTTATGATTTCATCTAGGAGTTCATAGTTTTAGTCAGTGGTAGGATTCAAATAATTTAATAACCAGTTTTCTGCCCTAATGACTGTTTTAAGTATAAAAAGAATGATATACCAAAAGGTAGTTTATTATTTCATGCATTTAATACTTAAATAGGAACAATAAAAAAGGTACACAAAACTAGATTATGTTATGAGAGTTTTAAAATATTAATGAAAAAATATTAAATAATACCTGACAAAAACAATAAAACTGTTATTTAAGATATTTCCATATTGGCCCTGGCCGGTTGGCTCAGCAGTAGATCATTGGCCCGGTGTGTGGAAGTCCCAGGTTCGATTCCTGGTCAGGGCACACAGGAGAAGCAACCATCTACTTCTCCACGCTTCTCTCTCTCTCTTTCTCTTCCCCTTCTGCAGCCATGGCTCATTCGAGCAAGTTGGCCCCAGGTGCTGAGGATGGCTCCATGGCCTTGCCTCAGGTGCTGAAATAGCTCAAGTTGCTGAGCAACGAAGCAATGGCCCCAGATGGGCGGAGCATCGCCCCTAGTGGGCTTGCTGGGTGGATCCCAGTTGGGGTGCATGTGGGAGTCTGTCTCTCTGCCTCCCCGCCTCTCACCTAATAATAAAAGTTAAAAAGAAAAAGAAAAAAAAAGATATTCCCATATCGCTTCTTTTTTTTTTTTTTTTTTTCATTTTTCTGAAGCTGGAAACAGGGAGAGACAGTCAGACAGACTCCCGCATGCGCCGGACCGGGATCCACCCGGTACGCCCACCAGGGGCGATGCTCTGCCCACCAGGGGGCGATGCTCTGCCCATCCTGGGCGTCGCCATATTGCGACCAGAGCCACTCTAGCGCCTGGGGCAGAGGCCAAGGAGCCATCCCCAGCGCCCGGGCCATCTTTGCTCCAATGGAGCCTCGGCTGCGGGAGGGGAAGAGAGAGACAGAGAGGAAAGTGCGGCGGAGGGGTGGAGAAGCAAATGGGCGCTTCTCCTGTGTGCCCTGGCCGGGAATCGAACCCGGGTCCTCCGCACGCTAGGCCGACGCTCTACCGCTGAGCCAACCGGCCAGGGCACCATATCGCTTCTTGATTGGCATTCTTACTTGCAATTTTTTCAGCCGTGGACAGAATGAATATTCCTGTGGGTGCTTAGAATACGCTGTTGTGCAGATGAACGTTAAAAGAGAGTAAAGAATGTAAATTTCTAATTTCCACATTGGGCGGCTGCCCAGGTGCTCACCTTAGAGAAAACACTGATTACAGGTGCCATTTTACAACTGGTTTGCCGAACTCAACAAAAAATTAGGTATCGGTTTTGCTGAACTGGTGCAAGCAGGCTGAATCCCACCACTGGTTTTAGCTTTTACATTTAAGTTTATGATCCACAGAGATCTGTCGCTATGGCTAATAGACCATGTTGCTCCTAGTGAGTGAGCAGATAGGCTAGAGCTTCATTTACATATCAAATCTTTATTATATACGGCTTAAGTGTCTGTTTGTCACCGATAGCTTATTGGTTGCTTGCGTAACTGTACTAGCCAATGGGGTGAAGTTGCCACGGCATTCAAATAGTCCCGCCTTCTGGCATGCCACCTCACAAATTGAGGTTAAAGATTGGAGCAATTATTACGCTGTTAAGAAATCTTAACACCAGAAGGGGTCTTTGCAATGGTACAAGACTAGAGGTTCTCCAATTGAAAAATAATGTCATAATAGCTAAGTCTTTGACTGGCTCCTCTAAAGGTGAAATGCATGTCATTCCAAGAATTGATTTGGCTCCATCTCAAACAGGGTTGCCGTTTCAATTGAGACGTAGACAATTTCCTGTAAAACTTGCCTTTGCTATGACCATCAATAAGTCTCAGGACCAAACGCTTAAGCGTGTTGGCATTTTTTTTACCTGAGCCTGCATTTGGACACAGTCAACTTTATGTTGCCTGTTCAAGAGTTCATGAAAGAACGGATGTAAAATTAAAAATAATTGATGGTCCTCTGCAAGGCGAGCTTAAAAATGATGGAAAGATTTACACAAGAAATGTTGTGTACAAAGAGATCTTTGACATGTGAATTAACATTTTATTATTTAAATCACCTTTATTTATTGAGCTAGCGGTGGCTCTTAAGAAATGTACCGCCAGTGGTTTCCTTCATTGCACTCTACTTTAAGCAATTAAGCAAGTAGAAGGAGGAAACCCCGTGGGGCAGTAAGCAAAGGGGCATCCTCGCCGCCTACCCTGGGTAATTCAGTTTGGATTAGCAGACACCTTTGCAAAAATCATTTTAATTACAATTTATAATATCTAGAACAGTGGTCATTTTGTATGACTGCCGGGTTTTCTAGTTATATTATACTTGGATGAGCAGAGGCTGTCAGTTGCCATGATGGAAAATCACCCCTCTCCCAGTTTCTAGTCCAGGTACTTAAAAAATTTTTGTTGTTGTTGATTGATTGATTTGAGCGAGCGAGAGAGAGAGAGAGAGAGAGAGAGAGAGGAAGAGAAACGTCTTTTGTTGTCCCACTTATTTATGCATTCATCTGTTGATTCTTGTATGTGCCCTGATCTGGAATTGAACCCGCAACCTTGGCGACACTCTCATCAACTAAGCTACACAGCCAGGGCAAGCCCAGGTGATTATGAGTGTACATTTCTTGAAGCTGAGGACAGTGAAACAAGAAAGGGTTTAAGATAAAAGAAGCCACAGGAGAGAGCCTGTGGGGGCTGCTCTGGCTCTCTGGGAAGTCAGAGCAAAGGGTCCTTGGAGACAGGTTCAGGGAGTTAACCCAGGGCAAGCTGCCATTGCCCACTGCTCCCCCAGTTGCCAGTCCTGTGGGGACCCTTGGTGTTTAGGAGATGCACATCTGAGAGGGAAGAAAGACATGGGCATGATCCTGGGAGGGAGAGCACCCCCCCCTCCCTAGTTCAAGATGGGAGCCTGATCTCACACCACAGCCCAGCAACTGCGGGGTAGGCTGGGTCTTGAGGAAGATATATAATATTTCTTCCAAAGTGTCTTCAATATAAAAGATATCAGAGTAACTGAACCCTGGGAAAAGGTTAACACCCAGATCTTTATAGAGAGAGAGAGAGAAGGGAGGGAGGAGGAGGAAACATCAACTCCCATCTGTGCCTAGATCAGGCAAGCCCGCGTTTCAAACCAGTGACCTCCGCATTCCAGGTCGACACTTTACCCATCTGAGCTGACACGAACACAGGTGGAGTGCAAACGCATTCATGGCCCCCCTAAGAGTGGAGGCGGGTAGAGGCCCGCTGATAAATGAAGTTCTGGCCCGGGTCTGTTTCACATTGGTTACAATGGGTCCAAAAACTCATTCTGTGGTCATTTCCCTGGCACATGAGTGCAGTCATGGTGACTGATATGCTTAGTAACTGACAGTAGTCCCTTTAGTTTCCAGATCTACGGACGAAGAGCCATTAGTGTAGGAGAGACCAAGAGGAAGTCCCTAAAGCTGCCCTCAAGCCCAGCCAAGATAGTAAGTTAGGAGCAGCCACATCTTGGGCAGAACGGCAGGGATGAGTGCCACCCTCAAAGGCGTAAAGAATGAAGTGAAGTGGTCCCTCCTACATCCTTGCAAAAACCAGATGGATCCTGTCAGATGATAGTGAATTACGAGTTGTATCATTTAAGCAAGAGGTGACTCAACTGCCATATGGGATGTGGAATCTTCACTAGAAGAGATCAACACAGCCTTTGGCACTTACTATGCAGCTGTTATCTGGTAAATGCCTTCTTTTTAATCTCCATCTGGAAGGAGTAGAGCATTCTTGTGGTATCGGGCAGCAATTCATATTCAACATTATACCTCTGGGCCACATTAATTGTGTCATACTATAGTCTAAGAACATGATGTTGGGCCACTATGTGATAATATCATGTTCCTGAGACTGGGGAAGGAGGAAGTGGCAAGTACTCTGGATATCCTAGAGAAGAAAGAATACACCCCTGTGGCATAAAAATTATTTTGAGTGAAAAGTATTTGAGTTTCTGAAATCTGTTAGTTACATTAAAGCAGGGGTCCCCAAACTTTTTACACAGGGAGCCAGTTCACTGTCCCTCAGACCGTTGGAGGGCCAGACTATAAAAAAACTGAACAAATCCCTATGCACACTGCACATATCTTATTTTAAAGTAGAAAAACAAAATGGGAACAAATACAATATTTAAAATAAAGAACAAGTAAATTTAAATAAACAAACTGACCAGTATTTCAATGGGAACTATGCTCCTCTCACTGACCACCAATGAAAGAAGTGCCCCTTCCGGAAGTGCTGCAGGGCTGGATAAATGGCCTCAGGGGGCCGCATGCGGCCGTAGTTTTGGAGACCTCTGCCTTAAAGCATAGTCTCCTAAAGAGCTCAAAGTAACTCAATTGTCATAAATCCCCTTCCAAGGAAATCTGATTCTTCTACTGAGGTAAGATGTCTCCATGCTACACCCAAACAATGTCACAGAACTAGCATATCTTTCCTAAAAGTTATGTTTTCCCTTAAGTGCTCTTTCTCTATTCCTGTTCTAATAAGTCAGGGTTCCCCAAACTTTTTACACAGGGCCAGTTCACTGTCCCTCAGACTGTTGGAGGGCCAGACTATAAAAAAAACTATGAACAAATCCCAATGCACACTGCACATATCTTATTTTAAAGTAAATAAACAAAACGGGAACAAATACAATATTTAAAATAAAGAACAAGTAAATTTAAATCAACAAACTGACCAGTATTTCAATGGGAACTATGCTCCTCTCACTGACCACCAATGAAAGAAGTGCCCCTTCCGGAAGTGCTGCAGGGCTGGATAAATGGCCTCAGGGGGCTGCATGCGGCCCACAGGCTGTAGTTTGGGGACCCCTGTAATAAGTCATTGTTTTCCCTTACATGTCATTCTCCCCTTCCCTTTTATCTATTAAAATTATATCTAAAGTTCAATTTCTTTTTTTTTTTTTTTTTTAATAAATTTTTATTAATGGTAATGGGATGACATTAATAAATCAGGGTACATATATTCAAAGAAAACATGTCTAGGTTATTTTGTCATCAAATTATGTTGCAAACCCCTCGCCCAAAGTCAGATTGTCCTCCGTCACCCTCCATCTAGTTCTCTGTGCCCCTCCCCCTCCCCCTAACTCTCTCCCTCCCTCCCTCCCATGTCCTCCCTCCCCCCCCACCCTTGGTAACCCCCACACTCTTGTCCATGTCTCTTAGTCTCATTTTTATGTTCCACCAATGTATGGAATCATGTAGTTCTTGTTTTTTTCTGATTTACTTATTTCACTCCTTATAATGTTATCAAGATCCCACCATTTTGCTGTAAATGATCTGATGTCATCATTTCTTATGGCTGAGTAGTATTCCATAGTGTATATGTGCCACATCTTCTTTATCCAGTCTTCTATTGAAGGGCTTTTTGGTTGTTTCCATGTCTTGGCCATAAAGTTCAATTTCTAACCACCACTTTGAGTCAAATTTCTTTGTGAAAAGTACGTATACAGCTAGTGCTCAACTTACTACCACGATTGGTTCCGACAGACTGGTCGTAACACAATTTGGTCGTAAGTTGAGTAGGCTATATGTACAGTACTGTGAAATGATGTTATTAAAATCTTTAAGTCATATGTTATAATTTTCTTTCATTACTGTTATATGTCATAATTTTCTTTGTTCATTTTATGCCATTTGTATCATCTCTACACCATTTTGTTTCTTATTTTTACATTCGTCAGGTTTAAGTAAAACACTGCATTACCAGTATAACTGGTTTAATATTTGCAAAACATACAAAATGACAAAATACAGGTGCATACAAAAATACAAAATACAGGTGTAAAAAATACCATAGGAAACATTTTCCCAATTGCAAAACATATCAAAATATATAAACATGTATGAAACATTTTATTGGTCAGCACTGTTGTACGCCCAGCTGGGCAATGCTTGTGCTGCCAGACGCGGAGCAGTCGTAGCTAGCGATTGTGGTCATAAAGTCGAATGGCCGTAAGTTGCATAGGTCATAAGTTGATCAATACCTGTATGTTTGAAATCTGGGTTTTTTTCTTGCTAATTTGTCAGTTTGAGTTTAAGTCGAAGGCTCCCAATTACTTAAGAAGGTAGAGGAAAGTTTTTTTCTTTCCCAACAGCAGTAAGACACATTCATACTAGAGGAGGTACTCAGCAAATATCTGTTGAATAAATAATTAGGATGTCCAAAAATATTGGTCAGTTCTCCTCTGATGTCTTTACCATTTATTTTTTTTTGAGAGTGAGAGAGAGAGAGAAGCATCAACTTGTTGCTTTGCTTAGTTATGCACTGATTGCTTTTTGTACATGTCTTAATCTGACTGGTGAACTCAGGCTCAAGCCTGCAACCCTGAGCTCAAGCTGGCAACCTCAGGTTTTGAACCAGTGACCTTAGCATTCCAGGTCGACACTCTATCCACTGCGCCACCACTGGTCAGGCTTGACCTTTCCATCTAGCTGTTTGCTGTCTTTTCCCAGGGACTTGCTGGTCTGTTTTATAAACTATGAACAACAATTGCTAATATTATCTCTTGTGTAAGCTGTTTTGCAAAAATCATCTCAATTTTGCTGTATAGAGGTTTTAGTAGGTATCATTATAATCCCCATTTTATAGATGAGAAGACAGGGGCTCTAAGAGGTTACTATTCCTCAGTTCATATAACCACCAAGTGGCACAGCTGGGATGTGACATGGAACTCCCAAAGTTAAGCCCTCAGCCTACTCATGCCTCTTTGTGGAGGCATTCTTTGTCTCCGCTGCTTGGAAGGCAGAGAGAGATCCCATTTTTAATTACAGGACAATGGTGTATCTCGGAGTCGTGGGAATTGCAAGATGAAGTCATTATAAGACCCCTTGTTTTCCAGTTCAGTGCAGAATAACAAACATCCTTGTTTCTCACAATATCATAGTGAGAAAAATGAGGTCATACACATGATAGCATTTCGAAGCTGATAAAGAGCTATCCAAATATAAGAGGTTATAATTGTTGTGTATCTATGTTTTGGGTATTGAATAGAATTGTTCTTAAAGAGACTTTATTATCAGTGCCTCCTCTCACCCCTACCCCCACTCCAGCTCCAGGGTGTCTGAGGATCATGCTGAACCAATGAGGTAAGGTCGAGGGAGAAAAGTAAAAGCACTGAAGGAAATGATGCTGTGTTAATAGGGTCTTTTGATGTAAAAAGCTGCAGTGTTCAATTGCTTGACGAGGAGCATAGGCCTTGCTGTAGTTATCTGCTTTTTTTTTTTTTTTTTCTTTCATTTTTTCGAAGCTGGAAACCGGGAGGCAGTCAGACAGACTCCTGCATGCGCCCGACCGGGATCCATCCGGCATGCCCACAAGGGGGCGATGCTCTGCCAGAGCCTCTGGGCGTCGCTCTGTTGCATCCAGAGCCAGTCTAGCGCCTGAGGCAGAGGCCACAGAGCCATCCCCAACGCCCAGGCCATCTTTGCTCCAATGGAGCCTCGCTGCAGGAGGGGAAGAGAGAGACAGAGAGGAAGGAAAGGGGGAGGGGTGGAGAAGTAAATGGGCGCCTCTCCTATGTGCCCTGGCCGGGAATCGAACCCGAGACTTCTGTATGCTAGGCCGAGGCTCTACCGCTGAGCCAACCGGCCAGGGCCTGTAGTTATCTGCTTTATGGTGTCAATTTCTTTTGGGAACGTCCCTTTGCCTCCGTTGTGCAGGGCTTTGATGAATCTCCGTGCTGAAGGAGGCCCACGTGTTCTACTGTTAAATGCTTTCCAGAAAAGAATGACGTTGCCATGAGGATGGTATGTGGGTGGGATGGGATCATGGGGAATATTGAATACCAATCGCTGGTGTAAATGAACCAGGGATTGTGGTCAGTACTTTGCTTTCCTGCATTTTTCATTTATAGGTATTTGAGTACTTTTAAGTAACAGGTTACTAAAGAGACAGCAGGAACAAGATAAAGTATCTTCTCTCTTAGATTGATATTGTAGTAGAGAATCAATAAATACATGAATATGTGTGTTAATATTCTCAGAAACACCTTTCTCTCTTTTAAGGTTTTTTTTTTTTTTTTTTTTTTTTTTTTTGTATTTTTCTGAAGCTGGAAACGGGGAGAGATAGTCAGACAGACTCCCACATGCGCCCAACCGGGATCCACCCAGCACGCCCATCAGGGGGCGACGCTCTGCCCAGGGGGCGATGCTCTGCCCCTCCGGGGCGTCGCTCTGTTGCGACCAGAGCACTCCAGCGCCTGGGACAGAGGCCAAAGAGCCATCCCCAGCGCCCGGGCCATCTTTTGCTCCAATGGAGCCTCCGCTGTGGGAGAGGAAGAAAGAGACAGAGAGGAAGGAGAGGGGGAGGGGTGGAGAGGCAGATGGGCGCCTCTCCTGTGTGCCCTGGCCAGTAATCGAACCCGGGACTTCTGCACACCAGGCCGACGCTCTACCACTGAGCCAACCAGCCAGGGCCTCTCTTTTAAGTTTTTACTGATCTTTATTTTTTCTGCCTGTATAAACTAGTTGTATAAGGTTTATTTAATATGGAAAAGTGTAAGGAAGTAAAAATCTCATCATTGTTAAGACATTGACTCAAGATGTTTGGTGATCATCCTTTCATTTATATATTATTTATAAAATGTAGGAAAATCGAGGTAAATTTTTTACGCCCTATTTTTAATTATAAATGTGGACAGGTTTTGTCATCCTGATTTTATACACTAGGAAATGGAGGCGTAAAACTTTAAATATTAATATGTCTGCAATCGCAGTTATAAATTCGGTGTAGAGACGCTAAATCCCAGAGAAATGTTTAAAGAGATTTTTTTTCCAAGCCAAAGTCTGGATAGGATTTGATGGGGTCTTGATAAAGGATTCTGCCATCGCCAAAGGGTGTTGACAGGGATGGTTAGGAGGTTATTAAAGCAGTTCAATCTAGAAATAATTAGGACTGGAACTGCCCGCAGCAGCGGGAGAGGGAGAGGCAGCGAGGACAAATTGTGTGGCCCGGAAATCTAATTTAATGTTTTTCCCCAAGGCTGATACAGATCAGATATACTTATTTGTTGCAACTGTCCACAGCTGCCTAGATTTTTAGCAAGCGGCAGAGCAGTAACAGCTCCCGCGGTATTAATTATCGTTATTTATTTGTTTATTTATTTATTTACAGGGACAGAGAGAGAGTCAGATAGAGGGATAGATAGGGACAGACAGACAGGAACGGAGAGAGATGAGAAGCATCAATCATCAGTTTTTCGTTGCGACACTTTAGTTGTTCATTGATTGCTTTCTCATATGTGCCATGACCGTGGGCCTTCAGCAGACTGAGCAGCCCCCTGCTTGAGCCAGTGACCTTGGGTCCATGCTAGTGAGCTTTATGCTCAAGCCAGATGAGCCTGCGCTCAAGCTGGCAACCCCCGGGGTCTCGAACCTGGGTCCTTCCGCATCCCAGTCTGACGCTCTATCCACTGCGCCACCGCCTGGTCAGGCTAATTATCGTTATTAAAACAGATTTCCGAGCGTCAAGTCCCTTAGGGGCTGTCCTGGCAGTGGTTGGTCCGGAGTCAATGAGCGCCGTCCTAAATGTATAAAAATTCCTAGAGAGACAGAGCAATTGAGAAAACATGTAACAGCAAAGACTCGGCGCACACAATCCAGGGAACAACATCACTCTGTGCGTTCGGTGACATCGCTCCGGGGCGCGGGGGTGTACACTTCCTTAAATAACCCCAGACCACGTGGCCGCTGGCAAGCACTGCTATTGGCTCTACGACTCTCCTAGTTGGCTTTGGCGCCGAAGCTTTCCCCCCTTGTGGACGCAACCATTGGCTCCGCGCTCGGAGGGAATACGGGCCAGCTTCACGATTAAAGCTTTTATGAATGAAGCTTGCGTTCAACCCTCAGGGAAGTTTCAGCTTAAAATTAAAGAATCAAATGAAATCCACCGAAGGACGCCGTAGAAGCCTCCTTTTTCAGAGAAGAAAGAGCAGTCCTGACTCGGACTCCCCCTACGCTTTGTGAGGAAAACGAGGGTGGTTCTGCCCGAGGCGCGGACTCCGCCTCCGTGGGCGACGCCATTTTGCTGGGCTGGCGGGGAGTGAGTGGTTCTTGGGGGGAGGGGTCGCGCTGGTGCCTCACCGGGCCCCTCGGTCGCTGTTATTTCTCGTGGGGCAGCCCTCCTCCCCGGCTCGGGTCGCCGAATCATGTACATAAAGCAGGTAAGGCCCGTGCGTTCTTCCCACCGGCCGCGGGCCCGTAAGGACCGCTCTTTGAGGCGGGGGTGTCGCGGCACGAGCTGCGGCCTCTCCCCTTTCCCGGGCGAGGGGACCCGGGCTGGACGGGGACGGGGGGAGGGAAGAGGCCCGGCCGCGGGAGCGCGGGGAGCGTGGAGGATCGGAGCGCCCCCCTGCAGCCCGGGCCTGTGTGCAGGGAGGGCGCGGGTGGGAGGAAGGACCTCCAACAGGTTCGGAGGGGTCGGTGGGGCGGGCCCTGTGCGGAGACCCGGCCTTCCCGGGGGCCCCTGGGGGCAGGGGAGGACCCCGCGCGCGCTGTCACGAGGGGTGTGTCACCCCAGTCCCGGGGGGCCCCTGGGGGCAGGGGTGGGATGCCAGCCTCCCCGGGGGCCTCTGTCTTCCCGACTGCCCGGCGGAGTGAAAGGGACCTCCCGGCAGGGAGTGCGGCGGGCCGGGTCGCGGTGTGTGCTGCTGTCAGCGTGGTCTTCCCGCGCGGGAGGCTCGCGGTCGGTCGGGGGACGAGGGTCCCCGTGGGCAGTGCTGGGCTCTGAGCCCTCCTTCCTCGGAGCATCTCCTTCTGGCCGTGCGCTGTGTCCCGGAGCCGGGAGACCCGGGAGACCCGGGGCCAGTCTGCCTGCGTGCTGCTTTGACTGGTACCCAGCGACACTCGCAGCAGGGCACTTGCTTGAAAAGTCCTTAAACGCTGACAGGGGTTACTCACCGGCGGACTGGGCTTAACGACGATTTTTAAGCACCTTTCCAAAATGAAAGTCTCCTTGTGTGAAATGGAACGTTTCCTGTCTTGCATTAGAAACCAGAAAAGGAAGCGCAAAAGGGAATGTTTAGGAGTCATTTCTTTGTGTGCGTTCTGAAAAATATCTCATTTATTTATTAGGTTATCATCCAAGGTTTTCGAAGTTATAGAGATCAAACAATTGTAGATCCCTTCAGTTCAAAACATAATGTTATTGGTAAGTGTTCACGGTTTACTGGGTCGTATTTATATCTTTAAAGCCATTTATTCTTGCTGTATCTAGGCTTAAGGAGACAAGAATTATCTTTGAGTATAAGTAAGTTTGTGTTTTTTCCCATATGAAATAACCTTCTTGTTCGCTGTCCACACTGATGAAGTGCTTATTTTCCGGTTAAAAGAATAAGACCCTTAATGTGTACAGACAGCTGTGTTGTCGAATTGGGCACCTGCAACCTGTATAATTATGTTAACCAGAGTCCCCCCAATGAATTCAATTTAAAAAAATGGAAAGGATCCCCAGTGTTAAGGGGGGAAAAAAAAGAATTAAGTCATAAATTACTTATTTTTATTTGGACAGATTTCATTTGTGTATGTATTTTAATAACTTTATAGTGACACTAAATTTAGTGTTTGAGCTATTCTGTTCTTTATTTGTGATTTCCTAGTCAAAAATGCTCACTGTTGCCTTATTTTAAAGATGACCGTTCTTTTTCTTCTTTTAAATTGATTTTAGAAAGAGAGAAACATAGATTTGTTGTTCTATGTATTTATGCATTCATTGATTGAGTCTTCTATGTGCCCTGACCTAGGATCTAGTCTGCAACCTTGGCTTATGATATGTGGCTCTTAACTGACTGAGCTGTCCAGCCAGGGCAAAGATGACTATTCTGTATTCACAAATTACATGGTCGTCAGATTTGTTTTCTTTGTCACAATGGCTGAGGATAGACCATGCGGCTTGGTGGAAAGAGCATAAACTTAGGAGCAAAACAATGGGATTCGTATCCTTGTTTTGGCAGGTATTCTTTTTCAGACCACTCCCTCAGGAGCTGTAGTTTTCTCGTTTGTAAAGGGGAGATGATGGAACCCATCTCATAGGGTTATTGGGAAGATTAAATGAGAAAGCAAATGTATGAGTACGAAGGGCCTATGATACAATATTTAGTTTATGTTCTTCAAATGACATGGTTCCATTTTGCTGATAGTGCCAGCAACAATGTGTTTGGATGTTCTGAATTTTTAAAGGACAGATGGAATGAGTGCTAGACACCAGAAAAGCATAGAATGTGCTGTTGATAGTTCTGCTACAGAGCATCCTCCTTGTGGAGTAATATATAATGGTAGATATTCTGCTTTGTCTACCATAACAAAGTATAGACTGGGTGACTTAAACAACAGGGACTTATTGTCTCACAGTTCTGGAGGCTCAAGTCCATCGTTAGGGGGCCAGCATGACCACATTCTGGGGCCATCTCTATCATGCTCTGTTTGCACCTCTCTCCTGCCCTTTCCCCTCCCTCCCTTTTCCCCTTCTTCTTCCCCTTTTTTTTTTTTTTTTTAGACTTTATTTATTCATTTTAGATAGGGGGGGAGAGAGAGAGAGAAAGGGGAGGAGCAGGAAGCATCAACTCCCATATGTGCCTTGACCAGGCTAGCCCAGGGATTTGAACCCGTGTCCTCGGCGTTTCAGGTCTTATCAACTGCACCACCACAGGCCAGGCCCTCTCCTTTTCCCTTTTTTAAATTGATTTTTTTTTTTTTTTTTTGGAAGAGAAAAATGCTGATTTATTGCTCTACTTATTTTGCATTCATTGATGGTTTCTTGTATGTGCCCTGACCAAAGGTTGAACCTGCTCAGGGTATTGGAACTATACCCTAACCAACTGGGCTACCTCACTAGGGCCTCACCTCCTCTTTGTCTTCCTCCTTTTCCCTTCCCCCATGGTTTGAGTGTTAATCCTATCACGAAGGCCCCACCCCCATGACTTGAATCCAAGATGTCTCTTAAGGCCCCTTTCTCCAGGAAGCTTTATATTGGGTTAGGATTTTATGCATATGAATGGGAGGGCTCATAATTCAGTGATAGCATGGGTTAAAGTGAAAAATCATAGAAATCAGTAAAGGGTGACTTCTCAATGCTGGTGTTCCTGGAGAACCATGGAGAATCCATTTTAAAAATTCAGAGCAAGAAAAAACCCCTGCTTTTAACATATCAGTTACAACTTGTAGTTGGGAATAAAGGAAACGTATTTTTTGTTTTGGTATGAAGTATAGGTAACTTAACCATACAGGGGTTTTATTTACATTCTGATCATAAGTAAGTGCTTTCTGATTTTTATGAATCAGAAAATCTTTAGAAATAGAGAACAATGGCCCTGGCCAATTGGCTGAGTGGATATAGTGTTACCCCTACATGCAGATGACTTGGGTTTGATCTCAGGTCAGGGCACAGGTGAGAAGCAACCTCTCCTCCCGTCCCTATCCCCCTTCTCTTTCTCTTCCCCTCTACTCTAGCAGCCAGTGGCTGGATTGGTTCTAGCATTGGCCCTGGGTGCTGAGGGTAGCTCTATTGGTCCAATCACAGGACTCAGGCCTTGAGGATAGCTGGGTTCATCTGCCCCAGATGGGTTGCTGGGTTGATCCCGGTTGGGGCACATGCGGGAGTCTGTCTCTATCTCTTCTCTCACTTAAAAAAAGAAAAGAGAAAGAGAACAAGGAATATTAACTAGATTTATATTATTTCTTTAATTTATATATAGACACTTTAATATATCAATTGTACGTTTTTATAAGTGAGATTTAATATGAAGACCATTATTACCTAGAATGATTAAATTATGTCTGTAGGGCCTATCATGTATTTTTGTTTTAGCTATTAAAGAGACTGGTGTTTTACTGCTGTACTTTGGGTATAACATTAGCATTGTTAATGGTTACAGTTACAAAGGAAATTATCTAAATGTTCTTTTTGTACTAACTGAGAATAAAAACTATGATTTTATTAATTTAACATGTTTTAATACCTTAACAATGTCAGACCAAAAATAATATAGACTGAGATTGACCCTAAAAATATCTTGTGAATGCATACTGCTTTGACTGTTTAAGGATTTTGACCCTTTTAAAAAAACAAGATTTGAAGGCAGATATCTCTTTGCTGATGTTTAAATGTTTGGTGTTTGAACGTACCAAACATACATCTTTTTAAGGTTATCTTTTTTCCCAACCTTTTAACAAAAGGGTTTTTTTGTTTTTGTTTTTTGACAGAGACAGAGTCAGAGAGAGGGACAGACAGGAAGGGAGAGAGATGAGAAGCATCAATTCTTTGTGGCGGCTCCTTAGTTGTTCATTGATTGCTTTCTCATATGTGTCTTGAAGAGGGGGTGGCTACAGCAGAGCTAGTGACCTCTTGCTCAAGCCAGCAACCTTGGGCTCAAGTCAGCTACCATGGGGTCCTGTCTATAATTCCACGCTCAAGCCTGCGACTTTGAAGATTCAAACCTGGGTCCTTCATGTCCCAGTCCAATGTTCTATCCACTGCGCCACCCCCTAGTCAGGCTACAATGTAGTATTTGCCCTGGTTTCTTAGAAAACCGAGCCCGAGGCCTGCTTAGTTATTAAGGCTTTAATAGGAGGGTGCAGTCTGAGGGCAAGAGTGAGGGGGGACGACAGCTGGTTTGTGGTCACATTGGATAATTTCCAGACAGACTTGATGAACCCATGCTTTGGAAGATTCAGATGGGAGGAATGGAGAGGCTTTGGTCTGCTGATTTCTGTTTCTAATTGGTCAGAGTTTACCACATAGGACATTAATTCCCCCATGCTTTTGGATTGTGTTACTCTAGGGACTAACCCCCCAAAGTAGTTGGGGTACTATGACCTCCTTTATGTTTCACAGATCTGACCTGAATGGACTCCCTGTCCTGGGGATAGGCTGAAACATTCTAAAGTGTTGGGAAATCAAACCTATCATTGACAGACAGCTAAGGACTGGGTTTTGGGGATAGTTGAATTGGGAGCACATATGAACTGGATCTACATCAATACCTCTCAGTCTTTGTGTACATATATGTAAGAACACTTTTTTTTTTTAATTTCCATATTTAAAAAAATTTTTTTTTAAATTTTATTGATTGATTTTACAGAGAGAGGAGAGGAGAGAACAAGAAGTATCAAGTCATAGTTGCTTCACTTTAGTTATTCATTGATTGCTTGTTGTATGTGCCTTGACCGGCAAGCCCAGGGCTTCGAACCGGCAACCTCAGCGTTCCAAGTCAACGCTTTACCCACCGCGCCGCCACAGGCCAGGCTGTAAGAACACTTTTTAAAATAAAAACGGGCTCTCTCCCTCTTGGGAACACGCCCACACCCTTTTTCATCTCAGGCATGTATCTCCTAAACTCTTAGTGTCCCCACCAGACCTGCCACTACAGGAGCAGTGGGCGGTGGCAGCTCCTCCTGGGCCAGCCTGGTGAACTTGTCTCCAGGACCTCTTTTCTCTGACTTCTCAGTGAGCCGAAGCTCCCGGTCTAGGCTCTCGTGTTGCATCTTCTGTCCTAAGCCCTTCCTTGTCTCACTGTCCCAGCTTTAATAAACGTACTCAAAATAAAAAAAAATAAACAGTTAATAAAATTTAAAAAATGAATTTGTAGTGTAATATGTTGATAATTGGCGGTTTTTTCACAATAATATCCTCTGGGTATTACATCTGGAGGTATATGATAGTCATCTACCTTTTATTGATGTTAACTTTTAATCACCCAGTCAAAGTAGTATCCAGTTTTCACTGTAGAGTTAGTGTTTTTACTTTGCAACTAATAGGTACTGTGGGGATGGGGAGATACTTTTAGACATGCAAATATTGTGCTGCTTATAAAAATGTTCCTCAAGATTTTGTATCCCTTGATAATTCTTGCTTTTATTCTGATGGCTACAAAATGATGTTTTCCCTCCCCATTTCCAGCACTTTTCTTCACATTTATCATGAGCAGCTAAGCTGTTTATGTATCTTTTTATTAGTGTGAATTTATGGATTATTCTCTGCAGCACTAATTTATAATTCATCTAATTATTTTAGTACTCTTTTGTCTTAGACTTAGCCAGTGGAAGCCCTCTGCCTGACCTCTGTGTCTGTTATATCCCTCTTTTTAAAAGTACTTCATTACTTTCTGGCATAACACGAACGATCTGTTTACGATTTACTTTGCATTAAAGGTGATAACTTTGGAGCTAAATTTTCCATATTTTAGTCAAGATTAAGACTCTTATTGAAAGTTTTGCTAATCAAAAGAACTCAAATTAATTTATTAAATTTGAGACATTTGATACCCTTTTATGTATAGGATTGCTTATTTCTGATTTTTATTTATTTATTTGGGGGGTATTTTTCCGAAGTGAGAAGTGGGGAGGCAGAGAGACTCCCACGTGTGCCAAGACGGAGATCCACCTGGCATGCCCACCAGGGGGCGATGCTCAGCCCATCTGGGCCGTATTGCAGCCAGAGCCATCCTAGTGCCTGAGGCAGAGGCCATAGAGCCATTTCAGTGCCCTGGCCAACTTTGCTCCAATGGAGCCTTGGCTGCAGGAGGGGAAGAGAAAGAGAGAGAGGGAGGGAGGGAGGAAGGGAGGAAGGAAAGAAGGAAAGAAAGAAAAGCAAATGGGCGCTTCTCCTGGTGCCCTGACCCGGAATTGAACCTGGAACTTCCACACGCCAGGCTGATGCTCTACAGCTGAGGCAACTGTCCAGGGTCCTATTTCTGAATTTTGATGGTAAAAACAGTGCCTTACAGTTGTCTATACTTCTGTGAGTCTGTGAACTACATTATATATAGGGATGATCATAAATAGCTTAACATGTGAGTAGTTTGAGAATTTAAAATGATTCTTTAAGTATTTTTTAAATGTTAGCAATTTAAATTTTGAGTCTTTAAATTTTTAAAAATACTTTATTTTATACAATTAAAATAGAACTACTATTTTTTGTAATGGTTATAAAATATGAAAGCCAGGTTGTGTATTTAGTTATTTTTATTAATTTTAAACTATTGATAAAAAGCATAAGAATCAACAGTGAAGTGAATTTCTTTACTATTTGGAGTCTATACAAAAATTACATTCATTTGGTGACTAAAGTTTTGTTTATTGAGTTGTTTACTGTTGTATTTAATAGAAAATATTAAGATGTTAAATTAGAAACTTGGATTTATGAACTTTCAGTAAAATTTTGCTTTTGTTTTTTATACAAAATAACATGTACTATTTGAAATTTTATAGTGGGCAGAAATGGATCTGGAAAAAGCAACTTTTTTTATGGTAGGTATTGTTTTTTGAATTCTAAATATATTAGGATCTAGCTATCTAAAGATCAATAATTTAAAAAATTAGTCTTCAGAAATTATGTCTTTATGAAGCTCTAGAAATACTTCTTTTAGAGAGTTGTAGTTTCATGTAGAGAGTTCAGTGTAAGGATCTGAGTTGTCCTCTATACCAAGTGATTAATGAGCTGTGTGATACTGGGCAAAGCACTTAACCCTCAAATTACTCTTTCCATTTTAAGAACAGAGGTGTTTGCCCTGCTTACCTTACTTGGATAGGTTGTGAGAATCACATGAGATAATATGTATGGAGGTGCTTTTTAAACTTGACTGAAATATATAAATATTATAAATGCATTTTTATATAAATGCAGTAAATAATATTTTTTCTAGGTGGCTTATATTTCTTTTTCATCTTTTAAAAATATTTTCTAGCCCTATTACTATTTTTATAAAGGATAGAGGGGTTATAAAAACTTTATAGACTCAACAAAGACTGTTGTCAGTTTGAAGATAGTAAATAGAGCTTTGAAATTATATCTAAAGATGAAATGCATTTAAGTATAGTAATGCCTGTTACTAAATACTCTGAGGAGAAAAAATCATGTTAACAGAATTGGACTGTACAAGGAGTGAGCTGAAACAATTTTGAACCTTATAGTTGAGTAGTGTTTGAGAGAAAGGGTTTAAAAGAGCAAAGGTTCTGTTCTGTCTATGCTCATAAATCTAAAGGTTACTCTGTATCAATGATTTTCAACTTTTTTTACACTTGAGGACCTGTGGAAATATAATTATTTCAGGGAACTTTACCTCAGAAATCACCCTGAGGGTAGGTGAATTTGACTAAGATCATTGGGTCTGTGATCATACAACATTAGGGTGTTAACTCTTTTGTGGACTGACACAAAATTTCTGTCTGACCCGTGGTTGAAAAGCACTGCTCTAACCAATTGAGGAACCTAGCCAGGGCTCTTATTTTTTTTGACAAAGTATCCAGTTAAGGATATTGTAGTAATATATCCAATTTTGTTAATAATTTATATTACTTATGTCTAGTGGGTAAACGCAAGTAAAGTGTTAATTTATTAACTTAACCAGTCAGTGAATGTTTTAAGAGGTAGACTTGAGTTCTCCTTGTCTCTTCGTATATGTTTGTGTTTTCTTTGCCTAAATGTTTCAGGGAAAGCTTCTTAATTTTTTTTATCATAATTTTCTAGCTGATTAGTCTGAAGTACAGGCAAATTTTTTGTATTGCTTTTGTCTGTACAAGGCAGGTAATCTTTTACTTCTGCATTGTTCATTACCTGATAACACTGTATTCTTTGAAGGTATGGGAAATTATCGATAAGGCATAAATTCTTTTTAGACTGTACTAATAGGTATGTTTTTGTATTTCTAGCAATTCAGTTTGTTCTCAGTGATGAGTTTAGTCATCTTCGTCCGGAACAACGATTGGCTTTATTGCATGTGAGTGAGACTGCTTTAAGACATTATTGATTTTATAGTTGACCGTTGAACAGCTCAAGGGACAATGGCATCCATTCCTTCAGTTAAAAATCTGCATGTAACTAGTTGGTCCTTTGAATATGCGGATTCCCAGCTGCCAGTGTATTCTTGAACATGGGTTTGAATCATGCAGGTCAATTTAAAAAACCCACATATAAGTGGACTTGCACATTTCAAACCTATGGTGTACAAGGGTCAGCTCTCTATATTTTTAAAAAGACAAGAGGAAGGAGGTGAGAGAAGCATCAACTTGTTCCAGTTAGTTGTGCACCCATTTATTGCTTCTCATATGTGTCCTGACCAGTGACCCCAGGGTTGAGCTGTCCACTGTGACGCCAGTCAGGGCTAGTTTGCTATACTAATAATGCAGGATAAAGCCCTAATGTTATATAAGGATAAGGAAATGATAAGATTAACCTATAAATGGATATGTCTTCCATACAAGTATAAATTCTTTATTAAGAGTATTACCTGGTAAGGCTCTAGAAGAAGGTTTGCTGAGGAGAAAGAAGAGTTTGAGATTTGGAATTTGGAACTTTTTAGACTTAGAACCAGAAAATAAGTGGGAACATAGAGAAACATTGCAGACTAAGCAACAAAGAAGTTGTTAACTATTTTTAACAACTAATATGAAAGTACATATTAAATGGTAACACTTCCTAATATGAAAGTACATGTAAAAAAATTATAAGCTTTCATTAGATTATTATAAATAATGAACTAAAGTAATTTTAGGATAAAAATTATAAAACTAATAATTTATTTTTCTGGTTTCAATATGGCTTATAATTTAAAGACCAGAAAAGCAAGATTCCTCCATATATCTCAATAATATCTTACAGTTAGGATTTTTTTTTTTTAATCTTCCTGCCCCTTCCCCCCATTTGAATTTATAGCTTGGTAATCAGTACTAATTCCCTATAGAAAAATTTCTGTTTAGGTTTCTCAGATTGGCATTAAAAGAATAATTTTATTAGATATTTTTCACTATGTTGAGCCACTACATTAATAACAGTGTCCAGAATCTGGAAATTCCCTGGACTTTGTAAGTGGTGGGGTCATAAATTGGTCTAAATGTGACACGTGTTAAATGTGTGTCTTCTTAGCAAATTTAAAACTGCACAGACTATCTCAAATGTTTAGAAAATTGGAATAGTATGTTTTGTTAGGTTTCATTTTCAGCATTAAAATGAGTCTATTAAAGAAAAGCCTCAGAGTGTTTTAGGATATTAAATAGGTAGAATTTAGTGTCTCTGGGGGTCTTGTACTCTAATTAAAGGACCTAACTTTGATATCTCTTGTATTACTGTGATTGACAATTAGAAACCTTTGGTTGAAAAATATTATCCTACTCCAGTGTCTGCTGTTTTGGCAAGAGGTGTATATACTAGTGTGGTAGAACATTTTCTCTGTTGAATCCGGCTTGTTACCAAGTACTAAACTTTGAATGTGTTTAAAGGATATGAAAATACCATTTGAATTAAAGTTTTATCTCATATTCTAGGAGGGTACTGGTCCTCGTGTCATTTCTGCTTTTGTGGAGATCATTTTTGACAATTCGGACAACCGGTTGCCAGTGAGTAGTGGCTTTTTTTCCAGCAATGTTGAGAATTTTGTTGTTGCAGCTGATTTAATTTTTTCATGCTTTAAAAACATTTAGTTTATGTGAAAATAACTATACAGTTTACATGCTAATTTTATCTTAAAATTATAATGGACATTCTTTAAATAAATGGGAATGTGCACGCTGCTGTGAAAAAAATGTTTTAATCATAAGAATTGAATATTCATAGCATGCCCTTAGTGAGATTGAAAATTTTAAGTCATTATTATGGTGAGGGACTCTAAAATGATCTCTTTAACTAAAACAGTTTAACTTGTACTATTAAATTAACTTTGGGCTTTTACATTTTTTTCATAGATTGATAAAGAGGAGGTTTCACTTCGAAGAGTTATTGGTGCCAAAAAGGATCAGTATTTTTTAGACAAGAAAATGGTCACGTAAGCATTTTTCTCTACATTTTTAATTTTTTTACAAAAGAGTAAAAGTATTATTTTACTTGCCTCGTGTTCAACAAAGCAGTATTTAGAGCATAAACATAAGAATCCGAAGATTCTCTTGAAGCTGGTAAAACAGATGGTTTAAGGACTGTCCTATACTCTTTCATGTTCTGTAACTCAAAAGTTAATGTACTCAATTTGGTTATTGTTGGGTTGTTATTTATCTGAAGTTTTTCATCTTTATCAACAGGAAAAATGATGTGATGAACCTCCTTGAAAGTGCTGGTTTTTCTCGAAGTAATCCTTATTATATTGTTAAACAAGGAAAGGTAAAAAATGCTATGTCCTTTTTCAGTATAATTTGCTTTCTGAGTATCTTCATTGAATGATGAATTGGTTTGTTGATTCTAGCGGTATAGTTCAAGCTAAAATATACCTTATGTCTGGTTTTCATTGATTTATTTTGTATTGAAGTTAGTATTACCTTTTATGTGACCATAAAATACAAAATAGATCTATTGCATAATGAGATGGAACTATTTCAGCAGAGTTTAAGTGAACCTTTCCTTAATGACCTCTATCACTTACTAAGGTGTATTGTACCTGAAGACATTTTTTGGTTTGTGAAAGTCCATGATAATCATAATTTAAGAATATTGTAGAGCCCTGTTGGTTTGAGCATCATCCTGATATGCCAAGGTTACAGGTTCGATCCCTGGTTCACAGCACATACGAGAAACAACAAATGAATGCATAAATCAGAGGAACAACAAATCGATGTCTCTAAAATTAATAAAAACTTTTTTTAAAAGAAAATACTGTAGAAATTCTATAAAATCACATTTGAAAAAAATTACTTTCTAAAATTGAAACTTTAGGCCCTGGCCAGGTGGCTCAGTGGATAAAGCATTGTCCTGGAGTGCTGAGGTCACAGAGTTCTATCTCTGGTCAGGGCACTACGAGGAGCAGTCAGTAAGTGACAACTAAATGGAACAGTGAGTTGATACCTCCCTTCCCCCCCCTCCTCCCTTCTTTTATCCTTCTCCCTTCTCCCCTTTCTTCTCTCCCTCTCTCTCCCTCCCCCTCTCCCCTTTCTCTCTTAAATCGATGGAAAAATTAAAATAAATAAAATTGATATTCTGTTACTCAGAATATCACAATTAAAATACTAAAAGCTTACATCATAATGCTATGTATTATCTTCCTTATAGAGATTACATTCTTTACACTTTAGTTTCTATATACTTCAGCTGTTTGTTCTACTGTTTTCTCATGTACTTTATATCTAATTGTCTTATTATTTCCTCATATATTTTAAACTATATCTAAGGTAATTTTTCTTAGAACATACCTGTAATATCCTAAAGTTTTCTGTAGTATTTTTTTGGTCTAGGGGAAAAATTCTTGACAAATTTCCACTTACTAAATGGGAGACTTTTTAAGATATGTGTTGGAAAGTTAGCATTCAGAAGTGATTAGGAAGATTATGGTGGTGTTCATTGATTGCTTCACTGATGGGCTCCAGCTGAGACAGTGACCCCTTGCTCAAGCCAATGACCTTGGGCTCAAACCACTGACTTTGGTCTTCAAGCCAATGACCATAAGACCATGTTAATGATCCCATGCTTAAGCTGGTAAACCTATGCTCAAGCTGGGACTTCAGCATCCCAGGTCATTGCTCTATCCACTGCCACCACCAATCAGGCTGAATATAATTTCAACAGACCATTCTTAGTTCAGAGCTGGATTTTTTTTTATTTTATTTTTTTGTAAAAGTGTTAAAGTAACTGTTACTTGAAATTATAATGCATGATAACAGTTTTTACTTTTAGTGCCTAATTTTATTTTTATGAGTATCTAAAATTCATGCGTGTTATATACACAGTTGCATGGCAGTTAAATTTTACCACTTTTTGTCATGTATTCTTTGCTCTGTATTTGTAAATGAGAGTTTAAAGATATTTTTGCCTATTAATGTGTACTACCCCTGTGAGACAATTATTTTTATCTATATTTTAAGCATACCATTTTTGTTATACTTTTAATATCATTATGTCTTTTAAAAAATGTGTAGTGATGGTTTCCCCTTTTAAAAATATATTTTAGAATAAATCTCATCTTAAATTTTTTTTTAATTTACTTATTGATTTTAGAGAGAGGGAGACACAGGAACATCAGTCTGTTCCTGTGTGTGCCTGGGCCTGGGATGTAACCGGCATCTCGGTGCATCAGGACGGTGCTCTAACCACCCAAGCTACCCTGCCAGGGAAGAAGCTCAGCTTTTGTATCTTATCATATTAACTAAGAAAAACTGTTGGTGGAATATTCCTTTGCCGTTTATAGTTTGGAGAGTTTTATCCATAAATTAGACTGAAGAATATATCAGTTCTATTTGGATATTTGGTAAGTTTCATTGGACTAAAAGGGAATGCAGGTATATAGGTATACAGGGGTGGGCAAAAGGAGGTTTATAGTTGTGAATACTTGAAGCAGAATGTGTTGTGTTACTTATTAATCGAATCATTTTCCACATGAACATCTGTAAACCTACTGCTGAATACAGACTATATTGGCAAACTCATACTCAGTTGATTATATGAGTGAATACCCTTTCAAGATAGAGTTCTTAAATCACGGTCTGCAGTGCTGTAATAGTTGTTTCTCTAAAATTTTAAGATCAACCAGATGGCAACAGCGCCAGACTCTCAAAGACTAAAGCTATTAAGAGAAGTAGCTGGTACTAGAGTGTATGACGAACGGAAAGAAGAAAGCATCTCTTTAATGAAAGAAACAGGTAAAATAAATATGTTTCTACTTTATTTTTTTTGTTGTGAGTAGGTTTTTATTGTATTATAGTGGAAAAGAGTTATGTCTGTTCTCAGGAATATATTGTAAAATAATTTGCTTATGTGCTGAATGGAGAGAAAATGAGTTTTAAGCAATTTGAGGTTTGAGATTTTCAGTACTTTATTTCTTTGAATAAAAATCATTACTGTAATGCCTTTTAAAATCAACTGCTTTGTGCCTTTAGTGCCCTTGTCATTGTGTGAGGATAACAATCTTGGATGTATTCCTTAAAATTTTTTTTTATTCAAGAGCAAGTAAATGTAAAACTTCATTAGTATATTTATTATGGAAACACCATTTTGCTTTTCAAGTGCTGTGTTCTAGGATAGCATAGAGTCAGACAGTCCTGGATTCAAAATCTTAGTAATAATTAACTGACATGACTTTTGACGCAGTCTCTCTGGTCCAAAGCTTCCTCATCTGTAAAACACTTTTTCATATTTTGTATGGCAGCTGTAGATGGTGCTGTTATTGTAAATTTGATAATCAATGACACCAGTGATGTTAGGGTTTTTTTTTTTTTGTTTTTTTTTTTTTTTTTAAATTTATTCATTTTGGAGAGGGAGAGATAGAGAGAGAGAGAGAGGAGAGACAGAGAGAGAGAAGGGGGGGAGGAGCTGGAAGCATCAACTCCCATATGTGCCTTGACCAGGCAAGCCCAGGGTTTCGAACCGGCGACCTCAGCATTTCCAGGTTGACGCTTTATCCACTGCACCACCACAGGTCAGGCCTTTTTTTTTTTTTTAATATTGTGGGAAGGTGCACTGGTTTTTAAAGGAAGCTCAAACTGAGGCCCTTACCACATGTATAAGAATTGATGTCAGCCCTGGCCAGGTAGCTCAGTTGGTTAGAGCGATGTCCTGATACACCAAGGTTGCAGGTTTAATCCCTGGTCAGGCCACATAAAAGAATCAGTTCATGAATGCATAAATAAGTGGACCAACAAATTGATGTTTTTCTCTTCCGCCCACCCACCCTTTTTCTCTAAAATAAAAAAAAAATTGTATGTAAGATCTTGTAAAAAAAAAAAAAGAAATTCAGTGTCACCCTATATAATGTTTGTTCTCTGTTGCTTTTTCTTGTTTTGTTTGTATTTTTCTGAAGTGGGAGGGGGCAGACAGACTCCCACATGCACCTGACCAGGATCCACCCAGCATGCCCACCAGGGGGCGATGCTCCATTGTGGCCAGAGCCATTCTAGCGCCTGAAGTGGAAGCCATGGAGCTATCCTCAGCGCCCGGGGCCAACTTTGCTCCAATGGAGCCTTGGCTGCAGGAGAGGAAAAGAGAGAGAGAGGAAGGAGAGGGGGAAGGGTGGAGAAGCAGATAGGTGCTTCTCCTGTGTACCCTGGCTGGGACTCGAACCTGGGACTTCCACATGCCAGGCCAATGGTCTACCGCTGAGCCAACCGGCCAGGGCCTGTGTTCTTTGTTGCATTTCATAATAGAGCATATTAGTTGCCATTTTATTATCTTAGATTTGGTTACCACATAATTTCAAAAAAATAATACTATTCTTAAAATGAAGTTTAACTCATGGTATAGTCGAGAAGTGATACTACATAAAATTTTATTCATTTCCTTCATTCCTCCTATTTTTTTTTAAAGAGGGAAAACGGGAAAAAATCAATGAGTTGTTAAAATACATTGAAGAGAGATTGCATACCTTAGAGGAAGAAAAGGAGGAGCTAGCTCAGTACCAGAAGTGGGATAAAATGCGACGAGCCCTGGAATATACCATTTACAATCAGGAACTGAATGAGACTCGTGCTAAACTGGATGAGGTATTTACTTTTGCCACTTACATTCAGATTGACTTTATTATGAATATGTTCAACTCGTGCTGTATTCATACTTTTTAATGATTTTTAAATACACATTTAAATTTGAAAACCCCTTAATGGATTTATTAGTTAGCAAATTTGTTCTTTCAGTTTATATTCCAAGACAAATGCATAGGCCTATTTTGGCCTTGCTGTCATTGTATCTGAAATACAATCAGGTGGTGGTGTCAGACAGACCAAGATGAGAGGAAGCCATCTTTAACACCTTAGGAGTTTTTTTCTTAGCTTTTTAAAATGTATTTTGTAATTACTACTGCTGACATTTTGTACAAAATTTGTTTTAAGAAATACTTAAAAGTAAGAATTTTTTATTTTAAGAAACTAAATTTCTTTTTTGTAAAAATTTTTAAGTGAATATTTTAGCAGATGTCTAAAAATTTTACTAGATGTCATGAAATATTAACTACAAAATAAATAAAAAATCATAGTGGTTTTCTTTGTTTTGTTTTGTTTTGTTTTTGTAGCTTTCTGCTAAGCGAGAAACTAGTGGAGAAAAATCCAGGCAATTAAGAGATGCCCAGCAGGATGCACGAGATAAAATGGAGGTACGATTGCAAACTAAGCTTGGGCTAACTCGTGTTTTCTTACCACAGTAAACTCTTTGTACCAAAATTAGAAATGGCAACTTTAGATGGGGTGTCGTTGTGATTGAGAATTGGAAACGCATAGCACTGAAGGTGTAAATGAAAGAAGAAGATGGGACAAAATTAATAGTGTCATAGTTCTGCTGTTATACTTTCAATTGCTGATTCATTTTTCTTCTAAACTTTTGAATAGGATATTGAGCGCCAAGTTAGAGAGCTGAAAACAAAAATTTCCGCTATGAAAGAGGAAAAGGAGCAGCTCAGTGCTGAAAGACAAGAACAAATTAAGCAGAGGACTAAGTTGGAGCTTAAAGCCAAGGATTTACAAGATGAATTGGCAGGCAACAGTGAGCAAAGGGTAAGTTAAGATGCTAAAAATTAAAGACATAAGTGTTCAGGTGAGTAGGAGTTGCAGAACTAAGGTCTTTCTGTGATAGGTGTGCCTGCTTGAATTTTTGTAAAAAATTTGGCACAATAAATTAATTTGCACTCACATTGCAACTCAGCACTAGCTCTGTTTCTTACATTTAAAAATTAAGTTTTGTGATGCAAGATTTTCTCATGAGGAAATATTTCATGCTAGACATAAACAAATTTTTAATCAGATCGCATTTTTATTTTGCTTTATTTACAGAAACGCTTGTTAAAAGAGAGGCAGAAGCTGCTTGAAAAAATAGAAGAAAAGCAGAAAGAACTGGCAGAAACAGAACCTAAATTCAACAGTGTAAAAGAAAAAGAAGAGCGAGGAATTGCTAGGTCTGGGATTTTTTTTTCACCAACTCATAACTTTATAGTTTTTCTGTAGAACCTAAACAGTTATCGGTTAAGAAGGCACAATATTATGGGCAAAAATTAAATGCCCATTACAAAATAATAGTCAATGTTAAACAAATACTGTGGGCCAGGCATTACTGTCTGCATGTTGCCTACTTTTTTTCTACTTAAAGGCCCTAAGAGATCCATATTAGCCCCACTTTAAATTCAACTAACTTGAGGCTCTGGTAGGTTAAATTACTTCCTAAGATAACAGCTAGATCAGAGGTCGGGAACCTATGGCTTGCAAGCCAGATGTGGCTCTTTTGACAGCTGCGTCTGGCTTGCAGACAAATCTTTAATAAAAAAATAATAACATTAAAAATATAAAACATTCTCATGTATTACAATCCATTCATTTCCAACTGCTCATGTTCATGGTTGCGGTTGGCTGGAGCCAATCACAGCCGCTGTCCTCCGGGACAACGCCAAATTTTTATTGGATAATGCGTAAGGTACACGGGTCGTGGTATGGCTCTCACGGAATTACATTTTAAAATATGTTGCATTCATGGCTCTCTCAGCCAAAAAGGTTTCCAACCCGTGAGCTAGATGTTGGTCTTTTTAAACACATTCACATTTGTTTATTTCCCATCAAGTGACATCTTACTGTATATTTTATTCTACCACTTTCTTTTTCACTCAGGGCTCTCTTAACATCTAGACTTTAATATCTGTCTATAGATTTGGCCTTGCCAGTGTTTGCTGATTTTATGATTTAGTGCATTGTCATGTTTTTATTCCATTTATATTTGTTTCAGTTTAGGGTTATTTTATATAATATGGGTATTAATAGTTCTATGTGTTGTGAATACTTTCTCCTGCTTTTTAATCTTTATATAGTGTCTTTTATTGTAAGGGGTTTAAATGTTTATATAGTTAACTATATAAACTAGAACTGTTTAGGTTTACTGACTAACCCAAACCTGGAGTAAAGATATTTTCTGTTTGAAATTCTTAGGGGATGGGCTGTTTTACCTGACCTTAACTGATTTTGAAGTAAAAGTAATTTTCTATAGAACCAGCCAAGGAGCTCTATTAGGTAGCAGTTGCTTTGATGCTTACTATTTTTAAAAGGACTGTTGTCTTCATATACTCTTGATATATTGATTGCGGTTAAATTCGATTATTTCTTGTTCTGTTTTTCAATCCATTCTATTTTACTCTGTGTAGATTGGCTCAAGCTACCCAGGAAAGAACGGATCTTTATGCAAAGCAGGGTCGTGGGAGCCAATTTACATCAAAAGAAGAAAGGGATAAGTGGATTAAAAAGGAACTCAAGTCTTTAGATCAAGCTATTAATGATAAGAAAAGACAGATTGCTGCTATACATAAGGATTTGGAGGACACTGAGGCAAATAAAGAGAAAAATTTGGAGCAGTATAATGTAAGAACCTTTACAACTGTTTTATAAAAATATTTCCAAAGAGATAAATAATGTAGTTTTACCAATTTTAGTTTTATTTTTAACAGTTCCATGTTACTCTTAAAATACACAAGACAGGCACTAATTTAGAAAAGACCAACACAGTTTAATATTATACATATGGTAGTTCCTTTTTTCAGATATTTTTTTTAGCCCTGGCCTGGTGGTTCAGTGGATAAAGGGTAGTCCCCTGTGCTGAGGTGTCTCGGGTTCGGTCCATGGTCAGGGCACATCTGAGACAATGAATATACACAACTAGATGGAGCACCTAACTGGAACTAGATGATGCGCCCCCCCCCCCCCCCTCAAATCAATGGAAAAGTTAAGAAATTTAAAAAAATTTTTATAGCAATGAGTGTCCGTGTAGATTGAGTATATTTTTGATATACCGGTATATTTTTATGAATTGGTAGTGTATATCTGAACTACCCTTAATTTTATCATATATAAATCTAAAACAACTTGATAATAATTCTGTCAATTTAATAATGCAGAACGTATTTCTTGTTAAAGCGATGGTGATTTTATAACATTTTCTATATGAATTAAACATTTATTATGAATGTTTAGATAGTTTTTCCTTAAAAATTGAAATGGAGGAGGCCTGACCTGTGGTGGCGCAGTGGATAAAGCGTCAACCTGGGAATGCTGAGGTTGCCTGGTCAAGGCACATATGGGAGTTGATGCTTCCTGTTCCTTCTCTCTCTCTCTCCTCTCTCTATAATGAATAAATAAAATCTTTAAAAAAAATTGAAATGGAGGATAAAATTAATTTCAGAGTATGATAGATCTCATAGTATTTAAAATGAAAAGGAGAAAAATGCTTTTGTTAAGTGATATGTTTGGCCATAGTAAAAGGTCCCTGGTCGGCAAACTGCAGCTCGCAAGCCACATGCGGCTCTTTGGCCCCTTGAGTGTGGTTCTTCCACAAAATACCACGTGCGGGCGCTACCTCGATAAGGAATGTACCTTACCTATATAATTTAAGTTTAAAAAATTTGTCTCAAAAGAAATTTCATTGTTGTACTGTTGATATTTGGCTCTGTTGACTAATGAGTTTGCCTACCACTGGTATAGGTGATTAGAGGATGATGGTAGTGACGAGAGTGTGTGGGAAGGTATAGGGCAGGGGTGGTGTGTGTACACACACATACACACACACACACACACACTGGTATAGGTGATTAGAGGATGATGGTAGTGACGAGAGTGTGTGGGAAGGTATAGGGCAGGGGTGGTATGTGTACACACACATACACACACACACACACACACTGGTATAGGTGATTAGAGGATGATGGTAGTGACGAGAGTGTGTGGGAAGGTATAGGGCAGGGGTGGTGTGTGTACACACACACACACACACACACACACACACACACCAGAAGGACCTCTTATATCAGATACAATCTGTACCAGTTGGTGTGGTGGTTTATCAAAAAAGCCACTAAAAACATATCTTAATATAGGTATATACTTATATATAGTACGTATATGTACTATTTATAAACATAAAAGTGTACACATACATATCTTTAAGGATTTTATTTTAAACAGGAAATGTATGCTTATGTGCCATGTGTCTTTTTTTATTTTTGAGAGAGAAAGAAACATTGATTTGTTGTTCCACTTATTTATGTACTTATTGGTTGGTTTTTTTATGTGCTCTGATTGAGGATTGAACGAACCCACAATCTTGACCTATCGGGATGGGCCTATCTAACCAGCTGAGCTACTGGGTCAGGACCAATCTTTTTTCTTTAGACTTGATTTATTCAGAACAGTTTTGGATTCATAGCAAGATTGAGAGGAGGAGGCTATAGAGATTCTCTGTATTTTCCCTGCACTTTATTGCTCCTCCTGTTACCAACATCCTTCAACAAAATATGTACCTATCTTGAAGTAGAGCCCAAAAATGATCTGTTTGTTTTTGTATAAATCATAATTGGAGTTCCCAGGGGTCTCTTTTGTTATGAGCCACATATATAAATATAGTTCTTTCTAAATTTGGATGAAAACCATGTAATTCAGGATTCAGTCTAGGATATATATCGTATTTAGTTTCTATGTTTCTGTTAACTCCTTTAATCTAGATCAGCTCCTTAACTTTTTGTGACTTTTTTCAATTATAATTGGTATGAAATTTATATACCCGCCTGACCAGGCAGTGGCACAGTGGATAGAGTGTCATACTGGGATGCGGAAGGACCCAGGTTCGAGACTCTGAGCCAGCTTGAGTGCAGATTCATCTGGTTTGAGCAAAAGCTCACCAGCTTGGACCCAAGGTTGCTGGCTCAAGCAAGGGGTTACTTGGTCTGCTGAAGGCCCGCATCAAGGCATATATGAGAAAGCAATCAATGAACATCTAAGGTGTCGCCACGAAAAACTGATGATTGATGCTTCTCATCTTTCTATTCCTGTCTGTCTGTCCCTATCTATCCCTCTCTCTGACTCTGTCTCCATTAAAAAAAATAAAATAAAAAAAGAAATTTATATACCGTACAAAGCAAGGTATATAAATGATTTTTTGTGACATGATGTTTTGAATTAGTAAAGTATATATTATATGTTGATATATATTTATGTATTAACATTATATAATTATTTTCCCCTAGTCTTTTAAAGTTGATTTGCCCATTTAATTTTTAGTGACTCACCTTTGTGTCCAAAACTAAATCAAGTCTTTTTTTTAATCAAGTTTTTAAAGAAACAACTCTATTCCATTGTCTCAGTTAGTATTTAATTTAATCAGTTAGGCACCGCCACCACCACCCCCCGCCCCCAGAAGAAAACCAGTGGAAGCAAACAGAACTGACTCTGTAACCATAAGTCAATTGGTGGGCAGTGCCCAGGAGTTAATAGCCTGCTGGCCTTGAGAGTCCAGTGTGCTTTTGGTCTTTGGTTGGCATATTTTATAGAGGATGTAGAAAACAGGGTTATCCAGGTAGACAGTATAGTTCTAACAGTGATAACTACATTTCCTTTCCTGAAATAAAGAAAGTGCATTTTGTCTTGAGTTCTTAGAAACATACTCTTCTTTTTTGAAAGAGCCTGGTGATAAAGCAGAATTTTCCAGTGCGAGGTTTTATTTATTTTTTCTCAAGCTTGCAGTTTCTCATTTTCCAATATTTCAGTCACACCTTAGGGTATCAAAACAACCACTTGTGAAGGTGAAGTCTCCTTTATACTGGATAGATATGATTTCACAGTGCTGATTACATTATGCAAAATAACCATTAGCTTTTCAGTATAATTCTCAATCTCTTGTGTTCTATATGTGTGCAGAAAGGCAATATAAAAGGTATGCACTGCGCCTGACCTGTGGTGGCGCAGTGGATAAAGCGTCGACCTGGAAATGCTGAGGTTGCCGGTTCGAAACCCTGGGCTTGCCTGGTCAAGGCACATATGGAAGTTGATGCTTCCGGCTCCTTCCCCCTTCTCTCTTTCTGTCTTCCCTCTCTCCCTCTCTCTCTCTCCCCCCCCCTAAAAAAAAAATGAATAAAAAAAAAAGGTATGCACTGCAGTTTTAAGATTTTATCAAGTTTTTTCCCCTAAAATTCTGGAGTATTATAGAAGTAGTAAAGTTTAGATCATTAGTGAAAAAATTTTATTTTAGCAATATTTTCTAGAGCATTTTTATAGTTTATGTTTTCTTTTTTTCTAAAGGCAATTTTTTAAAATTGAAATTTTATTCTTTAACAGCTTTGTTGAAGTATAATTGACATACAATAAATTGCACATATTAAATGTGATAAGTTTTGGTATATGTGTGTGTATATATATACACATACGTACACACACATATATATATATATATCTCTGTGAAAGTGTCACAATTAAGATAATGAGTCTGTTCACCCCCAGATGTTCCCATACCCTGTGCAGATTCCTCTCTGCCCCCTCATTCCCTGGCAACAACTGACCTGTTTTCTTTCACTTTGGATTAGGTTGCATTAAATTAGATTTTAAATTTGAATTATTTTTATTTCCATAGAAACTGGATCAGGACCTTAATGAAGTCAAAGCTCGAGTAGAAGAACTGGACAGAAAATACTATGAAGTAAAAAATAAGAAAGATGAATTACAAAGTGAAAGAAAGTTAGTATAGACTAAAATGTGCCTTAATTTCTTTTGAGAAATGCTAGTTACTGGCTGTTAAATGGTCCTTAAGTTATAAATTAACTCTTTGTTTGATTTCATTATTTTAGTCTAAATTATATACTGTTATGCACCTACTTAGTGCTTTTGAAATTAAAGACAGTGATTTTTATTGGTTAGTTACTTGTGGAGAGAGGAGAATGCAGAACAGCAAGCGCTTGCTGCTAAGAGGGAAGATCTTGAAAAGAAACAGCAGCTTCTTCGAGCAGCAACAGGAAAGGTGGGCAGATTCTTTTCATTTACCTGAAGTTTACATTGAGTCAGGTGCTCGCACAGAAACGTATTAGCTTTCCCGCTGTCGGTCATTGGTTCCAGGAGATAAGTAAGAGCAGAGCACACGTCACGTCCTATAAATATGAAGTGTTGGGTGTTGTTTAAGCTTTGATTTTTAGATGAAGATTCTATTTTTAGATTTTTCGATGAAGAGCCCATTTTTAATGCTAGTGTCATAGATCAGAACCCATAATATATGGTATTTTACAAAGTTGGCATAATTTGGGGGGGGGCGTGCTTTTGGGGAGGGTGTTTTCAGTTTAATGTCTGGCATATTTTAAAATATATAGAGTAGTGGGTTTATTTTTTCTTACCAGCAAGAGTGCAATTGGCAAATTATTTTAATATTTTTAACTTCTAAACAGGCCATTTTAAATGGAATAGACAGCATAAACAAAGTGCTAGACCACTTTCGTCGAAAAGGAATAAACCAGCATGTTCAAAATGGCTATCATGGCATAGTGATGAATAACTTTGAATGTGAGCCTGCTTTCTACACATGTGTGGAAGTCACTGCTGGAAACAGGTGAGTTTATTTGCTTGATATCTTGAGTTTTTAAAGGAAAGGAAGTAAGAATAATCTAAGAAACAACTGTAGTTTTAGTATATGTCTCCTATTAGCTTCTTGCATCCTCAGTTACTTAATTTTCTAATTAAATGTGTAGGTGCCAAGTTTTTGTTTCTAATTGTAGAATCTAGAACTTTCCCCTTTTGGGGCTTTTTCTTTCTCATTTTCGTTTTTCTAAGTAGTTCTTCTCCCCCCTCTCCCCAGCCCCCATATAAATTGGTTTGCATGGAAAAGAAGTGCATTGTTTGTTTAAATGTTTATAGCACTTTTAAGTTGAGCAATTTAAAAAATGTCTAGTAATAAAAATGTGTCTTGCTCTGTTTACATGTAGGTTATTTTATCATATTGTTGATTCAGATGAAGTCAGCACGAAGATTTTGATGGAGTTTAATAAAATGAATCTTCCTGGAGAGGTCACTTTCCTGCCTCTGAACAAGCTAGATGTAAGGGATACTGCCTATCCTGAAACCAATGTGAGTTGGTCTCTGTTAAGGTCTTTCTTTCAATAAGTTACTTTCTCTCACGTTTAACGCATGCTTCGTGCACAGGCACTATCCATTAGGAGTCACATGGTCTGTGAGATAAACATGCCTTTTTTCCCATAGAGCACAGTCAGTGCTGGGTGGGGTGAGAGAGGCTACATCCTCAACGTGAAACAAATCATTGAATATGTGCAAAGTGTTAAAATACAGACGTGCAGGATACTTTGAGAATATATCGTAGGGTGACAGAATTAAGGTTAGGTAGTTGGAGAATTTCCTTTGGAACTGTCATTTGAAATGAATATTTTTAAGTTTTCTGAATACTTTTTAAAATGGCTTATAAATGAAATGTAAAATGTCTAACAAGATGATAGGCTTGAAAGTATAATGTTGCATTTGTTACTAGCTGGTATACTTTTAAATGGATTAAAAATATCAGGTATTCTTAAGGAAAAAACTAATTGCTTTGCGGTATTTGGTTTCAGAATGTTTGTTGTGTAGCAACTATTTTACTATTCTTTAAGATTAAAGCTGAAACCATGAGAAATTGCAGAAGAACAAGTGAGATTTTTTTTTTTTTTTTTTGCAAGAGAGAGAATGGAAGGGAGATAGATGAGAAGCATCAACTTGTAGTTGTGGCACCTTTTTAGTACATTGATTGCTTTTCATACATGCCTTGACTGGGGGCTCCAGCTGAGCCAGAGACCCCTTACTCAAGCCAGCGACCTCATGGTTTTGAATCTGGGTCCTCAGCGGCCTTGGTTCATGCTCTGTCCACTACACCACCACCTGGTTAGGCAAGTTTGTTTGTTTTTTTAAATGAAAGGTAGGAAGACAGAGACAGACTCCCACATGCGCCCTGACTGGGATCTACCCAGCAAGCCCCCTATGGGGCAATGCTCTGCCCATGTGGAGCCGCTGCTCTTTTGCTTGGCAACCGAGCTATTTTTGTACCTGAGGTGAGGCCATGGAGCCATCCTCAGCGCCCAGGGCCAACTTGCTCAAACCATTTGAGCCATAGCTGCAGGGTTGGGGGTGTGGAGAGAAAGGAGTGGGAGGGGTGGAGAAGCAGATGGTTGCTTCTCCTGTGTGCCCTGACCAGGTGTTGAACCTGGGACTTCTACATGCTGGGCCAATGCTCTACCGCTGAGCCAACTGGCCAGGGCCGTAAGAATCTTATAAGCTACTTAAAGGCCCAACTTTTTCTTTTAAATCTACTAATAATCTTTGAAGTTTGGGGAAGGAGAAATGGAGTCATAAATATGACGTGTGAATGAAGCAAGACAAAAGAATGCATGTTGTATGGTTTTCTTTACCTAAACAAAACTAAACTTAGATAACGAGAAAGAAATGCAAGGAAGAATTGTCATAATTATAACAGTAGCCACCCGGAGACAACCACTTTTACATGATTAGAAAGGAGTACAGCGTCGGCCTAGCGTGCGGAGGACCCGGGTTCGATTCCCGGCCAGGGCACACAGGAGAAGCGCCCATTTGCTTCTCCACCCCTCCGCCGCGCTTTCCTCTCTGTCTCTCTCTTCCCCTCCCGCAGCCAAGGCTCCATCAGAGCAAAGATGGCCCGGGCGCTGGGGATGGCTCCTTGGCCTCTGCCCCAGGCGCTAGAGTGGCTCTGGTCGCAATATGGCGACACCCAGGATGGGCAGAGCATCGCCCCCTGGAGGGCAGAGCGTTGCCCCATGGTGGGCGTGCTGGGTGGATCCCGGTCGGGCGCATGCGGGAGTCTGTCTGACTGTCTTTCCCTGTTTCCAGCTTCAGAAGAATGCAAAAAAAAAAAAGAAAGGGGTACACTCATGGCTTCTGGATTTCAGCAGTGTTCTGTTTCTTGTCCTGCTTTCTGATTTTATTATTTTCTTTATAATTACTAATTTAAGCTTAACACATTTCATTTTTTTATATATAGGATTTATTTCCTAATTCAAATATTCTAAAAATTTTGCTTTAACAGCTTAGGGAAAAGGGGGGGAAATAAGTTTTATCTAAAAAAATAGTTTTCTAAGACATAAAACATTTTGAGGAAATATTATTAGTTTGCATTTATTTTGCCCTTCTATGAGACATGCTGTCCTGAGTGTTTCACATATTAATTCATCTAGCCTTAACAGCTTTATGAGGAAAATACTGTTATTGCAATTTTGTAAATGAAGAAACTATTACATAGAGAAGTTCGGCAGCTTGTCACTGAGCTCTTTATCAGTGTGCTCTACTATTGAAAACCTAGATGACAACATGAGCACAATTTCCAGGCTATTTCAGGAGAATGATTTTTTCTGACTTCTTCGGTATGAAACCAGTAGTTTTGAAATATAAGAGTATTTGTATTTATTTCTGCTTCATAAAGATGTAATTGATAATTCTGCTAACATGTTTTTTGTTGTGATCTATGCTTGCTGACAAAATACTCATTTTTTTAGGATGCTATTCCTATGATAAGTAAATTGAGGTACAATCCCAGATTTGACAAAGCCTTCAAACATGTGTTTGGAAAAACACTTATTTGTCGTAGTATGGAAGTTTCAACCCAGCTGGCCCGTGCTTTCACTATGGACTGCATTACTCTGGAAGGTTTGTCATGGAATTTATTTGCCATTTTAAGAGTATTTGAAAATTCATGTCCAGTTATTTCTTATTTTTAAAAATAGTTGGTTTATTTAAGTCAGAATCCAAACATGGTCCACACTTTATATTGAATTGATGTTTCTTAAGTAGAATCTTTTTTTTTTTTTTAACTTTTTTCACACCTTGGACTCTTGGCCATTTGTTAAAGCCTATGAACACTTTTTCAATTTTTTTTTTTCTTAAGTGAGAGGAGGGGAGATAATGAGACAGACTCCCACATGCTCCCTGACCAGGATCCACCAGGCAACCCATCTGGCCCAATGTGTGAATCAGCTGAGCCATCCTCAGTGCCTGGGGCCGACGCTTGAACCAATTGAGCCACTGGCTGTAGGAGTAGAGGAGGGAGAGAAGTGGGAAGGAAGAAGGAGAGAAGCAGGTGGTCACTTCTCTGTGGGCATGATTGGGAATTGAACCCAGGATGTCCATACACTGGGCCGATGCTCTATCCACTGAGCCAACATGCCAGGGCCTTTTTTCAGTGTTTTTAAATGCATGTACTTCAGATCGTAAACAATTATAATCGTATTGGCGTGGTTATTGCAACATTTTTGAAACTGACATCATAGTTCTCAAGGTATTTAAAACCAAGATTTAGCGGTGGTCTACTAAGTCATAATTTTTTTTTCTTTTTTTACAGAGAGCGAGAGAGTCAGAGAGAGGGATAGATAGGGACAGACAAACAGGAACAGAGAGAGATGAGAAGCATCAATCATCGATTTTTTGTTGCGACACCTTAGTTCATTGATTGCTTTCTTATATGTGCCTTGACCGCGGGCCTTCAGCAGACCGAGTAACTCCTTGCTCGAGCCAGCGACCTTGGGTCCAAGCTGGTGAGCTTTGCTCAAACTAGATGAGCCCGAGCTCAAGCTGGCGACCTCGGGGTCTTGAACCTGGGTCCTCCGCATCCCAGTCCGACACGCTATCCACTGCGCCACCGCCTGGTTAGGTGTACTAAGTCATAATTTTGAAGCATTGCTGCATGTAAGCAAAATTTTGAGATTTATGACATTATCTGATAGAAAATATTTATTTCTCTTGGTAACAAAGTCACAAATACTGATAATAGTACAGTGGTTCTTATTCATTATAGAGGGAATTGCTAAATTTCATTTGAGGTCAGCATAGAAATAAAGATGCAAATTTTTGCCCTGGCTGGTTGGCTCAGTGGTAGAGCATCAGCCTGGCGTGCAGAAGTCCTGGGTTTGATTCCCGGCCAGGGCACACAGGAGAAGTGCCCATCTGCTTCTCCACCCCTCCCCCTCTCCTTCCTCTCTGTCTCTCTCTTCCCCTCCCGCAGCGAGGCTCCATTGGAGCAAAGATGGCTCGGGCGCTGGGGATGGCTCCTTGGCCTCTGCCCTGGGCGCTGGAGTGGCTCTGGTCGCAACAGAGTGATGCCCCGGAGGGGCAGAGCATCGCCCCTTGGTGGGCAGAGCATTGTCCCTTGGTGGGCGTGCCGGGTGGATCCCGTTCAGGCGCATGCCAGAGTCTGTCTGACTGTCTATCCCCGTTTCCAGCTTCAGAAAAATACAAAAAAAAAAAAAAGATGCAAATTTTTTTTCCCACTCAAGGCATGGATCTTCTGAATTTAACTTGTAGAATCCAGGTTAAGAACCTCTGGTATATAGGTTCGCCTGCCCTCATTGTTTTTTTTCTTCTTTATAATTTGTGTGTTGATGAAAGAACATAAATCACCTTTATGCTTTGTCTCTCTCTATATACACATTTTTGTTATTGTTTAGAACCATCTGGTAATAAGTTTTAATATACTGACACTTGATATCTAAAAATTAAGCATGTATCTCCTAAGAGCAGGACGTTCTCCTTTATAACCACAGGATCATTATTACATGTAAGAAACTTGATATTGACCTAATAAAAATCTAAAAAGCATCTATATTCAAGTTTTCTATTGCCTCAAAATGTTTTTTAAATCTTTAAAGTATAGTTGATATATAATAATATATTAGTTCCAGGTATACATCATAGTGATTGGATATTATATACTTTATGAAGTGATTACCGCATTCTGAATATTTTTCTATCCATGATCCAAATGAAGGATGCATGCAATGTCTGTCTGACCAGGCAGTGGCGCAGTGGATAGAGCATCAGATGGGGATGTGAAGGACCCAGGTTCGAGACCCTGATATCGCCAGCTTGAGCGTGGGCTCATCTGGTTTGAGCAAAGCTCACCAGCTAGAGCCGAAGGTCGCTGGCTCCAGCAAGGGGTTACTCAGTTTGCTATAGCCCCGCAGACAAGGCACATATGAGAAAGTAATCAACAAACAACTAAGGAGCTGCCACGAAGAATCGATACTTCTCATCTCTCTTCCTTCCTGCTTGTCTGTCCCTATCTGTGTCTCTCTGTCAAAAAAAAAAAAAAATGCATGCACTGTCTTTTTTTTAGATTCTTGCAATATGGAAGTTTCCCCTTTTCCTTCATACCCCCAGAAATTGATGGTCTTAAAGAATGAATGCTCCTTCCTCTGGATTTGTCTCCTTGCTTCTTCATCATTAGATTCAGGTTAAAATGTTTTGGCTTAAGTGCTACGTACATATTGTATCACTGTTAGTGATGCTAAATATGGCCAATAGCAAATCTCTTGGTTGTAAAGGTACCTTTTCCTTATTGTAATTAATAAATGATATATTGGCTTGACCTTTAACCCTTTGAGTAGTACAAACATTCATGTACATCCTCATGCCTCCTGACCATCCAGAGTATGATTATACATGTGTAAGGCAACATTAAAGGCAAATGTGTGTTCTTGTTTCCATAAATTGGTTATCAAACAAACATGACTTTTAAGTTAATAAAACTGTAACTGGAACTATTGATAATTTTATTTGAAAAAAAAACTCACTCCTGGGGGTCAGCGAGCATGAAAAAAACTCACTACTCAAAGGGTTAAGAATACTGCAAACTGGCCCTGGCCGGTTGGCTCAGTGGTAGAGCGTCGGCCTGGTGTGCAGGAGTCCCGGGTTCGATTCATGGCCAGGGCACACAGGAGAAGCGCCCATCTGCTTCTCCACCCCTCCCCCTCTCCTTTCTCTCTGTCTCTCTCTTCCCCTCCCACAGCCGAGGCTCCATTGCAGCAGAGATGGCCCAGGCGCTGAGGATGGCTCTGTGGCCTCTGCCTTAGGCGCTAGAATGGCTCTGATTGCGGCAGAGCAATGCCCCAAAATGGGCAGAGCATCGCCCCCTGGTGGGCATGCCAGGTGGATCCCGGTCGGGCACATGCGGGGAGTCTTGTCTGACTGCCTCCCTGTTTCCAACTTTGGAAAAATACAAAAAAAAAAAAAAAAAAAAAAGAATACTGCAAACCATGTTTCCCCAAACTTTTACCAATGATTTAGCCTCCTTTGTTGATCCTTAGCTGACTCAGTTAATACACTAGGGGTTTCAAAATGGTGACTCCTGTATTTATTAACTTGTACTCTTCTGTAAAGAAAGCTCTCTCCTTTCATTATTATTTCTAAATTATCACTGCAATTCATGGATTCTTCTCTTATATGATGTGTTATTACATTGTCACTATTATTTTTTATTAAATTTTCCTAAATATGGCCCATGGGAATTCCAGGCTAGTTTCTGTTCCTGTTCACGTTTCCAATAATTTTTACCACTTCCTTCTTTTATGGCAGATGTTGAAACTCACCTGGAAGGTACATTTTTTACATGTAAATTTAAGTATTAGAAAGCAAACTTTTTCAGAATAACTTAAATTATTTTTAATTCTCATTAAATAGGTAAAGCCTTTAGATTTGTTGTTTGATTATAAGTCAGTGTATCATTGAATAAAGCTTTTCTTATGTTTTGTTTATAGGTGACCAAGTTAGCCATCGGGGTGCGCTAACTGGAGGCTATTATGATACAAGGAAGTCTAGACTTGAATTACAAAAAGATGTTAGAAAAGCAGAAGAAGAACTAGGTGAGCTTGAAGCAAAGCTCAATGAAAATCTGCGCAGAAATATTGAAAATATCTTTTTGTCTTGTGTACTATGGATAAAGAACTGCATTTTGGTTGGAATATATAATCTTTTGCATGTTGGGTGTGTCTTCTCAAATGCTGTGGGAAAAAATTTCATGTTTTACTTTGACTTTTATTTAAGCACAGGAGCTTATATTTGTCTATATAACTTCTGAAGATGGAAACACTAAAAACTATTTTAACGTTGACCCTTTGCTTTGCTGTTAAATAGATAGTAGCAGTGAGCTTACTTCTAAGAGCTCAAGAAGCACTGAATATTAAGGTTATAAGGGAACTGAGGAAGATGAGTCAGAATTGTAGAAGGAAAATGAGAGTATTGTTTCATGGGAGAAAGGTGGGGTCGGGCATATCAGGAGTGCTACATACTTCAGAGGAGTAAAATCTGTAGGGATTGAAAATGTCCATTAGATTTGACTATCTTGAGGTCATTTGGTTCAGATTTAGTGTTAATGGAGGAGATGGCTGTCAAAATTCAGAAAAATGGTGTTCATTAAGAGTGGCTAGTTAAGTGCCCACCCTTCCCTGCATACCCACACCTTTCTTTCAGACAGGCTTCTCCTAAACTCTTAAGGGTCCCCATGGGACTTGCAACCAGGCAAGCGGTGGCGGTGGCGGTGGCGGCAGCAGCTCGTCCCAGGCTAACCCCCTGAACCTGTTTCCAAGGCTCCTGTTACTCTGACTTTGCAGTGAGCTAAATGCAGCCCCCCACCGTGGCTCACTTCTGTCATCGACTCTTACCTCTCAGTCAATCCACGTGGCCCTGTGTGGCTCAGTTCTTTTCATGTTTCCGGCAGTCAAAGCAGGCTCTCTCCTGTTGCTTCTTTTATCCTAAGCCCTTCTTTGTTTGTTTGACTTTCCCCAGCTTTGCTATATACTTTTTTTTTTCTTTCATTTTTTCCAAAACTGGAAACCGGGGAGGCAGTCAGACAGATTCCCGCATGCACCCAACTGGGATCCACCCGGCATGCCCAGAAGGGGGCGATGCTCTGCCCCTCTGGGGTGTTGCTCTGTTGCATCCAGAGCTATTCTAGCGCCTGAGGCAGAGGCCACAGAGCCATCCTCAGCACCTGGGCCATCTTTACTCCAATGGAGCCTGGGCTGCTGGAGGGGAAGAGAGAGACAGAGAGGAAGGAGAGGGGGAGGGGTGGAGAAGCAGATGGGCGCTTCTCCTGTGTGCCCTGGCCAGGAGTTGAACCTGGGACTCCTACACGTCAGGCCGACGCTCTACCACTGAGCCAACCGGCCAGGGCTGATACATACTTTCAAAATCAATCTCTCAATTTCTCTCTCTCTCTCTCTCTCTCTCACACACACACACACACACACACACACACACACACATGGGCTAGTTCAGTTTACAACTGAAATTATGCCTGTACATTTTCTTAAAACAATGGTATAAGGCAAAAGTGCTTTATGTGCACTTCACATTATGTCACATGATATTAAAAATAAAGATTTATGAGCAGCCATCAGTGTAAGCAACGGTGCAGAGGAAAAAAAGTAAACGTCTTAGTTTTCACTTTGCAAAGGTCTTTGAGAACTCCAGGTGCGCCTCACTTTGAGAACTGTCCAAATTTGGCAAGATGTTAGCACTAAGAGATCATGATGGGGTACTAGGAATAGGAGGAAATTGATAGCATACCCCAATTACTCTCCTGTATTGGATAGTCCAGTGAGGTGGGATTAGTCTTCCACATTGGTTAAAACCAGGCCTTTTCATACAGAACTTCCATATGTGATGCTTTAAGCATAATAGATTACACAGCAAGTATTTGTTGAATGAAAAGATGTAAAAAAAAATACTATTAAATTTTATTTAGCTTCCTAAGAATATTGATTATTGGTTGATTGGTATAGCTATTAGTATAAGGTCTACCGGAAAGTTGTTTGTTTTTGGAATAAAGCAAAATACAAATTTTTCTTGCCGTCAATAAGCTGTATTAAGTAATATAATTGCCATTATTATTAATGATTTTTTGCCAGCATGAGGGCAATTTGTATATCCCATTTTTGAAAAATGTTTTATCTTTTGATGTGAAAAATTGAACCAGTGCTTGTTTGATATCTTCTTCATTTTTGAGTTTTTTGCCCTTCAAAAAATTTTTAAGGGCAGAAACAAGTGATAGTTGGAGGGTGCTAAGTCCGGGGAATATGGTGGATGCGACAGAATTTCCCAGCCTAGTTCTGCAATTTTTTGACGAGTCCCCAGAGCAGCATGTGGCCTGACATTATCATGATGCGGTATGATGTTCTTCCTATTGAATATCGCCAGCCTCTTTTCTAAACTTTGTTTTAGTTAATTTGCTACGTCAGTATATATACATTAAGTGATAAAAATAGAGAGGCACACATGCGCCAAATAAACATGTGCTTACGTGTCGAAACTTGTGATAGAAACGGACAGAACTTTCTGTTAGACCTTATAAAATAATATATGTTATTTTAAAAGAAATGGTGGGGTGAGCACCATTTAATTCAACTTTGTTATGGTTCATAAATACGAGGAAACTTTATTAAGTGTAGAGAAAGGGGATACAAAATGTATTTATAAGAACTGAGGAGAATTTAGAACATATGATACATTTACAACTTGAAGAGAATTTTCCTTAGCCTTGTATATGGATTAATAATGAAATTGACCAGTTGATGAACCAGATGCAGCAGATAGAGACACAACAAAGAAAATTTAAAGCGTCTAGAGATAGCATATTATCAGAAATGAAGATGCTAAAAGAGAAGAGGCAGCAGTCGGAGAAAACCTTTATGCCAAAGGTTCGTAAGTAAGCCTTGTGTTACAGGTGTTTTAATTCTGTGGAATTACGCGGGCCATCTTAGGGAGGTTATCCTTGGATTTCATGTGTTCCATTTTTGTTTAGTCCATATTTTTTTCGGTATCTACAGTTATTATACCACATATCCAAGGGAACCCAAAGTCTTCTTTCATAGTCCACATTTAGACTTTCCAACTTTATTAAACAAATAGGCATTTTGACCTGTGGCATAATAATACTGTCTGATAGTAATGTGTCAGTGAGATTTTTATCTGTAAAGTACTATTTATGGTGTTATTTGAATATTTGATTGCATTTTGTCCAGAGTATTAAAATGAGAAAGCAAATTGTTACTGCTGTTACAAATGATAATACATACTGATTTTAATAAATGTGAAGCCATTTGATAAAAACTATTAATTTGGTATATTAGTAGTACTAGAACAACAGATGTTTTCTAAAAATTGCCCACAATTATTCAGCGTAACATATTCTAACAACTTATTTTTTCTTATTAATATGAAGATTTTTATATAGTTTGATTATGGGATATAGTGTTCACACAGCCCTATGGTATTGCATCATGAATATTGTTGCTGCATAGTTCTAATTATCAAATTTAATGGGTACCTAATATTTATTTGTATTGATATGATTATTTAGCTCATTTTAATATCAAATATAGATTGTTGCCAATTTTTTCCTATTATAAGTGATTCAGTCATTAATACTGTCAATAAATGAATCATCGGTCTCACAGCAACGTAGCTTACAAAGTTTGGAGGCAAGTTTGCATGCTATGGAGTCTACCAGAGAATCTTTGAAAGCGGAGCTGGGAACTGATTTGCTTTCTCAACTTAGTCTGGAGGACCAGAAGAGAGTCGACGCCCTGAACGATGAGATTCGTCAGCTTCAGCAGGCAAGTGCAACTGATGGGGAAAGTTCTGGTGAAAACTGGCTACTGCGAAGTATCTTTATTGCTAATAAATAAATGCAAAAGATTATTAAGAAAATGTAAAAATGGCACTTGGACTTACCTCCATAAACATAAATAAAATAAGATTTCAATGTCTTTTTAACCATTGTGTATATGTTAAGATTATAAAAGAAATCTTCATTTTATTTGATCTTATTTAGTATACATTTATCATTAGTAATGTTGGGGCTTGTTAGCTTTTTATTGAGGTATTTATTGGGCTATTATTGGGGTATTTATTGAGCTGACCACCTTTACATGTTTAGTAATGTTTTGATTAAACATTTTAATAACATTTTGTTATTGGAACAGAGATGTAAATGGCACTAAATCCAAGAAGTGAAAAGCAGGAAAAGAAAAACATTTTTTTGGTAGCATACTTATAAAAAGAACCAGGCACAGAAATTTAGCATTCTGAAGGGAGAAAAATGAAAATATAGGGCTTTTTGGAAGGGTATGAAACTCCACTTCAGCTCATTTGAACACAACTAATGGAGATGACAGCAAATTAACAGCATTCCTGTGTGTGAAATGTACATGCTTATTTAGACAAATAATTATCTTTTCTTTTAGGAAAACAGACAGTTGCTAAATGAAAGAATTAAATTAGAAGGTATTATTACTCGAGTAGAGACTTATCTCAATGAGAATTTGAGAAAACGCTTGGACCAAGTAGAACAGGTATGTTTCTTTTTTTTTTTTTGAGAGGTTCTTGATGACTAATTTTTTGAAAGTGCTCATATAAGAGGGTCTGATTTGAGAGCATGGACTTTGGGAACAAAGACGAGCAAGTCTGACCACCTGTGGAGTTGTGGTTCTAGCACTGCCACCTGGTGTATGATCTCGGATAAATCATTGCATATTCCTAAGCTTTAGTTTTCCTCCTGTGTAAGTAAGCATAACACTAATACTGTTTTGTAGGATTATCCTGGCCCAATCTAGGTAACTCAGTAAAAATTAGATTCTGAGAAATTTCTTAGTTAATTATATACATTACTTTTTTTTCCCTGTAATGGTGTTATTTGAAATTATATGAAGTATACTTTTGTTTTCTTGATTGTTGAAACATAACAGCTATAGAAACTTGGTAGTCATAACATTTTGAAACTAACAAAATTCCTATTTCGTAGTTTAATGCTTCTAAGTTCCTTTTGTGTTGAAGGAACTGAATGAACTGAGAGAGACAGAAGGGGGCACTGTTCTCACTGCTACAACCTCAGAGCTTGAAGCCATCAATAAAAGAGTAAAAGATACTATGGCACGATCAGAAGGTGAATTATTATTTAGTAAAGTTTTTTTAAGTATTTAGTTAAATTTAGCCTATTCATTTTATAACATTATTTACTACAAAATGAAATATCCAAATAGGCAAAAGCATCTAGTAATGATTTTGTTTTTCATCATCATAAATGATCTATAGTGAATAAAGTTTAGGGTGTTGATTATAAATAGTAATCATTGTTTAATTGAAATTTTTGAGACTGTAAATTATTAATTTTGTTGATGAAAGTATGAAATAGCCGAATTTTATTATCACCTAATTGCTGAGAAGAAAATTATTTTTTGTTTTTTATAAACAAACAAATAATAAAAACTATCTTGAGTGATTCTTGTGTAAACTACTAATTTTATCCTGAATTAAGCATTTAATGAATTTTCACAGTAAAATTTAAACAAACATTGAAAGAATCTAATTATTTTGATAGATTAGATTATTAAAACAAAGCCTTTGGTCAGATAATACTCTGGCTATAAAATAGTTGTTATGGCTTAATTTGTTTCTTTCCCCATTTTAGATTTGGACAATTCCATTGATAAAACAGAAGCTGGAATTAAGGAGCTTCAGAAGAGTATGGAGCGTTGGAAAAATATGGAGAAAGAACACATGGATGCTATCAATCATGACACTAAGGAACTGGAAAAGATGACAAACCGGCAAGGCATGCTGCTGAAGAAGAAAGAAGAGTGCATGAAGAAGATCCGAGAACTTGGGTCACTTCCCCAGGAAGCGTTTGAAAAGTACCAGACACTGAGCCTCAAACAGGTACTTCGTGTTGGTTTTAAATTTGAAATCTCATTGCAAATGTTTGTGTGTATGAATTTATGTATACAATTTTTTCCTCTTTATAGTTGTTTCGAAAACTTGAACAGTGCAACACAGAATTGAAGAAGTATAGCCATGTTAACAAGAAAGCTTTAGATCAATTTGTAAATTTCTCTGAGCAAAAAGAAAAGTTAATAAAGCGACAAGAAGAGTTGGATAGGGGATACAAATCAATCATGGAACTGATGAATGTGCTTGAACTTCGAAAATATGAGGCTATTCAGTTAACTTTCAAACAGGTATGTTCCTTTGTAGTAAATACGCAAGACAAGCTTCAGCTGTTGTTCAGTTTATTGTTCAGTTTATAAAGATTTTAAAGCTTTTTTCCATGGATAGTTGGATCTAATACATGTGAATAAATCCAGCATATAAATAGCTAACATAATAACTATATAGAAAGTTTTACATAGTTCTAAAAAGGATTCAATCTGTTATTCTTGTTATTAAAAAAAGAACTTCTGATTGCATATAAATATTTATCTGTTTTAAGCAGTAATATGTAATTTGAATTGAAACCCAACATTATGTATTTATTTATTTTAAGGTATCCAAGAACTTCAGTGAAGTATTCCAGAAGCTGGTACCTGGTGGCAAAGCTACTTTGGTGATGAAGAAAGGAGACGTGGAGGGCAGTCAGTCTCAGGATGAAGGAGAAGGGAGTGGTGAAAGTGAGAGGGGCTCAGGGTCACAGAGTAGTGTCCCCTCAGTTGACCAGTTCACTGGAGTAGGAATTAGGGTAAATACCTTTCCATCCAGTTTTCCTCACTCATTATAGTAGAATTTATAGAATATTTTGCAAATCTGAACTGATACATTATATGCAATTTAATTTGAAGAGTTGTTTGTGACTACCCCTTTAGGATGTTAACTGAGATGTTTTCTTAGGTGTCATTTACAGGAAAACAAGGTGAAATGAGAGAAATGCAACAGCTTTCAGGTGGACAGAAGTCCTTGGTGGCTCTTGCTCTGATTTTTGCCATTCAGAAATGTGACCCGGCTCCTTTTTACTTGTTTGATGAGATTGACCAGGCTCTGGATGCTCAGCACAGGAAGGCTGTGTCAGGTACAGTCTGGTGTGTGCTTATCGGGGTACTAAGTAGGTATGTGTTTTTAGTAAATAATATTCCTGCCTCTTTTAACAGGTTTTAAAAGGTTAGTTCTGTGAGAAAGATGTAATTCTTTGAATCATTTGAAAATTCTACTTTAACTTTTATGTAGAAGTCTCGTTTTAAAACGTAGTATTTCTCAATGTTTGAGTAGTTCCTGTCATAAACACGGTTGATTCTGTGTTTAAAGAATCTGTATTTGATCTTTAGTAAGGTCAGAAGATCTTTGTGGAGTGGGTAGCAGGGGAAAGGGTTTGTCTTTTGTGTGAGAAAACTTACCTTGCTCTCACATTATTCCTGGTCGGGTAGTTTATTTGGTTAGAGCTCCTCCCGATATGCCAAGATTTGTGGGTTCAATTCCTAGTAAGGGCACGGGCAAGAATCAGCCAGTGGGCCCTGGCTGGCTGGCTCAGTGGTAGAGCGTTGGCCTGGTGTGCAGGAGTCCTGGGTTCGATTCCCGGCCAGGGCACACAGGAGAAGCGCCCATCTGCTTCTCCACCCCTCCCCCTCTCCTGCCCCTCTGTCTCTCTCTTCCCCTCCTGCAGCCAAGGCTCCATTGGAGCAAAGATGGCCTCGGCACTGAGGATGGCTCTGTGGCCTCTGCCTCAGGCGCTAGAATGGCTCTGGTTGCAACAGAGCAACGACCCAGATGGGCAGAGCATCACCCCCTGGTGGGCATGCCGGGTGGATCCCGGTGGGGCACATGCGGGAGTCTGTCTGACTGCCTCCCCGTTTCCAACTTCAGAAAAATACAAAAAAATAAAAAAGAAAGAAAAGAATCAGCCAGTGAATGCATTAGTAGGTGGAACAACAAATCGATGTTTCTCTCTCAAAATCAGTTAATAAGTTGTAATTAATTTTTAAAAGTTACTGCCTCTTTGTATTCTATAACTAAGATATTGGGGTTAAAGATTTATCCCTAATTTAAGAAATTAAGGTGGTATTTTCTGTAGGTATATGCATGAAAAATAGAATTACAAGCTGTTTTTGAATTTTAAATAAGTTTAAAGATAGATGCTTTTCAAATTTTAAGATTTGAGAAAAGGGTTTTATTAAATTACCTTTTTTTTAAAAACAGATATGATTATGGAACTTGCTGTACATGCTCAGTTTATTACAACTACTTTTAGGCCTGAACTGCTTGAGTCAGCTGACAAATTCTATGGCGTAAAGTTCAGAAATAAGGTAATTTTCTTATGTGGTTTGTAATGTTTAACCCATTATGTTTGTTGAGTTGTTATTTTATGTTACTTAAGGCACAGGGAAAAAACACCTTCAAAAGTTGTTGCTTATCTGGTGATGTCTTTGCAAAGAAAAAACTTTTATTCAGATGCTGTGAAGTTTAGCAATTTTTTGTGGCATTTATTGCACTGTTTCTATTTTCATTGGCATTAAGAGAATATCTTTCTATCTAGTCTATTCAGAGCTTATTTAATGAAGTCTTTAACAGTTTTGTACATTGATTTATATTTGACTGGACCACAAAGTTTTTCCTGATGTTTTAAGTTTTTAAGGTTCTTTGAAATAGCAAGCTAATGTTTAGGCATAAGTACTTGTCTGTATCTTCAGAGCACTAAAATGCAGAATATTTTTAAACTTAAACATTGAATAAACATAAATAAAGGTTTCATCAGTTAGTGTTTTAGAGTCATTTGACTTAATATATAAATTTTATAGGTGATAGTCTATATATTTTAAATACTATCGTATATGTTGGGAACACTGGTATGTTTCTTGAGATTTAACAGATTTTAACATTTTTTTTCTTCAGGTTAGTCATATTGATGTGATCACAGCAGAGATGGCCAAAGACTTTGTAGAAGATGATACCACTCATGGTTAATTGGAAAACATTGCCCACTGTTTTGGAAGATGTGTATAATAGTATGGTACTCGTACCCAGGAACTGTAAATTTAAACCTAAATATCTGGTCATTATTAATAGTTTCCAGACTTAGAACACCCACAGTCCTTTTATATTTCTGTCATTGTATTTTATAAGATACTCTGTAATGTTACATTTCTATGTATAGTGTAAGAATTTTATTTCCCACACAACTTTTTGTAAAATGTCCTGTTCCTGTTTTAAATCTTTCGACATGTGCTAAATATTGTTTCCTAATTATTATATCAATTATATTTCCTTTTTTTATAGCTTCAATTAAATAATTGGTTTTATGACTAATTTTGTGTTCTATATGGTTTTTCGTTTATAGTTGTACAATTAGAAACACATTTTTTCTTAGATATCTATGTTTTATTTTGCCTAAGGAAAGGTCTGCCTTCAAAACAAAAAGAGTAAAATAAGCTTTTTAAAAGGCAAAGTGAAGGTTTACCTTTACCTCAAAAACAATAGTTGAATTACATCAGTGATTCCCAGTCCTGGCTGCATGCTTAAATCCATGGGGGAAGCTTTTAAACACTTCAAGAGTCATTCTCTAGATCAGTGGTAGTCAACCTGGTCCCTGCTGCCCACTAGTGGGTGTTCCAGCTTTCATAGTGGGCATTAGCAGAGCAACCAAAGTATAAATAAAAAGATAGATTTAACTATAGTAAGTTGTTTTATAAAGATATATTCTGCCAAACTTAGCGAAAATCTGACATAAAGTACTTGGTAAGTAATTATTATTAAATACTTTAACTTGCTATAACTCTGCTTTATAAATTTTATAAAGTAAAGTTACTTCCCTACTTTATAAATCACCATTACTGTGGAACCGGTGGGCGGTTAGAAAATTTTACTGCTAACAGAGATACAAAAGTGGGCAGTAGGTTTAAAAGGTTGACTACTCTTGCTCTAGATCTTCAGGGGGCGGACCTCTGATTCCCTGCCCCCCCCCTTCCCTGCTTCCTCCTCTCCCCCTTCTTTTTTTTTACTTATTGGGATGATGATCTAACTAACTGAACTATCCAGTCAGGGCTAGAACCCTTCTTTAAACTCAATAAATGAGTCTTAAAAATTATTTTTAATTTAAGATGGCAATATATTACAGCACATCTAGAAATACAGTTTTAAGAGTAACTGGGAACACTACAGCTAAAAAATTGAGCCATAAAATTTTCTTGTTTTTCTGGGTAAGTAAATAGTTTTGGGAAATGTTGTTGAAATAGGTTTTTTTTCTCAGATGAGATCTTTATTGTTTATTGTTTTTAAATTGCTTTATTGAGCCCTCTTCCTATAAGTGACCTAAGGTGACCTCTGAAAATGTTCAATAGACCCAGAAAATCCTACAAAAATTATGTAATCAATTGAAAATTTCATGTTCGTCCAAAGAGTGCGTGTGCAACTGCCCAGGCCCTCAAGGTGTGCACATCCAGAAAGCCACAGGTATCGGGAAGGATGCCCCTTGGCGGCGGCAACGTGGGCCGTTCCTTCATTACAGTAGTGGGGTTTGGTGGGTGTGTCCAGACCAAATAGTGGGGCTGGACACAGGGTCGGTGGCCCAAAAATAGTGCTGAATCTTTGCCACACATGCTTAAAAATATGGAGTAACAAGGGTTTAGATACAGATTCTCTGGTCATTGAGCATATCCAGGTGAACAAAGCTCTCAAGGTGCAGCGCACAACTTGGAGTCTGTGGGCAGATGAACTCACACACGGGCTCTCCCTGCCATGGTGCGAGGGTCCTCACTGAAGACGGGGTTGTCCTAACCCAGAAGGGGTCGCGCAGAAGGAAAAGATACCCCAGAAGGAAGCAAAGAAACAAAAACTTACGGCCTGGGAGTGAATTCGGCATCAAGGCTAATGAGGGTAAAGGCAGAGTGTTAGTTGTCTTTATTAGTAAATATACTTCAAGTGCCCTTGCAAAGTAGATCAAACAGGTTTTTTCTGATTAGAATTGAAACATTGTGTTTAAAAAATTGCTTTATTGAGATAATTCACACACCTTAAAATTCACCCATTAAAATTGTTTTTTTAGTATATTGTACAATCATCTATACAATCTTAATTTTCGAACAACCTTTATTACCCCAAAAAGAAACCCTGTACCTGTCCACAATCTGTACATCTGCCTGTTCCCTCACCCCTGGCAACCACAAATGGCTCATACTGTGGATTTTGCCGGTTCTGGATTTTCCTATAAATGGGGTCATACATTATGGAGACTTGTGACTTGTTTCTGCCTTAGCGTGTTTTCAAGTTTCATTCCCGTAGCACTTACTGGCACCTCACTCATTGCTGAGTAATACCCTGTTGGATGACTGCTGTCGCCTCGTCCATTCGTTAATTGGACATGGATTGTTCCAACATTTTGGGTATTATAAATACTTCTATGAATATTTATGAATGAGTTTGTGTGTGGATACATGTTTTCATTTGGTGGGAGGCACATGCCTATGATTAGAATTGCTGGGTTGTACGGGAACTGTTGAACATTTTGAGGACGAGCCAAACTTTCCCAACCGAACTGCATCATTTGACATTTCCACCAGTGATGTGTGAGGGTTAGGGTTTTTCTACATCCTCACTAACACTTGTTAGTTTGTTAGTCTTTTTTTTAATTATAGCCATTCCATGAGCTATCTCGTTTTAATTTTCCTGCTAATGATGGTAAGCATCTTTTTATGTGTTTATTGGTCTTTTGTATCTTATTTGGTGAGATGTCTATTCATACCTTTTGATCATGTTTAAATTCTATTTGTATTCTTATGAATGCAGATAATAAATTGTAAGTGTTCTTTATTCTAAATGTTGAAACATAGAATACAAGTTTAAAACTCATATTTTTTGCTATATCTTAGTATAAATTGTCCTAATGAAAATGAACAGAAAAATGTGAAAATCTTGGTCAACCCAGAAACTTAGAGAAAAAAATGGAGATTGACCCCAGGAATTAGTGAGTGATTTATAAGATAATCTAAAGTACTTCTGTGACTGGATAGTCCTTTCTTGATTTTTCTACTTTGAGATTTAAAAAAAATTTTTTATTTATTGATTTTAGCAAAAGAGGGAGAGAGAGAGGAACATAGATCTGCTCCCATATGAGCCCTGACTGGGGATCAAAACTGGCAACCTCTGCACTTTGGGGCTACTTTGAGATTTTAATACTGTTACAAAGACGAAGGGTGTATATTAGTAAGTTTGAGGAATATATATTTTTAAATCACCTTATCAGCTAGAGTGTTCCTATTAATATTTTGGGGCATTTCCTTCAAATCTTTATTCGAAGTTTTATGGTTATTTTTATGTTTATACTAAGTATAATTTCACGTCCTAAACTTTTTACATAGTAATACAACATAAAGTATCCCTGCGTTTAATCTCTTTGGAAACAAATTTTAATAGTCACAAAATTCTGTCAAATAGAAATAGCTAATTTATTTAAATATCTCCACTTGGATGCTTAGTTTTTTTTTAGCTATATTACCCAAAACAAACCAACCCCTAAACCAAACACATTTCAATACATAAAATTGTTCAGGAATCTAGGATTATTTTCCTAAGATTGATTCATAGAAATCAGAGTTTGAACATTTATAAAGGTTGTTTTGTGTAATTTTTGCACCTTTCTCAAAAATAAAATAATGGAATGATTAGCAAAAGTGGGCTAAGCATTTGTCTACCCCAAATACATGACAAATACTCATTTTAAGGAGAATGATTCAGTGTATAGAACTATATGAATCCTAGTATAATAGTCATACAATAGAAATATAAAAAAGGTACAATATGAGTTTTGAAGGGTTTCTTTTTTAAAAAAAAATTTAAGCAATAGCAACCTTGTCTTTAGAACAGTTAATTCTTAAATGGAGTTTCTTTCGGACCAGCTCTCAAGATAGAGGACTGGCACTTCTGTTCAGCTTCCAGCAGAGGGAGGATAGGATACCAGTGCTAAGGAAAAGAAAACTGATTGAGATTTCACTGTCACCCAGCAAATGGTCACCTTACCCTGGGGCGGCACCGTGCTGCTGGGATGCTGGCCAGAGAGGTGCAGAAGGTATTGGCTGTCAGGAGTTTTTATAGTAGTAATGGTATTCTTTCTTCATCTTTTTTCACCTTTTACTCAGCCCTCTCTCGTTCTCCTGGAATACTGATGAGTAATCCAAGTTTGCATATTCAACAGGGGAAGAGGAATCGGAATGCAGATGCACACCAATGCTTTTAAAATTGGTGACAGCAAATGTTAACCTACCAAGAAACTAGGAATGTCTTTCCTTGATTTTTTTTAAAGTCATGTAACTAGGTACAAATCATCCTCTACTTTTAAATTTTTTTATTTATTGATTTGAGAGAAACATTATTTGTTTTTCCACTTATTTATGCATTCATTGGTTGAGTGTTGTATATGTCCTGCCCAGGAATCAAACCTGCGACCTTGGCGTATCAGGACAATGCCCTGACCAACTGAGCTACCTGGCCAGGGTTATCCTCTACTTTTGTATAAGGATTAAGCAAGAAGTGATACCCCCTTCTTTTGGGAAAAACAAATAGCTCTTTCTTCTGAAAAAAGGAATGACTATTTCAATGTCTATTGCCTAGAAGTGTGGTATGGCCTTTCGGTCATGATAAGTAATTCCTGATAAAGTGGGTTGATTCAGTTACACTTCTAGAAGGAATCTTTGTTTGGCAGGAACTCAGATTTTTGTAAAGCCTGTCCTCTTAAATACAGCTTTTTTGGTCAACACACTCTAAGCTAAAATCATCCAGACCTTACACATAAGACCTAGAGATACAAGGTTTTTTAGTTTAATACTTTCATCTTAGAGTTGAGGAAATCTGAAGCTCAGGTTAATGCCCAGGTAAGCAACCCAAATGACTGAGCCCACTAAGTTTAGTGACTGACAGCCAGACAGAACCCAGGCTGTCCCACTTACATAGAGCAGGTTTCTGGTGCAATAACTGTTCTTTCTGGTTAACTCTGAAAATGGGGGAGATGTGTTATATTTGTACAGTGGTGATCGATCCTCTACATCAGGGTAACAGATATGGGTGAGTCACCATCTTTAGTTATCTTTACCCTTTCCCTTTCCGCCCTCCCCCTGTTTTCTTTAGACCTCACCTATTTTGGTACACTCTGATCACTTGTCTCAATGTCCTAGGAGGACTGGCTGCCCGTCTCCTGCTTGGAAGGTACCAGTGTTGTTCCATAAATCTGCCACTGTGTGACACTCAGTCTCCCCTTCCTAGAGACAGAGAGTCTCCTGGGTGTAAGAGCCCTTGTGGCAGCCAGTAACTTCACAGGGAGATGAGGTCGCTCAGAGATTACCGGTAGGTTTGCAGGGAGAACAGGGATATATTTACTCTCTCAAGTCATTGCATGGGTGGGGATGAGTCCACTGCAGAGAGAACGCTGTTAGTGTTTGAATGTTAACCATTATGGATCCTGTGTGGTTTGGACCAGGGCCTGGCATGTTGGTTATGTAGAACATTCAAGTGTATAAAGATACCAAGTCCTACCCTAGCCTCATAAATTAAGTCTGAAATTATTCAGCCATTAAAAATAATGGTTAGAGCCTGACCTGTGGTGGCGCAGTGGATAAAGCGTCGACCTGGAAATGCTGAGGTCGCCGGTTCGAAACCCTGGGCTTGCCTGGTCAACGCACGTATGGGAGTTGATGCTTCCTGCTCCTCCCCCTTCTCTCTCGCTCTCTATTCCTCTTTCCCTCTCTCTCCATTCTGAGAAATTAATAAAGTCCTTAAAAAAAAAGTTTAAAAAAAAAACAGGAAAAAAAATGGTTAGAGACACTGGAAACAGAAGCATATACAGATGAGAGAGAAAAACCACGGTAGAAAATTGAACTTGAAGGACATGGGTGTAATGCCAAATCATTTGGGACTAAGGTCACAGAGGCAGTTAACGTGTAACATGGTAAAGAACTGTGCCATTTCTAAGGCACACATCTTTGCTAGAAGAGGTTTTTCAAACACAAATCTATCACACCATCTCAGAGTTAGAAATTTTGACTGCAAAGTTTGGTAAGGTTGACACTTCAGCTTTGTCTAAACTGCTGTTTTCTGCCAATATCCTCAATCTCAAGTTAATTCATTTATGTCCAGCACCGCTAGAGGGAGACCTTGACATATGTCAACCCTTACTCCATTTCTTTTCAGTCTAGCTTTCAAACTCGTGCCCTCTCTAGTTCCTCCTTTAATAAATTTCCAGGAGCAATGAGAAGGTGGATGGACAATATCCTTGAGATTTCTCGGTTGCAGGAGTTTATGAGCTAAGTCCTAACTGCTTGCAGCTCAGTTAGAAGTTGGATGCTGTTAGCCAAGGTACCTCGTACTTGCGACAGGCTGCATTGTTACAGCTACACTGCAGCTGGTCAGTGGGATCTTGAGGATGAAATGGCAGCCCTTTCCCGCAACAGCACGGCTTGTTTCTCTTCAGAGCGGCAGCTTTCCCTGTCTGCCTGACTGACACGGGGCGGGGCGGCCTTGTGTAAGCGACTCCCTGCTGACGGATCACCTACCAAGTTCCAAACAGGCCCTCTTATCTAACTCCAGGGCAACAAGTTGGAGGTGGGTGGCTGGTAACCTTTCTGCAGAAGAGGACATGGCGCTTCCCTGAGGATGAAGTAACTTGCCTAAAACTTTCTGTCAGAAAGTGGTGGAGCTAAGAGTAGACCCGGTCTCTCCTGCTTCTCCAGACCTCAAAGGCTGCCTAATTTTTCTGGTTTTGTTTTTAAGACTTGATTCACTGACCCACCAGTCACTATGCAGGGGGCAAGCACCTCTGACCAGCCGCTTCAGAGCTGTCTACGAACCGGAGGTGCATGTGTGGAGCTCTGTTCTTTCCTGCAGCCTCCTCACCGCCCCCCCACTCATCCCCAGGATGTCAGGCCCCAGAGGCAGAAGGCCTTGTTGCAACGAGATCCCCGAGGAACCCAAGAAAGTTGCAGACCCAGGCCAGGAGCCGCCTCTTGCCCTCTCTCGTGGAGCCACGCGCATCTCTGTGGAGCGGGGTGCTTTGGGGTCTGGAATCCTCTGGCGGTTAACCTTCAGCTCTGCTCACCTCCCCAAACCCTGTCCTGCGCTCCCAATTTTTAAAAAGGGAAGGGTTGCGTGGAGCCCTTGCAGGAGCGTTCAGCTCCCCCGGGGAAGAGCCTGGGTTCGGTTCATTCATCCTGCAGTTCCAGTTCCCAGGAGCAGGACTGTGGATCTGGGTCTGCCATCGTCCCCTTTCGCTTTCAGTCCTCAAATCTCCACTTTGTAGCATGTGCAGGTATAGAAGGGTTTTTAAATGGTAACTCGAGACATTTGAGGTCACGAAGGTTATGGAAGTTGGTAGAACTAAGTGTAGTTCCAAGTTACCAAGCTACCAGACATGAGCACAGGGGTCTGGGCAGGGGCATCAATTTTATCTGTTCTACAGGTTGACGTTTCTAAGTTCTCAGTGTCGCCCCTCGCCCCCTTTCCTGGGACTTGACAGTTTATTCTGCTCCAACCCACTGAGTGGAAAGCGGGACTGGAGGGCAGGACTCTCATATTCTGAATCAAACCTGTGTTTTTCCTGCAGTTCTTTTCCTCTGTCACGTTAAAAACCAAAACCTTTGTCTTCTTTTATTTACTGTAGAGTCGAATCCCTTCAAGACTCTATGCTATAAGCATTATGAGTGGGGACCATATCTATTTTTGGTTTAGTTGTTTGTTTTCGCCATTTTTATCCAGGGAATAAATGACTGAATAAATGGATGAATAACTGTACCAGCAGCTGATACGTGCTGAGCACTTACTAGGTGCCAGGCCCTGTGCTGAGTGATGGCTATTCCTTACAGCAGACAAGCCTCACAGCAACCATGGGAGAAGGACTGTTCTCTGCACTTTCCAAAAACAGAGATGAGCCTCACAGAGGCTCCTCGCCTACCCATGGCCGTGCGGCTCTAAGTGGGGCAGCCAGACTCAACACAGATCTGTCTTTCCCATCAGGGAGCCTTCCACCTGCTTGTGGGTGTTTCCTGGGCCACCCCATGCGGCCTCTCCCCTCAGTGGCTTCTCACACAGACTCTGTCTGCCTCAGACGTGGTTCTCTTTGACTCAGTTCTTCCCACAGAGAAGAGGGCGTGGGCCCCCCTTGGTCCCACCCCTGGGTGAACATGGTGTCTAAGTAAGAATCTGGAATAATTTAGCCAGAACCTTGTCTAGGAATGGATGCAGGACCCCATATATACAATATCTCGTTACCAAACTGAAGCGGTTCTAATCCACACCTGCGTTACCCAGGCCTTGCCTCACGATCAAATTCACTTGGAGCGGTGGTTGGAGGTCTCATTTCTCCAGCCTTTCCCCATGAAGGTTCTAAATCAGCAGGTCGGGGCGGGGGGGGGGGCAGGAGGGTCACACGTAAAACCTATTAACCAGGAAAACCTACTGACCTCAGAGAGTGGGGCCAGGCCTGTGGAGCCCTTTGACCTTTGGAACAAAAGATGGCGAACCTGGGAGAAATCCCTTCGGAGGCACCTGTGCGAAGGAAAGCAGCAGACAGTAGGTTTTGCTTTTATCCAGAGAGAAAGTGAAACTTCCATCTGATCTAAGGTAAACAGTGGGTGGTGGCTGGATGTGGGGGTGGGGGCTGGGGGCCGTAACTGGCAGCACTTCGGACAGTAGCGGTCTGGGAGCTCGAGGGCGGGATCGACGGAGGTGCCCGAACCAGAGTCACGGCCCCCGTTTTATGTGGGGGCTTTAAGCAAATTCCTGCCTAGAGGAGGGAGTAGTTTTAAATGTTCCAGCTTGACTCCTAGGCCTTCTCAGTAGACAGGACCTGGCAGGTCCCCGCCGAGGGTCCAAGCCTGCCGGCAGTTCTGAACACTGGATTTGGGGCAGAACCGCAGCCTTGGGGTTTCCGAGCCTGCAGCTGGAGGGCCTGCCGCCCTGACGCCTTCCCGGTGCACCCCTGGTTCCTAGGGAGCTTTAGTTGAAAGCGCCAAAGGGAGACAGACCAACTCGGTGGCCGCCCGTCGTCTGTGCCTGCCCCCCACCCCCGCCCAGCAGTGAGCCCACCCACTGGGAAGTCCCCAGCGGCTCTTGCTCCGCAGCCCAGACGCAGACCTGAAGCATCCTTAACTGGGACGCTGCACCAGGCCTATCCTGGCAGGAAACCCCCAGCTGGCCTCGCCTGTCCCAGGCCTTACCACTAGGCTTCCCTTCCAGACGGCTCCCTGCCTCCTGCCGCAGGCTGCTGGCCCTGAGGAGCAGGCCCTTGCAGTCTGCCATCTTCTGTATTGCCCCACCTTCTCAAAAAACCTCTTACATTTCTAAGCCTTCTGCAACTTTCAGCCTCAATCTCAAGACCTGAAATATTCTTTTAATGCCCCCCTGAGGATTTCCTGTGAAATCTCTCCTCTCTGACCGTTCTGATGGAGGCCACGTTTTCTCATGTCCCACCTCGCAGGTGTAGAGAGACCCACCCATGGGCTCCTGGCTCTCCATGGCCACTTGGCTTCCCCACTACTATTCAGCAATCTCTGGTCTGTAGGTCTGTCCATCACCCCGACCTGCCCGCAAGCCGGCCACAAGTGTTACCACCAGCACCCTAAGCATTGCCACCTCCTCAGGACACAGGTGCACTTCCCACCGTAAGTTCTGCCTCCCTCTCCATCTCTCCCCCCTGACATCATCAACAAGGGCTTGACCTTCTTCCTACCAATTTCCACCCTCAGGGGTCCTCCCGCTCCAGCTCCGGCCTCGTCCAAAGCATGAGATCTGGGTCAAAGCATACCTTTTGAAAAGTTGAAAACACAATTCTCATACACAATATAGTGAGTGTGTAGCAGGGATTTATTTCATTCATGACAGAACTAGCAGGATGACAAACCTATAAGTCAGTGTGACCATACCTTTAGGGTTATCTTTCTAGCCTATGAGAATTGTTTCCAACTCCCTAACCCTCCACTTCTTTGAAGTAAACATTTAATTTTATAGTCTGGGCTCTACTCAGTAGAAAATAGGGGCATAAGCAAAGTGACCTTCCCTTAGAGCAGGGGTCCTCCAACTTTTTACACAGGGGGCCAGTTCACTGTCCCTCAGACCAATGGAGGGCCGGACTATAAAAAAAAACTGAACAAATCCCTATGCACACTGCACATATCTTATTTTAATGTAAAAAAACAAAACAGGAACAAATACAATATTTAAAATAAAGAACAAGTAAATTTAAATCAACAAAGTGACCAGTATTTCAGTGGGAACTATGGGCCTGCTTTTGGCTAATGAGATGGTCAATGTGCTCCTCTCACTGACCACCAATGAAAGAGGTGCCCCTTCAGGAAGTGCAGCAGGGGCTGGATAAATGGCCTCAGGGGGCCGCATGCGGCCCGCAGGCTGTAGTTTGGGAACTCCTGCCTTAGAGAATCAGATAACCCATAGGAGTCTGTTGGTCAGTGCTCTAGTGTGACTTTGAAAGAGCACCCAGTGGGCCTATTGCCTTATTTCTGAGTACTGGATACATTTTCTAAACACCTGAAGCTTGTCTGACCACTCCATCCAACCCTCAGAAGCGTGAGAAAAGTAGCTTCCTGGGTTGGAAGGGGGAGTCCTAGTCAAGAACAACTCAAGTCAAGTCCAGCTGAAAAGGTGTGGGCATGGAGGGAAGGAAGGGAGGTGTGGGGGAGGGTGGTGGTCAAGGACCTGCACCATCAGGGCTGGACAGATTTGGGAGGGGAGGTGACTCTGGTTTTATTCAATAAGCATTTGGTGAGGACCTGGAATATAAAAACCTGTGACTTGGGTGCTATGATGAACCCCGTTTTACAGATGAGGAAACTGAAGGTTAGATTAGGAGCAGGTCCAGAGTCACCAAATTAATAAATGGTGAAGCCCAGAGTTAATCCAGGCCTGGGGATCCTGAGCCAATAGTGTGTTGGGAAGCCACAGGGTGTGAAGAGGAGGGGACTTCCTCTGGCGTGTGTATGTGTGTGCATGTGTGTGTGTGCACATGCATGTGCTCTGTGGGAGGAGGAGGGGTCTTCCTCTGGCATGTGTATGTGTGTGCATGTGTGCGTGTGCACATGCATGTGCTCTGTGGGAGGAGGAGGGGAATTCCTCTGGCGTGTGTATGCGTGTGCATGTGTGCGTGTGCACATGCATGTGCTCTGGGTGGGAGGAGGGGACTTCCTCCTGCAGCAGGTGCAGAGGCCAGGCCTGTGCAGTATTCCACATCTAAACAAAGCCAACTGCAGGATTCCGCACATCGCCACCGCGGGCCGCCTGAGACCCCAGGGATGAGCTCAGAGGGCAGGGCCACAGGGATGATGGCAGCTGGCAGTGCCTCTGATAACTTGGGCCTCCAGCTTTAGCATTGTTCCAGGCCGGACAGTCTCTGCCTCCCTGTGCCCTGGAAGGAAGAGGAGGAGGCAGCCAGAGGCTCAGGGGTCGGTGGTCGGATCAGAGGCTGTGATGGTGACAGCTGTGGCAGGGGCCTGAGGAGGGGGCTCAGGCAGGTGGGGAGAGGCTGGGCCAGAGGCTGTGCTCATTCATCATCCTGGAGGCAGCTCTCCCGGGGCACTGGGACCCTCACCGTGTGTCTGCCCCAGCATCCCGATGGACACCGGACGGTGTGCCTGGTATGCTGTCTCACATGCGGGGAGGACCCCAGGGAAGCGCCATCTGTCGAGGGCCCCAGGGAAGCACCATCTCTCCATAGTGCATGGAGAGAAAACGGGTTTGGAGTCCCAACCCTGCCTTTTGCTAGTTGTGTGGTCTCGGGCAAGTTTGTTAGCCTGTCTCCATTTCTTTTCCAGTAACATGGAGACACCACATGAAACTATCTTATAAGGTGGTTTGAGAATTAAATGAGAACAAATTGATTTGCATATAGTGGTTGCTCCATAATAGATTTAATATTTTGTGCCAATTGGCATCCAAGTCACATTTGTAATCTTTGGGACCAGGAATAGATTTAAGAGACGTTTGAAAGAAACCCATGCATACAACATATATAAAATGTAGGGGTGTGTGTACTCGCTTCAGAAAGGACTCAACAGACAGTTGCTGTGGTATGTTCAAGATGAACAGTTATTATACAGTTATCAATTACCATGCAACAAAGAACGCCAACACTCAGTAGATACAACAACTGCCCATGTATTATATATATCTCATGATTTTGTGGGTCAAGAATTTAGGCAGGACATCAACCACGTGGCATTGATGATGGTCACCTAAGTGGGATTTGGGTCACCCGGAGAGTCTAAGATAGCATCACTCTTATATCTGGTATGACATCAGGGGTGCTGATTGTCAAGCAAGTCACAAAGCTCAGCTCCAAAGTGAGGGGATGGGGCCCTACTCTTGATGGGGGGAGGAACCAAGATTTTGCAGCCATATATATATTAAATAATTAAATATATATATATTTAATTATTTATTGATTTTAGAGAGAAAGGGAAATAGAAACATCAATTTGTTGGTCCACCTAATTTATGTGTTTATTGGTTGATTCTCGTGTGTGTCCTGACTGGGGATCAAACCCACAACCTTGGGGTATTGGGGTGACGCTCTCACCAACTGAGCTACCTGGCTAGAGCTGCAGCCATCTTTAATTTCCAAGTCACCCTCATGTAGGATCTTACTAAGTATTTCTTTGTTCGGGACTTCTTCAGTGGCATCTTAGGGGAGTAGAACGAGACGTGGGTTTGAGCCCAGCTCAGCATCACTTTGAGCCCCTGTTAAAGTATCACTTGAGGTCTTAGATCTAATTCTGGGAACACAGATATAGGCAAGCAAGCATTCCTAGTGCCAGACCTCCGTCTGGACCTGCTTCTAATGTGGGTGACCTCAGGACAGCCCTGTTGTCAACACCCCACTTTTCTGGTCAGCGGGATGAGAGGGGGATTGGACTTTCTGTCCAGGGAATCTTGCCCCAGGATCAATACCCCCCCTGACCCCCCACTTCCCCCCCCGTCTCCCCTCCCATCCCCATGGGGCTAACTGGAACTTCTGGGGGAACTGAGAGAGGCCTGCTTGCCCCCCCCCGTCTCCCCTCCCATCCCCATAGGGCTATCAGGAACTTCTGGGGAAACTGAGAGAGACCTGCTTGCCCCCCCCCGTCTCCCCTCCCATCCCCATAGGGCTATCAGGAACTTCTGGGGAAACTGAGAGAGGCCTGCTTGCCCCCCCCGTCTCCCCTCCCATCCCCATGGGGCTATCAGGAACTTCTGGGGAAACTGAGAGAGGCCTGCTTGCCACCCCCCGTCTCCCCTCCCATCCCCATAGGGCTATCAGGAACTTCTGGGGAAACTGAGAGAGGCCTGCTTGCCACCCCCCGTCTCCCCTCCCATCCCCATAGGGCTACCTGGAACTTCTGGGGGAACTGAGAGAGGCCTGCTTGCTCCCCCCTCCATCCCCCCCCATCTCCCCTCCCATCCCCATAGGGCTACCTGGAACTTCTAGGGGAACTGAGAGAGGCCTGCTTGCTCCCCCCCAATCCCCCCCTGTCTCCCCTCCCATCCCCATAGGGCTACCTGGAACTTCTGGGGGAACTGAGAGAGGCCTGCTTGGCTTCATGCTGACTTTCCAGAGGTGTCTGTGTGCCTCTCACTACTTCTAGCAGAGTCACAGGAAAACAGCTTTATAAAGCTCAGCAGGGAGGAGGTGGCTGATCTGTTTAGAGTAGATTCACAGCAGGAGTCCCTTAAATTGCTGGGCCTCCCAAAGCTCAACAGGAAAGGGGGTACAGAAACGGGAATTCCAGCCCTTCTCAGAAAGGCCGGGCCCAAAGCACACCCAGCTGCTCTGGGGGCTCCAGTGTGGGAGGGACTTGGGATCTGCTCCCCTGCTGGGCCAGGTTGAGTGTCCCTCTGTGCGCTGGCTCTGGACTGATCAAACCTAGGGAGGTCCTCAGAGCAGGCAAGCGGTCCAGAGGGGGTCTCCAAATCCCCAGCAGACAACTGGGGCCTGGCCTGTGCTTAGGACCCTTCAGGCCCACCTGGAGTTTCTGATGTTCTGTGGCCTTCCAAGACCTGGGCACCCAGGGTCAGGCCATCCGGAGACGGAGTAAGGCAGCAGGGCTGTGGCCACCAGCGGAGGAGGTGGGAGCGAAGGGCAAGGAGTGGTCTGGCCTGGGGCCAGGGCTGTGGGCTTGGTGACCCTCCTGGGCCTGTCGATTGAGAGCAACATTTTTAGTTTCAGGATGAGGCATTGAGCCAACTGTGTGCTGTATCCCACAGCCGGCCCTGCCTCCTCCCACCCGCAAGCACACACACACATTTCCACCTGTCACACACACACACACACACACACACACACACACACACACACCTGCACACACACCATGCGGAGATATAGGAGAAGTACCTTGTAGGAGGGTCTGTACTCTGTGCTAGGCACGTGCAGTGCTTTTCACATGCTCTCTCACTTAATTCTGACAACTCTCTAAGCCGGGCCTCATCCCTATTTTGCCAATAAGGAAACCGACTGAGCCCAGGCGAGTAAGGGAATTGGTCCAAGGACTCAGGGCTAGTCCATAGCAGAGAAAGGAAGTGGATCTCTGTCCCTTCCCCACCAGCTCAGGCCCGTCCCAGGCTCTGTTCGATGCTGATAGAGCTTTCCTGCAGTCATCTCTCTCTGGTGTCGAATGGGGGAAAATGGACTTAAAAAGGACCATACACATAGTAGAAAAGATTGATAAATTCAACTGCATTCACACACTCACACACACACACTCACACACACACACACACACTCACACACACTCACACACACACACACACTCACACACACACACACTCACACACACTCACACACACACACACACACTCACACACACACACACTCACACACACACACACTCACACACACACACTCACACACACACACACTCACACACACACACTCACACACACACACACTCACACACACACACTCACACACACACACACTCACACACACTCACACACTCACACACACACTCACACACTCACACACACACTCACACACACACTCACACACACACTCACACACACACACACTCACACACACTCACACACACACACTCACACACACTCACACACTCACACACTCACACACACACACACACACACTCAAAACCCCAAAAACCCCCCATGGCCAAAAAGAACCATACCATAATTGTACAAAGCCATATATATATTTATATAAAATTATATAAATGCTAAGCCAGGGGGAAATTGCTAATACTATTAAGGCAGAAGGCTAATCTCCATAACATGTAAAGAATTCCTAGTCATTTATGAGAAAAAGACCAAAACTTAATTTTAAAATGGGCAAAAGATGACTGTTCTCAGAAAAAGAAAGGACAAACGGATTGTAAGCATATTAAAAGAGGCTTAACATCACTTACAAAAAAGATAATCAAGATTTAAGATGTACTAATCTTTATGTCCAACAAATGACTCAATTTCAATCTACAGAGAAATTCTACAAAATAATCAGAAAAAAGAAAACTCAATTTTCATTTAAAAATGAGCAAAAGATCTCAACAAGAATGTCCCAAAAGCCAACACACAGTGCAAAGTCTTCAGAGAATGTAAACTAAGATGATGTAAGAAGTCACCACTGCACACAGCCTGCCCTCCGTACAACTAGAACGAACAGGACTCACAAATCCCAGTGTTGGTGGGGGTGGTGCGGGCACCTGGAAATGTCCCGTATATGGCTGGTGAGACTGGAGCTGGTGTAACCAACCTGGAAAAGGTCCGCTAGTTTCAAAAAACTAAACATAAACCATCCTATGATTAGCTATTCTACTTGAAGCTATATGCCTCAGAGAAATGAATACATTCTTACCATCCCGAGTCCTCTCACCTCCCCTTTGTAGTTAATCCTCCAAACTCTGATCCCAGGAAACCACCAGTCAGCTTTCTGTCACTATAAACTAGATCTGCCTTTTCCAGAATTGCAGTAAGGTGGCCAACTTTTTTACAATGAAAAGGAGGACAAAATTAAATTGAAGAAAATAATATCGTAAATAAAAGAAACATTTTATTCATTGCAACAATAATACACTATAATATGATAAATGCATAATAAAAACATTTTTAATATCTTATATTGTAATTATGTTTACATACCTATTAATTTTTAATAATAATTGCAAGAAAAAAGTACTCATTTAGATACAAATATGTCACATTACACGCAATGGACCGACTCTGCATCGATTGAATACGGACATTTACAGATTAGTCTTCCAATATCAAAAAGGAGGACATGTAGGAGGACACTTTTTGAGGGAGGACGGAACTTACAAAAGAAGGACTGTCCTCCCTAAAGGAGGATGATCGGTCACCTTAATTTCAGTGATACTTTATGCATTCTTCTGTGTTTGGCTTCTTTTGCTCAACATAGTGTTTCTGAATTTGATATGGGCTGTCATTATGTGTTTATCTAATTTATTATTTTTGCTAGATTTTGTGTGTGTGTATGTGTGACAGAGACAGAGAGTCAGAGAGAGGGACAGATAGGGACAGGTTGGCTGGAAGGGAGAGAGATAAGAAGCATCAATTCTTTGTTGTGGCTCCTTAGTTGTTCAGTGATTGCTTTCTCGTATGTGCCTTGACTAGAGGGCTACAGCAGAGTGAGTGACCCCTTGCTCAAGCCAGCAACCTTTGGGCTCAAGCCAGTGACCACAGGGTCATGTCTATGATCCCACGCTCAAGCCAGCGACCCCGCGCTCAAGCTGGTGAGCCTATGCTCAAGCCGGTGACCTCGAGGTTTTGCACACGGATCCTTCATATTCCAGTCCAATGCTCTATCTACTGCACCACCACCTGGTCAAGCTATTTTTGCTAGATTTAAAAAAAATCAATTTTATTGATCCTTTCAAAGTACATAGTAGCTTTTGGTTTAATTGATTTTTATCCATTTGCCCATTTCTTATTTCTTGGATTTCTGCCTTGTCTTTATTATTTCCTTTTTCTATTTATTTACCTTGAATTTAATCTGTTCTTGTTTAGTTGGCTCTTAAGACGAAAGCTTAGATCATTGATTTTAGATCTTTCCCTTTTTTTCTAATATGAGCATTTAAAGCTATAAATATCCCTCTAAGTACCACTTTAACTACATCCTACAAATGATGGTACCTGGTGCTTTTATTTTCATTCAGTTCCAAATTTATTCTAACTTTCCTTGCGATTTCTACTCTGACCCATGGATGATTTAGAAGTGTGTTGTTTAGTTTCTAAATAAAATGTTCTGATTATTTTTAATATTTTCATACCATATAAATATGCTACTTACTTAAGTATTAAATTGTAAATACATTTAAAATAAAAATAATGACTGTTGGTTTGGGAGTGAGAACTTACACAGTCTGGACTTTCCACCTCCCCATGACTGCTTGCTCTCCTGTGTGCCATAGTTCACCTCCATCCACCAGAATACTTAACGTCATCATTAGCTTCTCCCCACTCTCATTCCTCATAGCTGACCAGCTACCAAAGCTTGTGGATCTTATTTCCTGAGTTTTATGAAGTATGTCTCCTTCTTTGCCATTATCTCAGTTGAATGCACTGCTGACTGCAGTTTGCACAAATGCAGTAACATTCTAATGACCTCCCCGCATAATTCTTCTTAACTATACAGGAGAAAAGAGTGACTGTACAGTAGAAAAGCCTGGCAGGTGCCATCTTAACCAAGTGATCAAATGTAATCTTTGTTATCCCAAGGTCGCCTGCTTGAGCCAGGGATCACCAGCTTAATCCCCAGTCAAAGCATGTATGAGGAGCAATCAATGCACACCTAAGTGGAGCAATGAGTTGATTCTTTTCTCTCTCTCCTTTCCTCTTTCTCTCTCTGTCTCTTTCTAAAAAAAAAAAAAAAAGGGAACGAAAAAAAGTCCATAAGAAAAAAAAAATAAAGAGCCTGACCTGTGGTGGTGGTACAGTAGGTAAAGAGTTTACTTGAATGCTGAGGTCGCTGGTTCAAAACCCTGGGCTTGCCAGGTCAAGGCACATACGAATTGATGCTTCTCGCTCCTCCCCTCCTCCCTCACTTCTCAAATCAATAAATAAGATCTTTTAAAAATGAGCACCATTGTTAATGGGACAGACTGAAACTGTATCACTTACTAAGGTGCGATGAGAAAAATGTAATCTGGCCCTGGACGGTTGGCTCAGTGGTAGAGCGTTGACCTGGCGTACAGGAGTCCTGGGTTCGATTCCCGGCCGGGGTACATAGGAGAAGCGCCCATCTGCTTCTCCACCCCTCCCCCCCTCCTTCCTCTCTGTCTCTCTCTTCCCCTCCCTCAGCGGAGGCTCCATTGGAGCAAAAGATGGCCCGGGTGCTGGGGATGGCTTCTTGGCCTCTGCCCCAGGCACTGGAGTGGCTCTGGTCGCAACGGAGCGACGCCCCGGATGGGCAGAGCATCGCCCCCCGGTGGGCGTGCCGGGTGGATCCCGGTCGGGCGCATGCGGGAGTCTGTCTGACTGCCTCCCCGTTTCCAGCTTCAGAAAAAAGAAAAAAAAAATTTTTTTTAATTAAAAAAAAAGAAAAGAAAAATGTAATCTAAACATATCACTTAAAATATTTGTAAAATAATCCTATTATTTTAACTTATCTGTATTAAATTTCCATGCCTATTGTTTGATTTACAATTTTTTTTTTTTTTTTTTTGCATTTTTGCATTTTTCTGAAGCTGGAAACAGGGAGAGACAGTCAGACAGACTCCCGCATGCGCCCGACCGGGATCCACCCGGCACGCCCACCAGGGGCTACGCTCTGCCCACCAGGGGGTGATGCTCTGCCCATCCTGGGTGTCGCCATGTTGCGACCAGAGCCATTCTAGTGCCTGAGGCAGAGACCACAGAGCCATCCCCAGCGCCCGGGCCATCTCTGCTCCAATGGAGCCCTGGCTGCGGGAGGGGAAGAGAGAGACAGAGAGGAAGGCGCGGCGGAGGGGTGGAGAAGCAAATGGGCGCTTCTCCTGTGTGCCCTGGCCGGGAATCGAACCCGGGTCCTCCGCACGCTAGGCCGACGCTCTACCGCTGAGCCAACCGGCCAGGGCTGATTTACACTTTTTAAAAAATTTATTGAATTTAGAGAGAGAAACATTAATCTGTTGTTCCACCCATCCTTGCATTCATTGGTTGATTCTTGTATGTGCCCTGAGCAGGAATTGAACCCACAACCTTGGGATATTGGGATGATGCTCTAACCAGCTGGGTTACCTGGCCAGGGCTTATTCTTTGATCTTATTAGCTTTCTTTCTTAAGGTTATATTTCTTTGTGTGCTTAAGAATTTTGGTTTTCTGGCTCATTCTGAATAGTCCACAGAGATGTTCATTGTGCTTTTAAGCCAAGATTAATTTTTAAAGTGTTTGATCTATTGTTCTTACATGCTTGGAGCAGCAGTAGTGACTTAACATGACTTAGCAGAGAATCTTTCAAGTCTGGCACTCTGTATCTACTAGAGCAGGGGTCCCCAAACTATGGCCCGCGGGCTGCATGTGGCCCCTGAGGCCATTTATCTGGCTCCTGCCACACTTCCAGAAGGGACATCTCTTTCATTGATGGTCAGTGAGAGGAGCACAGGATGCGCAAAGCGTGGTGTCGCTCACATACAGTACTACTTCCAGTGACATGGGACACACGCATCACGGCTCCGGAAGTGCGTCATATCACTTGTTACGGCTAGCAGTGACAAATATAGAACCGGACATTGACCATCTCATTAGCCAAAAGCAGGCCCATAGTTCCCATTGAAATACTGGTCACTTTGTTGATTTAAATTTACTTGTTCTCGGTTCGAAACCTTGGGCTTGCCTGGTCAAGGCACATATGGGAGTTGATGCTTCCTGCTCCTCCCCCTTCTCTCTCTCTCTGTCTCTCTCTCTCTCACTCCTCTCTCTCTAAAAAAATCAATAAATAAAATATTTAAAAAAAAAAAGAATTAAAAATATTAAAAAATAAATAAATAAATAAATAAATTTACTTGTTCTTTATTTTAAATATTGTATGTGTTCCTGTTTTGTTTTTTTACTTTAAAATAAGATATGTGCAGTGTGCATAGGGATTTGTTCATAGTTTTTTTTATAGTTCGGCCCTCCAATGTCTGAGGGACAGTGAACTGGCCCCCTGAGTAAAAATTTTGGGGGCCCCTGTGCTAGAGGGAGCCAACCTCTTCGCAGGCCAGAGGCTTGGTTTTGAGTTCTACCTGGTTCTGCTGTGTGACCTAGATCAGGTTCCTGTGACATCAGTTCTCTTGTCCCCAAAACTGGGCATAATGACACCTACCTTGCAGAGTTTTTGTGAGCATTAAGGGGAAGTGCCTGGCAGGGCTTCCTGAATGTTATTGGCTTTGTAATTGAAACTATAATTGACCCCCCCCACCCCCACCCCATGCAGCATGAATGAAATAGAGAAAGTTGATATTCTGCCAACAGGTGCAAAGGAGCCTGTTGGACTTTTAAAAGGAAAGGACTTCAAATACATGTGACTGTTTACATTAAGTGTGAGTGCTCTCCTAATCCAGTTTCTGTCAGTGTGCTCTCAGAGGGGACAAGCAGGACGCACAGGCCGGAATGTGCGGTATTTCTGGAGCCAGAAAGGGACATATACAGTAGCAGGACTAACCTCCCTGGTGCCGATCAGCTGCTGGGGCCCTCTCACTTGCAACAATTGGTTAATGGATGAAGCAGGCCCTGTGTTGTGCTCAGTCTGGGAATGGGCGGCAGGGTGGGTGCAGAGTCAAAGACCTTCATCATTCAGATCCAAACAGCCAGTAGTAATAATGGTGGTGGTGGGGCACAGGAGGCTTAGGCACTAGAGGTGGGAAGCCAGAGCTGTGAATTTGTCTCTATTTCCCTGTAATTCCAAGGTTCTGTCCATGAGTCCCCTCTCCCTGGAGTTGCCCACCAGCTCCCTCCCAGCCCTGGCGCCCTGTCCCTTGAAGCCAAGGCCAGACCCACGCGGATTTTCACATGCGGTGCTGGCTCTCCCTTTCTGTTCAGGATCTGCCCGTGGCCAGTACACCCCTCACAAGGACACCGGCGGGGGAACATGAAGGCAAGAGAGAAAGAGCTGCAACTGTCACAGTTGGAAATTCATTTAATTCACTGAAACCCTACAAAAGCAAGTCACGCAAAATACCTTTTTTTTTTCAACTTTATTAATGAGGCACAGAGAGATGGTAATACACCAGGTCAGTGAATCACAAAGTTTTTGAAATGATAGATAAAATAACATCTTTAGCTATAGTAAAAGAAATTATTACTATCCATTGTTCTATGAGATAATCATCCTAAAGGAATTATTTTCTTTTTGTTATTTCTTCTTTCACTATTACTGTAAATAATAATAACAACAAAATGACTATAATTTATCAAACACATGTTCATCATAGGCACTATGACAAACACTTTACCTATTTCGTCTCATTTAATCCTCACCCCAAACCAGTATAGCAAATGTTAATAGTCTCATATTTTAGGTGAGATCAAGAGGCATTAACTTGTCCATCATTCAACATCCTCACAAAATTATCTTTCTGTTTCCATATAACACTCATAATTGTCATTTTTAATTGCTACATGCTTTAAAAAGCTCCCCTAACTCACTTAATTTTGTTTCCCTTGTTAAGTATGATGATTGAAAGAGCTGGGGGGGATATTGTTCATTCATTTACTGAACAAATGTTTAATAGGATCATGTTGTCAGGTGTTATATTCATCCAGGGGATGCAATGGTGAGTGAGACAAAAAACACTTTGCCTTCACTAAGTGGCTCACGGCCCCCTCGGGGAGGTAACCAGCCAGAAGCCATTGCAAGGCAGACGGTGGGGGTTGCAGTCCTAGCCGCTCCCCAAACCACCCAGCGTTAGAGGAATAGCTGCCGATTGAGGCCAACGGCAGCCGCTCCTGGACGACTGCAATACACTGAATGGCCACCAATATACAAAATTTGCAAAATCAGTGATAGCCACCAAACCTGAGTCACCACGGCCCTTTGATGGAATTGGGAATTCAGCGGTCCCAGAGTTTCAGCCCACACTATTTTGGTTCCATGGTAACCTTATCAAAGGTTTGTCATTTCTTAGGCCAGAGGGCCTGAGGCAGCAATGTTCATGCTCTATTCAGTGTTCATGCTATTCAGTGTTCATGCTCTATTCAGTGTTCATGCTCTATTCAGTGTTCATGCTCTATTCAGTGTTCATGCTATTCATTGTTCATGCTCTATTCAGTGTTCATGCTCTATTCAGTGTTCATGCTCTATTCAGTGTTCATGCTCTATTCAGTGTTCATGCTCTATTCAATGTTCATGCTCTTTTCAGTGTTCATGCTCTACTCAATGTTCATGCTCTATTTAATGTTCATGCTCTATTCAGTGTTCATGCTCTATTCCAGGGGTCCCCAAACTTTTTATACAGGGGGCCAATTCACTGTCCCTCAGACCATTGGAGGGCTGGACTATAAAAAAAACTATGAACAAATCCCTATGCACACTGCACATATCTTATTTTAAAGTAAAAAAACAAAACGGGAACATTTACAATATTTAATAAAATAAAGAACAAGTAAATTTGAATCAACAAACTGACCAGTACTTCAATGGGAACTATACTCCTTTCACTGACCGCCAATGAAAGAGGTGCCCCTTCCGGAAGTGTAGCGGGGGCCAGATAAATGACCTCAGGGGGCTGCATGCGGCCCGCGGGCCATAGTTTGGAAACCCCTGCTCTATTCAATGTTCATGCTCTATTCAGTGTTCATGCTCTATTCATTCAGTGTTCATGCTCTATTCAGGGTTCATGCCTCTATTGTCCTGTGGTAATGATGAGAATGACTGTGGGGCTGGCTGGTTTAGACACTTACATCTCCATGCTCACTTTATAAATGTTATTTCATTGATCTTTACAACAGCCCTAGAAGGTGGTGTTGTTATCTGCATTGTTTAGGTCAGAAACTAAACCAGAGGGGTTAGGTAACTTGCTCAAGCTCGGCCCACTAACAAACAGGAGCCAGTTCTCTAACTGAAAGTGTTACCAACACTTTGTTAAGAGCCCTGAGAGTAAAGAGTTGGATTTACCCTAAAAGTGCTAGTGGTCAGCGACTGTGTTTAATTTGTATATATCCTGCCCCTTTTGATAAATGACTTGAGGTAGCTTACAATAAAAGTGTTACCATATGGCTTAAAAATAGGTGCTAGTGAGTAAGAGTTAAAGCCAGGATGCTAACTGTTGCTATGATTGCTCAAGATAGGCTCTGAGCTTCCTGGCAGCCATGATAAAAATGGAGGCATTGTAAGTTGCAAAGCTATTATTATGGAGACACAGTACATGTTTTTCCTTCTGCTGGAATTCATTTAGAAAAGTAAGTGTTATGATGGCACTAAGTTATGTAGGGAATACTATCCTCTGTCCTGACCAGATAGCCCGATTGGTTACAGAGTGTTACCCCAATAGGCAAAGGTTGTGGGGTTCCATCCCAAGCTGGGGCACATACAGGAACAGATCAATGTTTCTGTCTGTCTCTCTCTCACTCTCGCCTTTCCTCTCTCTCTAAAACCAATAAAAAATGAAAACAAAATATCCTATATCATTAAAAAAAGAGAATATTCTCAATAAATTTTTTTGAAAGAGCAGATGATTCCCCATGGCTCTATTTTTCTATCTGCCTTGTATCGAAACTGAAGGCAGATAGCTTCAGCTAGGTTCCCCAGAAAGCAGACACAAAGACTGACATGTGTGTGCTGAAGGGTCCCTGAGGCTTCCTCTCAGGGACGTCTGTGAGGAGCGCGCGGGGTGGGGCCGAGGGAAAGTGGGACTATAGTATGGGTGCTCAGAGGTTCCATCCTCCTGATCTGATAGGAAGCTCTGGGTGGCTCTTGGATGGCCCTTGGGGTCCTAAGTCAAGGGGACCAGGACTTTCTGGTCCTGGATTGATGTGGGATTCTCCAGGGGAGGACACTCTCTTCAGTTGAGGGCAATTTCCAGAAAGTTGTGAGCCATCAGAGCCTGTGCTGTTGACTTTATAAATGGCCTTTATTCCTGGTACTCTGGATGTTTAATTGGCGTACTCATTGTGAGAGTCCAGGAATGGCTGATGACAGAAGCTGACTGATGTCAACTAGCCAAGTCATTCTGGGTGGTTGGTTGTTCAGTGTCCCTTCCATGGTGAACACGTTCTGGGAGCACTTGCATGAGACAAATGATGTTCACTTCCATGGATCCATCCTCCTGCCTCTACCCCAGACTTCCCTGTGCTTGATGTTCCAATCCTGCTCTTCCCAGGACCCCATCCAATCAGCCACATCACTCACCAGTGCCCACGAGTCTATGTATATTCTTATCTTGGATTCCTGTTTCCACACAAAGTGGATGACCAAGTATAGCCCTCGAAGCTCTCCCTGCCGGGAGGATCTCCTGTCACCACTTGTCCAGTGTGATACCAGAGTGGAGAAGTATGCGGCAGAGTGCGTTTTGGCTCCGTGTACCAAATGACTCATCTGTCAGCTGGACATAAAGGACCTGTCTTTGTGAACATAGGTATGAGCTGAAGGCAAGGCTCTGGCATAACAGTGATAGAGGACAAGGGGTCCTCAGCCATCTGCTAGTGCGGGTAACTGCACACTCTGGCCTTGCTCGTGCCTAAACCCAGTACACACCTTCCTATTGCAAGAGATTACTGATGGACCTTCCTGAGTTTATGACTTAGTGAATCTAAGATAATCCAGTACCTGCCTGACCAGGCGGTAGCACAGTGGATAGAGCGTCGGACTGGGACTCAGAGGACCCAGGTTCAAAACCCTGAAGTCGCCAGCTTGAGCACGGGCTCATCTGGTTTGAGCAAGGCTCACCAGCTTGAGCCCAAGGTCACTGGCTTGAGCAAGGGGTTACTCGGTCTGCTGAAGGACCACGATCAAGGCACATATGAGAAAGCAATCAATGAACAATTAATATGCCGCAAAAAAGAACTGATGCTTCTCATCTCTCTCCCTTCCTGTCTGTCTGTCCCTATCTGTCCCTCTCTCTGTCTGTCTCTCTCTCTCTCTATCATAAAAAGGAAAAAAAAGAAAGATAATCCAGTACCTGATGTCAGCTGCGGTAGGGACCATTTCTAAAGTGGCTCCCAGAATGTTCTCTCCTAATCCCCAGAACGTGTGATCACGATGCGATAGCCCTGCTGTGATTCTGTGGGCACGTGGCACATTTGACCTTAAAGATAAGATTATTCATGTGGGCCTGATCGAATCACATGAGACTCTTGAAGTGAAGAGCGTTTTCGGGTTGATAGGAAAAGAGGAAGTCAGAGAGATTTGAAGTATGAGGGGAATTTGATACACTGTTGTTGGCTTGAGATGGTAAGGGCCACCTGAGAAGGAATGCAGTAGCCTTAAATTGCTGAGAGAGGGCCTCAGTTGACAGCCAATAAGAAAACAGAGATTTCAGTCCTACAACTACAAGGAGCTAAATCTGTCAATAGTCCGGGTGAGGTTGGTAGCAGATTCCTACCTGGAGCCTCCAGAGAAGAGCTCAGCCTGATCAACACTTTAACTGTGGCCTTGTGAGATCCTAACAGAGAACTTGCTTTAGTCATTCTGACCTACATAACTGTTAGCTAAAATAATTGTGTTTCTTTAAGCCATTACATTTATGGTAATTTCTTACATAACAATAGAAATATAATACAGCATCTCTGGCCATGCTCAGCAAGATCAGAGGTTTTGTCTCTACCAGGCTATTTTTCAATTAGTGTATATTCTCTGCTGTACATGTCATGGCTTGTTTCAGAACTCAGGTTTGTAATGAGTCCTACACAGCATCTTCCCCGTCCATAAACTGCTCTAGCACCACAGAGTTTTCTGCATCTCATGGCCCACCCAGCAGGGCTACTTGCACCACAGCCTGGACCTCCTGCAGAATCCTTCCTAGTCAGTGCCTTGTCCAGAGCTGGAGCCTTTTTGTATAACTTGATAGATGGCTCAGAGCGGCATCCCAAAGGTGAGTCAATATGCTGTCTCCAGAACCCCGAGGGGGTAAGCAAGCATTCTGCTTCCTTTTTGGTGGTGGATGGTACAAGATGCAATGATTTGTCTGTGACTTTGGTGGGGCTGTCCTGGCAGGTCCCAGACCACTGGATCCTTAACAATTCATGAATGTGGCGGGTGCCTGAATCCTTATAAAGTTTAGCCTCTCTTTTCTCATCTAGTATTACTAGCATAATGTTATCAAAATAGAGGACTAGCCCTCTTCCAGTGCGACACCAGAGTGGAGAAGCATGCAGCAGCATGCATTTTGGCTCCGTGTACCAAGTGACCGGTCTGTCAGCTGGTCATAAAGGACCTACCTTGTGAACGTTGGTACGAGCTGAAGGTGAGGCCCTGGTGTAACAGTGAAGGATGCTCAGCTTGTTGAGGCCTCTTTGGACTCTTTTATAACAGAGGATGGGAGAAGATACATAGCTGTGGGGGAGATCCTAGATGTATGCTGCTGACTGTCTTATGTGAACGAAAACTACTTCTACTAGTCCAAATAGGCTGCAGTAGGCTGAGTCCAACATGCTGAAAGTGGAACAATTAAAATGGAAGTTCATATGTCGGCCATGGCTGGGGAGCTCAGTTGGTTAAAGCGTTCCTCCAATATGCCAATGTTGCAGGTTTAATCCCCCGTTAGGGCACATATAAGAAATATCTAATGAATATACAACTATGTGGAACAACAAATCAATTCTTCTCTTTCTCTCTTATTCTTTCTCTCTTTCTCTCCCTTGTGAACTCTCTAAAATTAGTAAATAAATAGAAATTTAAAAAAGAAGTTAATGTGTTGCTCATGGTACATTCTCTAGGATAGACCACATGTTAGGGCACAAAAGCGGTCTCAACAAATTTAAGAAATCATATCGAGCACTTTCTCTGATCATAATGGCATGAAACTAGAAATCAACCACAACAGAAAAAATAAAAAATATTCAAACACTTGGAAACTAAATAGCATGTTATTAAATAACGAATGGGTTAACAATGAGATCAGCCCTGGCCGGTTGGCTCAGCGGTAGAGCGTCGGCCTGGCGTGCGGGGGACCTGGGTTCGATTCCCGACCAGGGCACATAGGAGAAGCGCCCATTTACTTCTCCACCCCCCCACCTCCTTCCTCTCTGTCTCTCTCTTCCCCTCCTGCAGCCAAGGCTCCATTGGAGCAAAGATGGCCCGGGCGCTGGGGATGGCTCCTTGGCCTCTGCCCCTGGCGCTAGAGTGGCTCTGGTCACAAAACAGCGACGTCCCGGAGGGGCAGAGCGTCGCCCCTGGTGGGCCTGCCGGGTGGATCCCGGTCGGGCGCATGCGGGAGTCTGTCTGACTGTCTCTCCCCATTTCCAGCTTCAGAAAAATACAAAAAACAAACAAACAAACAAACAAAACCAATGAGATCAAAGAAGAAATAAAAAAATTCCTAGAAATGAATGATAATGAGCATACATCATCTCAAAATTTATGGTACACAGCAAAAGCAGTCCTGACAGGGAAGTTCGTAGCATTACAGGCATACCTCAAGAAGCTAGAAAAAGCTCAAATAAATAACTTGACCCTGCATCTAAACGAACTAGAAAAAGAACAGCAAGTAAAGCCCAGAGCTAGTAGAAGGAAGGAAATAAAAAAGATCAGAGCAGAAATAAATGACATAGAGGCTAAAGAAACAATACAGAGGATCAATGAAACCAGGAGCGGGTTCTTTGGAAAGGTAAACAAGCTCGATGAACCTTTAACCAGACTCACCAAGAAAAAAAGAGAGAGGACTCAAATAAATAAAATTAGAAATAAGAGTGGAGAAATAACAACTGACACAACAGAAATACAAAATATTGTAAGAAAATACTATGAAGAACTGTATGCCAAAAAACTAGATAACCTAGATGAAATGGACAAATTCCTTGAAACATATAATCTTCCAAAAATTAATCTGAAAGAATCAGAAAACCTATTATAACAAATGAGATTGAAACAGCTATCAAAAAACTCCCAAAAAAGAAAAGTCCTGGGCCTGATGGCTTCACAAGTGAATTCTACCAAATATTCAAAGAAGAACTAATTCCTATCCTTCTCAAGCTCTTTCACAAAATTCAAGAGGAAGAAAGACTTCCAAGCTTCTTTTATGAGGCGAGTATAATTCTGATTCCAAAACCAGGCAAAGACAACACGAAGAAAGAAAATTATAGGCCAATATCCCTGATGAATTTAGATGCTAAAATCCTCAACAAAATATTAGCAAACCAGATCCAGCAATAAATGAAAAAAATCATACACCATGATCAAGTGGGATTTATTCTTGGGAGGCAAGGCTGGTACAATATTCGCAAATCAATCAATGTGATTCATCACATAAACAAAAGGAAGGAGAAAAACCACATGATAATTTCAATAGATGCAGAAAAAGCATTTGATAAAATCCAGCACCCATTCATGATCAAAACTCTCAGCAAAGTGGGAATACAGGGAACATACCTCAACATGATAAAGGCCATCTATGACAAACCCACAGCCAACATCATACTCAATGGGCAAAAATTAAAAGCAATCCCCTTAAGATCAGGAACAAGGCAGGGGTGCCCCCTTTCACCACTCTTATTCAACATAGTTCTGGAAGTCCTAGCCACAGCAATCAGACAAGAAAAGAAATAAAAGGCATCCAAATTGGAAAAGAAGAAATAAAACTATCATTATTTGCAGATGATATGATATTGTATATAGAAAACCCTAAAGTCTCAGTCAAAAAACTACTAGACCTGATAAATGAATTCAGCAAGGTGGCAGGATATAAAATTAATACTCAGAAATCATAGGCATTTTTACACACTAACAATGAACTGTCAGAAAGAGAAATTTAAGGAAGCAATCTCCTTTACCATTGCAACCAATAAAATAAAGTACCTGGGAATAAATTTAACCAGGGAGATTAAAGACTTGTGATGTCACCCCATTAAAAAAATAAATAATAAATAAAATTTAATTTAAAAAAAAGACTTGTACTCAGAAAATTATAAAACATTGATAAAAGAAATCAAGGAAGACACAAACAAGTGGAAGCATATACCATGCTCATGGTTAGGAAGAATAAACATCATTAAAATGTCTATATTACCCAAAGCAATTTATAAATTCAATGCAATACCAATTCAAATACCAATGACTTACTTCAAAGATATAGAACACATATTCCAAAACTTTATATGGAACCAAAAGAGAACACAAATAGCCTCAGCAATTTTGAAAAGGAAGAATAAAGTGGGAGGTATCACACTTCCAGATATCAAGTTATACTACAAGGTCATTGTACTCAAAACAGCCTGGTACTGGCATAAGAACAGGCACATAGATCAATGAAACAGAACAGAGAACCCAGAAATAAACCCACAGTTCTATGGACAACTGATATTTGACAAAGGAGGTAAGAGCATACAATGGAGTAAAGACAGCCTCTTTAATAAATGGTGTTGGGAAAATTGGACAGCTACCTACAAAAAAATGAAACTAGGCCCTGGCCGGTTGGCTCAGTGGTAGAGCATCGGCCTGGCGTGTAGAAGCCCCGGGTTCGATTCCCGGCCAGGGCACACAGGAGAAGTGCCCATCTGCTTCTCCACCCCCTCTCCTTCCTCTCTGTCTCTCTTTTCCCCTCCCGCAGCTGAGGCTCCATTGGAGCAAAGATGGCCCGGGTGCTGGGGATGGCTCCTTGGCCTTTGCCCCAGGTGCTAGAGTGGCTCGGGTCGCAACAGAGCAACGCCCTGGAGGGGCAGAGCGTCGCCCCCTGGTGGGCAGAGCGTTGCCCCCTGGTGGGTGTACCGGTGGATCCCGGTTGGGTGCATGCGGGAGTCTGTCTGACTGTCTCTCCCCGTTTCCAGCTTCAGAAAAATACAAAAAAATAAATAAATTAATTAATTAAAGAAAAAAAAAAGAAACTAGACCACCAACTTACACCATTCACAAAAATAAACTCAAAATGGATAAAAGACTTAAATGTAAGCCGTGAAACCATAAGCATCTTAGAAGAAAATATAGGCAGTAAGCTCTCTGACATCTCTTGCAGCAATATATTGTATATTTGCTGATTTATCTCCATGGGCAAGGGAAATAAAAGACAGGATAAACAAATGGAACTATATCAAACTAAAAAGCTTCTGCACAGCTAAAGACAATAAGAACAGAATAAAAGACAAACTACACAATTGGAGAATATATTTGACAATATGTCTGATAAGGGGTTAATAACCAAAATTTATAAAGCACTTGTAAAACTCAATACCAGGAAGACAAACATCCAATCAAAAAACGGGTGAAAGAAATGAATAGACACTTCTCCAAAGAGGACATACAGATGGCCAATAGGCATATGAAAAAATGCTCAACATCACTAATCATTAGAGAAATGCAAATTAAAACCACAATGAGATATCACCTCACACCAGTCAGAATGGCGCTCATCAACAAAACAACACAGAATAAGTGCTGGCGAGGATGTGGAGAAAAGGGAACCCTCCTGCACTGCTGGTGGGAATGCAGACTGGTGCAGCCACTGTGGAAAACAGTATGGAGATTCTTCAAGAAATTAAAAATTGAACTGCCTTTTGACCCAGCTATACCACTTTTAGGAATATACCCTAAGAACACCATAGTACTGTTTGAAAAGAAGAAATACACCCCCATGTTTATGGCAGCATTGTTCACAATAGCAAAGATCTGGAAACAGCCCAAGTGTCTGTCAGTGGACGAGTGGATTAAAAAGCTTTGGTACATATATACTATGGAATACTACTCAGCCATAAGAAATGATAACATTGGATCATTTACAACAACATGGATGGACCTTGATAACATTATACTGAGCGAAATAAGTAAATCAGAAAAAACTAAGAACTATATGATTCCATACATAGGTGGGACATAAAAATGAGACTCAGAGACATGGACAAGAGTGTGGGGGTTATGGGGTGGGGAGAGGAGAGGGAGGGGGTTGGGTGAGGGACACAAAGAAAACCAGTTAGAAGGTGACAGAAGACAATTGGACTTTGGGTGATGGGAATGCAGCATCATCAAATGTCAAAATAACCTAGAGATGTTTTCTCTAAACATATGTACCCTTATTTATCAATGTCACCCATTAAAATTAATTAAAAAAAAGAAGTTAATGTGTCAAATAAGTAGAAAAACAGAAGAAAGAGTAAACATATCCAAATGCTGTTACTTTGGGGGAGAAATCAACAAAATACACAAAGCACTAGTTTACTAATTAAGAAAAAAGAGATAAGGAAAATACATAAAATAAATGACAGAAACAGGCTCTGGCTGGTTGGCTCAGTGGTAGAGCATCGGCCTGGCGTGCAAGAGTCCTGGGTTTGATTCCCGGCCAGGGCACACAGGAGAAGCACCCATCTGCTTCTCCACCCATTCCCCTCTCCTTCCTCTCTGTCTCTCTCTTCCCCTGCCGCAGCCAAGGCTCCATTGGAGCAAAGTTGGCCCCTGGCGCTGAGGATGGCTCCATGGCCTCTGCCTCAGGCGCTAGAATGGCTCTGGTTGCTACAGAGCAACGCCCCAGATGGGCAGAGCATCGCCCCCTGGTGGGCATGCTGGGTGGATCCTGGTCAGGCGCATGTGGGAGTCTGTCTGACTGCCTCCCTGTTTCCAACTTCAGAAAATACAAAAAAAAAAAAAAAAAAAAGACAGAAACATACTAATCACTGGAAAAGAGAACATTTTAAAATATGTAAATATATAAAAGATATAAAAGATAACATTTGGAAAAGAATATTTTTCACCTTGGCCAGGGAGCTTGGCTGATTAAAGCATTGTCCGAAGCGCAGAGGCTGCCGGTTTGATCCCTGGTCGGGGCACAGACAGGAACAGATCAGTGTTCCCGTCTCTCTCTCTCCTTCTTTCCCTTTTTTTCTAACATCAATAAATAAAAATTTTAAAATAAAATAAAATACATACAGTTAAAAAAAAGACTATTTTGCAGAACTCTTTTTGAATAGGCTTGACAATAAACATAAAATTCTTAATTTATAATTTAACAAAATTGTCCATTGTAAAGATAGAAAAGTATTCACATAAAACAGCAGTTTTCAGGGTTTTTTTTTTTATCTCAAGACACTTTTACACCCTTAAGAAATTTTGAAGACACCCAAAGAGCATTTGTTTACATGGGTTATATTTATTAATACCATATTAGATATTAAAAGTGAGAAAATGAAACTATTTAAAAAACAAAAAAACCCATTTATAGAAAAATAACTATATTTTCCACAAAAATAAATTAGTAATTAGTAATATGACTATTTTACATCTGCAAGTCTCTTTAATGTTTGGCTTATGAAAGACATGTCTTTTTTTGTTTATTTTTTTTGTATTTTTCTGAAGTTGGAAACGGGGAGGCAGTCAGACAGACTCCCGCATGCGCCTGACCGGGATCCACCCGGCATGCCCACCAGGGGGCGATGCTCTGCCCATCTGGGGCGTTGCTCTGTAGCAACCAGAGCCATTCTAGCGCCTGAGGCAGAGGCCATGGAGCCATCCTCAGTGCCCAGGCCATCTTTGCTCCAGTGGAGCCTTGGCTGCAGGAGGGGAAGAGAGAGACAGAGAGGAAGGAGAGGAGGAGGGATGGAGAAGCAGATGGTTGTTTCTCCTGTGTGCCCTGGCCGGGAATTGAACCCGGGCCTCCTGCACGCCAGGCCGATGCTCTACCACTAAGCCAACTGGCCAGGGCCAAGACATGTCTGTTTTTGCAGTCAATCCTTTGCTAACTGTTATTTGGTTTGAAAACTATAGAAACCTCATGCAGATATTTAGTTGTAAAGGGGAAATCTGCAGTCATTCTGAAAGGGTTATAAGGACCTCTGGGGGTCCTCAGTTCACTTATCCAAGAATCAGTTCCATAGATAAAACAGAAAAGGCTATTAAACATCTCTCTCTCTCTCTCTCTCTCTCTCTCTCTCTCTCTCACACACACACACACACACACACATGATTAAAATCATATGATTTCACAGGGGAATTTTTCCAATCCTTGAGAGACCAGATAATCCTGATGTTAGAGTGTAGAAAAAGAAAACACTCAAACTCTTTTTATGAAGTAAATATAACATTGATATCTAAATGCAACAAATACAAAAAATAAAATGTGTAGATCTTACTTTTAAACACTAATTTTTATTTATTTATTTATTTTTACAGAGGCAGAGATAGACAGGGACAGACAGACAGGAATGGAGAGAGATGAGAAGCATCAATTATTAGTTTTTCGTTGTGACTTCTTAGTTGTTCATTGATTGCTTTCTCATATGTGCCTTGACCATGGGCCTTCAGCAGACAGAGCAACCCCTTGCTGGAGCCAGCGACCTTGGGTCCAAGCTGGTGAGCTTTGCTCAAACCACATGAGCCATCGCTCAAGCTGGCGACCTTGGGGTCTCGAACCTGGGTCCTTCTGCATCCCAGTCCGATGCTCTATCCACTGCACCACCACCTGGTCAGGCTCTTACTTTTAAATATTTATGCAAAAACCTCAAATCAAACATTAGCAAATTGATTCTAAGAGGACATTAAAAACAATACACCATAATTAAGTGGGATTTATATAAGAGTGTAAGGACAATTTGATACTATTAATATAGCTCATTATAATAATAAATGTATGAAAAAGTATGACTATGTCTATAGCTGTTGCAAATGCTTTTGACAAAATTAAATACCTATTCTTGATCATGATCAAAACATTAAATAGAAAAAGGAATTAATGAGTTCATTTTAATAAAATACATGTATATATAAATGTATATGTATGTAATAAATATATATTAGAAATGTATACTTCATTTCTAAAGTCAGAATTTTAATGGATAAACACATGAGAACAGGAATAAGACAAGGATGTCCACTACTATTTAATATAACATTGGTGATATTAATACAACTGGACAAGAGAAAATTATTAGGGACATAAGAATTGAAAATGAGCAAATAAAAGTCTTTCTATTTGTAGGCGATATGATAGTTGGAAAATTCAAAAGTTTTTTTTTAAAGATTTTATTTATTGATTTTACAGAGATAGGAGAGAGGGTGGAGGTGGAGTGGGAAGTATCAACTTATAGTATTTGCTTATCGTTATGTGCCTTAACTAGGCAAACCCAGGGTTCCAACCCAGCATTCCAGGTCAAGGCTCTATCCACTGTGCCACCGCAGGCCAGGTGAAACTCAAAAAGTTTTAATAAAACTAACACAAGCAAAATAATTCTGTAGACTGTACATATGTATGCACAATTTTATACTGATAAATAATATATAAAGATGCAAATATGTTTATATTGACATAAACAACAGCCTGTTAAAGGAGATAATGAAAGAGAAACCCCTGCTTATTATAAAAACAAAAAAGCATCAAATATTTCAGAATAAACTAACAAATACATGAACTGGGTCAAATCCTAACAATCTGTTAGGGACTTGTTCACCTAATATCGTGGTACTTGGCATCTAGAAAAAGAGTTACATAATTGTAAGAAAACACGTAAGTATATAAGCGACAAGTTTGGCTCTGAACGTAGTCACCCATGTATGTCATTTGGAATCAAGTCCCAGAAGACTCGAGGGTGAGTCCCTCTTCCGGCTTAGCTGGTCATCCGTCTGACCCAGGTCTCTTGTCCCTCTGGGCTGTGAGACTGGTGGCTGGTGTCAATGTGGTCATTTGCTTGGCTCTGTTCTCTCTTCTAGGATCACATTTTCTGCAATAAAAGTTTTGCTTTGATCTACTGGAGTGTCCAATGTTTTATTTGCTACCACTGATATCATCAAAATCTCTCTGAAGGCCCTGGCCGGTTGGCTTAGCGGTAGAGCGTCGGCCTGGTGTGCGGGGGGACCCAGGTTCGATTCCCGGCCAGGGCACATAGGAGAAGCACCCATTTGCTTCTCCATCCCACTCCCCCTCTCTGTCTCTCTCTTCCCCTCCCGCAGCCAAGGCTCCATTGGAGCAAAGATGACCCGGGCGCTGGGGATGGCTCCTTGGCCTCTGCCCCAGGCGCTAGAGTGGCTCTGGTCGCGGCAGAGCGACGCCCCGGAGGGGCAGAGCATCGCCCCCTGGTGGGTAGAGCATCGCCCCCTGGTGGGCAGGGCGTCACACCTGGTGGGTGTGCTGGGTGGGTCCTGGTCAGGCGCATGCAGGAGTCTGTCTGACTGTCTCTTCCCGTTTCCAGCTTCAGGAAAAAAAAAAAATCTCTCTGAAGAACACTTGAAAATGCTCCCAAAAGGACTTATAAAAGGAGACTTCTACAAAGCAAAAGGCATCCCATGCTCTTGGGTGGGACAACCTGAGATCATAAAGATCTAATTCTCCTCATGGTGATATATAATTTTAACATGATCCTAATATAAAAAGACCACATTTTTTTTTCCTAGAGAGGTTGATTCTGGAACTCATATAGAAAAATAAACATGCAAGAATAGTTATAAAAAAAATTCCAATAAGAGTTGTGAGAAAAGGGTGTGTGAAATAAATATTATAAAGGATCTATAATTAAAACTTGTAATTGAATAGAAACTATTGGAATAAAACAGCAAATCCAGAAATAGACCTAAGTAAATGTGGAAATTTGGCATATGGTGAAGATAATGTCTGAAATCACTGAAGAAAAGCTGGTTCTTTTAATAAGTGCTGTTGGGGCAACTGGGTGGCCATTTGGAGAAAGATAAAATTGAGTCCATGCCTTACACTGTACACAAGAATAAACTCCAAATGGATCAGAGGTCTATGTGTAAAAATAAAATCAAACGGGCACTAGAGGAAAATGGAGTAATTTCAAAAATAATCTCCATGTGGGGGAACTCTTCTAAGTCTGACCCAGAATCCATATGCAACAAAAGGAAAGATTGATGAGTTGCTCTACTTAAAAGTAAAGCAACATTAGCATGGCAAAAATAAAATGAGCACAATTTAAAAAATAATAATGGACTAGGTGGAAATATAAGGTCTACCGGAAAGTTCTGTCCATTTCTATCACAACAAGTTTCGACACGTAAGCACATGTTTATTTGGCGCATGTGTGCCTCTCTATTTTTATCACTTAATGTATACATACTGACGTAGCAAATTAACTAAAACAAAGTTGATTCACGTTAGTCTTATATGTGAAGCGATAGTGTACCCATGGCTACTGATAAAGTTCATTTATGCCACTGTATTGTATACGAATTTCAACAAGGAAGAAATGCTACAGAAGCATGTAGAAATTTATTGAAAGTGTTTGTGAAGGTACAGTTTCTGATAGGACATCAGAAGATGGTTCGAAAAATTCGAAACAGGTGATTTCGACCTTTCTGATAAGCCACGTTCTGGGCGACCATCTTTGATCGATGACGATGTTGTTAAGACCATGTTGGAGCAAGATCCTTTTCTTTCTGACAACATCGGAGATTGCAGAAAGGCTTAATTCAGCTTAGCAAACCATTTCAGACCATATTCGGAAGACAGGATTGGTGTGAAAATATATTATTTAATAAAGTTTATTGACGGTAAGAAAAATTTGTATTTTGTTTTGTTTTGTTTTTTGTATTTTTCTGAAGCTGGAAACGGGGAGAGACAGCCAGACAGACTCCCGCATGCGCCCGACCGGGATCCACCCAGTACGCCCACCAGGGACGACGCTCTGCCCCTCCGGGGTGTCGCTCTGCCGCGGACCAGAGCTACTCTAGTGCCTGGGGCAGAGGCCAAGGAGCCATCCCCAGCACCCGGGCTATCCTTGCTCCAATGGAGCCTTGGCTGCGAGAGGGGAAGAGAGAGACAGAGAGGAAGGGGGGGGGGTGGAGAAGCAAATGGGCGCTTCTCCTATGTGCCCTGGTCAGGAATCGAACCCAGGTCCCCCGCACGCCAGGCCAATGCTCTACTGCTGAGCCAACCGGCCAGGGCCATATTTTGTTTTATTCCAAAAACGAACAGAACTTTCGGTAGACCTTTTATTTGCCACCTATATCAGAAACAAAGATCTAATTTTCCTAATATATGAAGAAGACTTAAAAGTGAGGGGGAAAGAGAAAAAAGGCCATAAACCCAATATAAAGATGAGCAAAGGAGACAGTGTATTAAAAATGTATATAACAGTCCTTAAATGCCTTTTGTAAAAGGAAGAAGGGGAAATAAGACTATATTACAAACACACAGAGAAAGGAGAGGGAGGGAAAGAGAGAGGGGAAGAAGAAGAAGAATGAGAAGGAGGAAGAAAAAGGAGGAAAAAGAAGGAGAAGAAAGGAGAAGAAAGAAAAGAGAGGAGAAAACAGGGTATGCCTTTTCTTTGCAAAAGAAATCAACCAAAATGTCAAAGAACTGATTCAGTTAGAAAACCTTTATCCATAACTGATTCTGGCAAGGATCATCCATGGATGCTGAAACAGTTGGGTGAATGGCCATTGGTGAAGAGTTCACTTATGTAGCCTCAATGTATCAGTCTGAAGCTTTCTAATTACAAAGAGAAAGTGACGAGATCTGTTTTAACCAAGGAAGACAACTTAGCAGCATCAACAATGGAACAAACCAGCATAATGGGCCTCCTTATATGAGGAATGAAAATACACAGCACCTGTGTAGTCTTCTTGCTAAAAATTTTCACCTGAATCTAGTAATGAGCAAGCGATAAGACAAATCCAGGATACAGACTATGAATTCTACAAATAATTTCATTTGGACTCTTAAAAAATGTCAACGTCATGCCCTGGCCAGATACTCGAGCATCTACCGGAAGTGCAGAAGTTGCCTGTTTGATTCCCAAGTCAGAGCACACACAGAAATGGATCTATGTTCCCATCTCTCTCTCTCTTAAATCAAAAAAATAAACATTAAAAAAAAAAAGTCAATATCATGAATGACAAAAAAATACTGTGGAAACTATTCTAGGATAAATTAGTCTAAAGAAAACAACCCACAAATACAACACATAAAATTTGGATTTTAAATTTAAACAAAAAAGCAAATATGAAAGACATTATTTAGACAACTGGGAAAATTTGCATGTGAACAGGAAATTATATATTTTTATCAATGTTACATTTTGGGGGTGTCTTACTGATATTGTGGTTATAAAAGAGAATACCCCTGTTCTTTGGAAATAGTTGGTATTTAGGGGTGAACTGCCATGGTGTTTACCCATTATTTCAACTTTTGTAATTGTTATTTCAGCAACAAGAATGTAATTAGTTATTTGAATTTTTGAAGCTTAATACAAAACACACATTTAAAAAACTGTTGTTTTAGCAATGATCTTCATGATACACCCTAAAACCCTAAATCTTAAGTGTTGGCAGCGGGGAGGTTGTAAGGACACTCATGTGTCATGAAGATCGCCCTGGATATATCAGTCTGATCTTCAGGCAATGAACACCAACAATGGGGAGGTTGTAACTTGTCTGAGATTATAGCCAGAAAGAAAAGAGTAGATCATGAAGAAAGAATGCAGTCTTATCTCTGCCTTAGACTATGTGATATTTCTTTTTCCTTCCTTTTACTTTTTAGAAAACTTTCCATTGAAGTGTAAAATACATGCAGGAAGAGACATAAATCTTACATGTATAGCCCTGACCAGATAGCTTGCTTGGTTAGAGCATCATCCCGATACGCAAGGGATGCCAGTTCAATCCTGGGTCAGGGCACATACAGAAATGGATTGATGATTGTCTATCTGTCTGTTTCTCACCCTTCCTTTCTCTAAAATTGATTTTTAAAAAATTAAAAAATCTTACATGTATAACTTGCTGAATTTCTACACAGTGAATATATCCATGAAACCAGCGTCCAGATCAATAAACAGAACCACCCAACAGCTTGGAAGCCCCTCTAGGGCTAAGATTTAAAACCCAGCTTGAGGATCACCTAGTGATGCTTGTTTACCTGTTTATTTGGCATATTTTAAAATTTTTTCTTCAGGAAACATTTTTTTTGTTTGTTTTTTTGTTTTTACAGAGACAGAGAGAGTCAGAGAGAGGGATAGACAGGGACAGACAGACAGGAACAGAGAGAGATGAGAAGCATCAATCAGTTTTTCGTTGTGCATTGCGACACCTTAGTTGTTCATTGATTGCTTTCTCATATGTGCCTTGACTGCTGGCCTTTAGCAGACCGAGTAACCCCTTGCTCGAGCCAGCGACCTTGGGCTCAAGCTGGTGAGCTTTTGCTCAAACCAGATGAGCCAGCGCTCAAGCTGGAGACCTTGGGGTCTCAAACCTGGGTCTTCTACATCCCAGTTCGATGCTCTATCCACTGCGCCACCGCCTGGTCAGGCAGGGAACATTTTTTAATGATATAACTTTCTTTTCTTTTATGATATTTATTGATTTGTAGAGAGGAGAGAAAAATTGATTGGTTGTTCTACTTATTTATGCATTCATTGGTTGATGCTTGTATGTGCCCTGACTCGGGATTGAACCTACAACCTTGGAGTATCTGGACAATGCTAACCAACTGAGTTACTTGGCCGGGGTTTCAGCAAACAGTTTTGAATATCTTCCTCTGTGTCAGACACCTGAAAGCACATAGTGTTCCACATTACAGTGTGTCATAAAGTCATGGTGCACTTTTGACCGGTCACAGGAAAGCAACAAAAGACGATAGAAATGTGAAATCTGCACCAAATAAAAGGAAAACCCTCCCAGTTTCTGTAGGATGATGGGGCAGCATGTGCGCATGCGCAGATGATGACGTAACACCGTGTATACAGCGGAGCAGCCCACGGCCATGCCAGTCGGGATGTGGAAACAAAGATCTAATTTTCCTAATATATGAAGAAGACTTAAAATTGAGGGGGAAAGAGAAAAAATGTCATAAACCCAATATAAAGACAGTGTATTAAAAATGTATATAACGCCTGACCAGGTGGTGGCGCAGTGGATAGAGCGTCGGACTGGGATGCGGAAGGACCCAGGTTCGAGACCCCGAGGTCGCCAGCTTGAGCACGGGCTCATCTGGCTTGAGCAAAAAAGCTCACCAGCTTGGACCCAAGGTCTCTGGCTCCGGCAAGGGGTTACTCGGTCTGCTGAAGGCCCGCGGTCAAGGCACATATGAGAAAGCAATCAATGAACAACTAAGAAGTCACAACGCACAACGAGAAACTAATGATTGATGCTTCTCATCTCTCTCTCCATTCCTGTCTGTCTGTCCCTGTCTATCTCTGCCTATGTAAAAAAAAAAAAAAAAAAAAAAAATGTATATAACAGTCCTTAAATGCCTTTTGTAAAAGGAAGAAGGGGAAATAAGACTATATTTCCTCGGTACGAAGGAAAGTTCAGTGTGTTCTGTGGCTCGCTAAATTCAAATCCGTGACCAAAGTGCAACGTGAATATCAGCGTGTTTATAATGAAGCGCCATCACATAGGAATAACATTACTCGGTGGGATAAGCAGTTGAAGGAAACCAGCAGTTTGGTGGAGAAACCGGTTCTGGTAGGCCATCAGTCAGTGATGAGTCTGTAGAGGCTATACAGGAGAGTTACCTAAGGAGTCCTAAAAAATCTGTGCATGAGCCCACATCGAATAGGTATGCACTGAATAGGTATGAAACTGGGAGAATTTTCCTTTTATTTGATGCAGATTTCACATTTCTATCGTCTTTTGTTGCTTTCCTGTGACCGGTCAAAAGTGCACCATGACTTTACGGACACACTGTATTGTGTCTTTCTTGCACCTGCCATACCAGAGGCCATTTGTGTGTTAACATCTCTTTCAGTTCAGGATAAACATTTGTTAGGCTTTTACTTTCTAGCATCCATTCATTCTTGGCACCCTTAGATATTCCACTAGAGGAATCACAGGCTCTCCAATGTGCAATATGCATGGTTCAGGTGGAGTTCATGTCACATCTGGCACCAGGGGTGAGGATATGACTCTGGCTCAGCCAATGAGATTATCACATTTTTCTGGCCATAGACTGGTTCATGAATAGGTACATGATCCATTCAGAGCCAAAGAAATGTAGTAAAGATTTTATGAGGACCATTAGGAGAGGCACACTTACTTTTCTACTAGACTTGAACCTGGGAGAATGTACATGTGGAAATACTAAGAGCCATTCTGCCACTTCTGAAGGGTCACCCCAGCTTCAGAATTCCTGTGGGGCTGGCTGAGGTCTCCGCTGAGACTCTCTCATAGCTCAACTTCTACTTCTGCTCAGTTCTGCTTCCTTCTCTTTTCTTCTTATGATACTGATATAAACCAACCAATGGCAGAGCTAAAAACCACTCCGGATTTCCAGATCTTCCCAGCTAACATTCTTGTGCTGAATCAAATAAATAGATATACATTCTACTGTGGCCAGATCTCAGAGTTTGACGATGAAAGGGCTACCTAGAAAGGCGTGTCCAGTCTCTGTGGCCCAGGCATTCCTAATTCAGTTAGGAGAACAAGGGATGACACGTAGAAAGTTAAATCACAGACAGTAAAAAGAGATCACATTATCAAATTTAAACAATACATGGGAGGCCCTGGCTGGGTACCTCAGTTGGCTGGAGCATAATCCCGAAATGCCAAGGTTGCGGGTTCGATCCCTTGGCACACACAAGAGTCAACCAGTGACAACATGAATAAGTGGAACAACGAATCTCTTTCTCTCTTTCTGTCTCTGTCTTGCTCCCTTCCTCTCTCTCTAAAGATCAATAAATAGAAGTTAAAAAATATATACACGTGATCCTTACCGACAAGCATGAGATTAGCTGCCAGATGGGTGTGCTGACCAGCAAGCAGTGTGCTGATGGAAGTGGGCTCAGACTGGCAGGACACGGGATAGAGGGACACTAAACAGAGGGGGGGTGTTGGGTAAATAAGTGTAAAATTTGTGTTATTTGATTTTGCTCACTTTTATTGTTAAAAATGGCCACTGCCAGGTGAAATGGCTAATTACCTTCCTGCTTGGGAAGGGATTTTGTTATGCTAATGTGTGCTGGACGAGAGGTTTTTGCCCCAAAAAGTTTTAAGAAGAAGAAGGAGGAGGAAGAGGAGGCCATGTTGTTGAAGAGAAAGCAGCCAAGATGGCCGGGTGCTGAAGGAGAATCCAGTTTGTGCAGAGTTTGTGCAGAGAGAAGGAGATGCGGAACCAGAGGGGACTGAGCTGGTGGGGGGCCTTTGATTCTAGGAAAACTCAGATGTGTCAGTAGCTTTGTGAGCACTGAATGAGTGGGATTTTGTGCCCTATGTGTTGTTTCTGTTTACTCGCCGGCTGGGTGTGAGGCTAGAATGAAAGGAATGGCCCGCCAGTTTTCAGCTTCGCTGTTTCTCTACCATCTGTCTGAATCTAATGGAAACCTGCGCGTGCATGGCTGTGACGGTGGCGACTACTGGCCATGCAGGGTGAGAAAAGACACAGAGGGGCAAATGCATACAGCGTTTTTCCAGGGAAAGGATTAGACCAACCTAGTCAGAGTTTTGATGTGAAAGGAGGTCCCCGTGGGGGCTGGACCAGGGAGAGACAGTGGAGGTCTATGGATGTTGGAATCCTTTCCCCTGGGACCATGGATGCTTGTCTCTGGCTCCTCTCCTGCATTCTGTTCTCACTTGGTCCAAACATCCTATCCCCGCCTTCCTTGGTGGCCCTGGAATTGGAGTTGAGCTCAAGCCCTCGTGACGCCCGGCTGGCTGTCTGACCTGGCTTCCTGGGCACTCAGATCAAGGAACAGAATTCCTCAGCTTCTCTGTCTCCCAGTTTCCTTCCTCTCTCTGTGACTTTCCTGGGGCTGTCAGAAAGAGAGTACCAGGCACCAGGCAGCTTAAACAGCAGTAAGTTATTCCCTCCCAGTCTGGTGCCGGAAGTCAGAACCCAGGGGTCACAGGGTGTCTGGGACCCTCGGCAGAATCTCTCTTTGCCTCTGTTCCTTGACTGGCACTGCATCATGCCAATCTTTGCCTCTGTTGTCACGTGGCTCTCTCCCTGTGTAATCTGTATCTAAATTTCCCTCTTCCTGTGAGGCATCGGTCATACTGGATGAGGGCCCCACCTTGATGACTGCACTGTCACTTGTAACTTGATTGCATCTGCAAAGTCCCTATTTCCTAATGAGGTCTCATTCACAGGTGCCTGGGGTTAGGACTTCAACAAATCTTTTTTGGGGGCATAGCTCAACCTATCATACTCCCTTAGATGTTTTAGATATGCTGATTTATTCTTCTTGGGTAGAGAAGAGAAGAGAGAAGCAGGCATATATTTTAAAAAAACAAAACACCCTTATCCTTCTCCAATCCTAACAGGCCATCTTTGGGATTCTTTAAATCATCAGAAGTCAAGTTCCTTGGGGAAACATTCCAGGGAGTGAGGACAATCCCCCAGCAAACTTCCATTCCCAAGGGGTCCCCCACCTCCAAAAAACTAACTCAAACCCTGCTTTCCTTTTTCCTTTTTTTTTTTTAAGGTGACAGGAAGGGAGATAGTAAGGCAGACTCTCACATAAGCCCCAACCAGATCCACCTGGCAATCCCCATTTTGGGCCAATGTTTGAGTACTGAGCTATTTTTAGTGCCTGAGGGTGATGCACTCCAACAGAGCTATCCTTAGCACCCAGGGCCACACTTGAACCAATTGAGCCACTGGCTGTGGGAGGAGAAGAAGGAGAGAAGGGGGAGAGGGAGGAGGAGAGAAGCAGATGGTCGTTTGTCTTGTGTGCCCTGACTGGGGATTGAACCAGGATGTCCATACACCAGGCTGATGCTCTATCCACTGAGCCACTGGCCAGAGCCAAACCTTACCTTTCACCTCTCACCCCCTACACTGTTGTGGGCATCCAGCTTTCACCAGATTTAACTTTTCTGAGCTGCCTGGCATGTGACCCAGAAGGTCATCGCTACAGCCACTTGTACAGAGGTGACTCTGGGCCATCCTTACGCTCAGTCCCTCCACACAGGAGGGGAAGACTCGCTGTCCTCACCTCATGGATGAGAAAACAGAAGGCAGAGAGTTTACGAAGCAAATTCAAGGCCCAAGGCTAGCAAAGGGCAGAACCAGGACCCAAACTCAGGCCTGTGAGTCTCATTCCCACAGTGTATTCTTCTGACAATACTCCCTTCTCCCTGTTTACCTTCCAGGTGGTTCTTACAGCGGTTTCCTTTCACTCTGGGGCTTTTCCATGCAGAAGCCAACTGACATCCTGACTCAGAGCGCCTCCCCTCTTCTACGAGAAGACTGTGTATTATGATTACTGATTCTCCAGTGGGAAGTCCAGTGATCATAATATTAAAAACAGAAAGTGACAGCTTGCTAAGCCCCAGTCACATGCCAGGTGACACTGGCCTAAGTGCTTTATTTAAAAAAACAAAAACAAAAACAGCTTTATTGGGTATAATTGACATAAAATTGTAAGGTAGTTAAATTATACATGGTGGTAGTTTGATATCATAAACATTGTGAAAGGATTCCTCCTTGCTAGTTAAATAACACTTCCATCACCTCACATATTTATATTTTTTTTGGGGGGGGAGGAGGAAGGGACCAAAAGTTTTGCCTTTTGGGATGTTGATTTTAAGCTGTTTATTAAGAAACAAAAGACTTAGAGAGAGCCATGGCCAGATAGCTCGGCTGGTTAGAGCATCATGCCAGTATGCCAAGGTCACAGGTTCCGTTCCGGGTCAGGACACATACAGGAACAGACTGACGCTTCTGTCTGTCTCTCCTTTCCTCTCTCTCTCAAATCAATAAATAAATTTTAAAAAGACTTAGAACTTTTGATCCTTCCTTCTTTCCTGCCCAAGAGATTCAGACAGAAAAACCTGTTTCAGAAAGGCAATTTTAGGATGTTGTCCCAGCCTAATTTGAATTAAGTATGGTGACTAGAGGGCTTCAGGCAGGGGCCTGTTAGCTAGATAGCCCGTGTCCCACTGTTTCTGAGACGCCCAGCGGGGACTTCCCTCCATGTGTGCTCCCCAACTACCCGGACATCGCCCACTCCCATCTCTGAAGTCTAAGCCCCCGTCTCTCCCCTTTTTTCCTTTGTACAAAAATGTCTTCTATTCACAATGTTGCCTCACTGTCTTTGGGATTTTTATGCATATGTGAATTCCCCATATATACATCTATTAAAACTTTGATTTTTTCCTGTTAATTTGTCTGTTAATTTGATTATTATCTCAGCTAAAAGAACTCAGGAGGTGGGAGCAAAAGTATTAATGTTTTTCAGTTCCATGGGGAACATTTAAGCTCTACTCTCTTAGCAAACTTCAACTGTACAATACAGTATGTATACTCCCCATGTTTTCTATGAGACCCTCGGTCCTATATCTCTTACAGCTGAACTTTGTACCCTTTTACTTCCTCAGGACTTTACATTTAATTCTCACTATAACCTTACGATGTGGCCACTGTTATTCCCATTTTTCAGATGGGAACACTGAGGCCCGGAGGGCTGAAGTGATATGCCTGAAGTCACGCAGCTACAGGTCATAGGGCTGGGTTTGTAATGCAGCTATTCTGACTCCAGGGGCTGTCCTGAGAAGGGGCTTGGCAGGGCCTCCCGCATGGGATGGTCCTGGCTGGAACCAGTCCACTGGTTCGGCTGCAGGGGTGCCCACTCGGTGAGGTCAGCACATGACAGGCTCTGACTGTTCCTGGCGTCACGCTGGCATGCAAAAGCCTCCGGTATTGCCTTCCATAATGGTCACCTGATCCCCAGCTGGTGGGCACATAGCCTGAGATGTTTATTCCCTGACAACCAACTGGCCTGACAGACAGACAGCCCTGGTGATAAAAGAAGACAGAGGAGGTGACTGGGGGGAGGGGCTAGGTAAAGGAATCCTCTGCCTCTGAGAAGGGCCGTTTTGCTTGGCTGGGGCCGGAGTGTCCGAATGACGGTGACATTCCCCAGGGATTAAGCATGCGGTGTAGAAGCTGGGTCTCCACAGGGGTGCCGAGCCCCTTGGAACTTAAATCATGCAATTAGCCACCAGCTAATGTTTCTCCCACATTCATTTCATACCTCCGTGACTTCCCATGCCCCCCTCCCAAAAAATTCATCTGCAACTTGTTTTATTAAAAACCCCTATGGTGCCCTGCAGCTTTGCTTCCTCTTGAAAACAGCAAAGAAGATAAAGCCATTTTCTGGATCCTTTAAAACATAGCTCCGAATTCTTCTTTTCCAGGAAGCCTTGGCATGTAACCCCGCCCTCCCCTGCTGAGACCTTGGGAGTCTGAACTCAGCCCACAGTTGTTGGTTTGTCACCACGTACCCAGCAAGCAGTGCAAGGAAGGACAGAACTCAAGCCACCTGGGCTTGGGGTTGTGATGTTTTGAGGGCAGGCAAAGATGCAGATGTCACTCCTGGTTTGGGATGACTGCTTTTCTGTTCAGGAATACTGGATATCCCTAGTGATCCAGAACCCAGATTATCTGATTCCCAGTCCGCTGCTACTTTGATTCTAATACAGTACCAGTGTGGCTCAGTAAAGGACAGGGGGCCTGGCTGAGAAATCCACCACCAGAGAGATGGAGGCTAAGCCTCTCCCCGCAGCCAATGAGGGACGAGTTGTTAGGCAGAAAAGGACCTCATGGGTCATGTCCTCAGTTTTCCTCAGCTAAAGTTCCCTGACTGTCTCCTTCAAATTCAAATGTGCATCCAGTTCCATGAGTAACCACATTATTTTTAAACAGCATCCTTCAGCCACTCTCTCTCCTGGGTTTTCAGAGAGGCAATCCTTTGTGAAGCCAACACAGGACTTTATTTTATGACTGTTTTAACACATCTACAGGGGCTCCAGGGAGTTCAAGTAAAAGATTGTGCTGTGGCTCTGAGTGAGGGGAGGGAAGAGAGAAGCTAGGTCATGTGGAGACACGGAAACCAAAGGCTGAGACACTGGAAACAGTGGAGAGGGGCAAACTGGTTAGGAGTTAGCAGAGAAGCTTCTGGTCTTCAAAGCCCACTGACATCAACACCCCACCCTACCCGGTAGTGGTAAAGCTCCACCCTAATTGTTATCAAGACCGGGGTTATACCCGCAGCTCTTCCACTGAGTAGCTGGCCAGATGGCTGAGCTTTTTTAAGCCCTAGTTTTCTTATCTGTAAAATGGGTATAAAATAACCACCTAATAAGGAGATTGTGAGGATTAACTAAGAAATATTACTCACTAGAACAATATAAAAGGTAAAGTCTCCTGCCCTATCCAAATTTCCAGATGTAATTCATGTTAATAATTCATTACTGGTATAATTTTCCACAGAGGTTTTATGCGATTTGATTTAATTGTACTGCAATACTGTTGATGAACTTGCATTTTTTCTCCTTAAGAATACACCCAGGGGCCCTGGCCGGGTAGTTCAGTTGGTTATAGCTTTGTCCCAATGCACCAAGGTTGTGGGTTTCATTCCTGGTCAGGGCACATACAAGAATCAACCAATGAGTGCAGAAATCAGTGGGACAACAAATCATGTTTCTCTCTCTCCCTTCCTCTCTCTCTCTCAAAATAATTTTAAAAATACATCTCGGAAATCTATTCCTAGCAGTGTGTATAGACCTACCCGCTTCTTTTTAAGAGCTACATTATATCCCCTTGTATGTAGTGAGGATTTAAAAAAAAATTTTAGATTTTATTTATTCATTTTTAGAGCAAGAGAGAGAGAGAGAGAGGAAGAGAGAGAGAGAGAGAAGGGGGAGGAGCAGGAAGCATCAACTCCCATATGTGTCTTGACCAGGCAAGCCCAGGGTTTTGAACCCGTGATCTCAGCATTCCAGGTCAACACTCTATTCACTGCGCCACCACAGGTCAGGCTGTAGTGAGGATTTTTTATGTAACCAGTTGTTTCTAGTTTTTGCTACCAATTAATCCATAGGATACATTTCTAGAAGGGTAACTGCTGAGTCACTTTTATTAGTTGCAGTTTTAATAGTGCCAGCGCACTTTCCAAGGGGCTGAAGCAACGGACAGGTTCACCCACAGTGCACAAGAATATCTGTGTCCCACAGTTTCGCCAGCTTTGGGTGTTATCAAACTTGACAATTTACTAAGTAAACTGTTATTTAAAAGATAGCAGTAATAACATACATATGTGAAATAGCAGTATATATTAAGTGAGCTCACCTGCAGAGATAAATGCTCACAGCTACCATGCAAGGCAGGCTAGTTTCCCTTTGAACAGAAGGCAGGAGGTTATAGGCAGTCCGATTAGGGTTTGAACCTGGGCTCCAGTTTATTATTATTCCTGTGACCTTGGACAGGTTTTTCAAGCTTCTCTATCTGCAAAATGGGGATATTAAATGAAATAAGCCCTGAGAAAACCAGTACCTAGAACCCAGTTAACACTTTTTTTTTTTTTTTTTTTTTTGGTATTTTTCTGAAGCTGGAAACGGGGAGAGACAGTCAGACAGACTCCCGCATGCGCCCGACCGGGATCCACCCGGCACGCCCACCAGGGGCAACGCTCTGCCCACCAGGGGGCGATGCTCTGCCCCTCCAGGGCATCGCTCTGCCGCGACCAGAGCCACTCTAGCGCCTGGAGCAGAGGCCAAGGAGCCATCCCCAGCGCCCGGGCCATCTCCGCTCCAATGGAGCCTTGGCTGCGGGAGGGGAAGAGAGAGACAGAAAGGAAGGACGGGGGGGGGGGGGGGGGGGGGTGTGTGGAGAGGCAAATGGGCGCTTCTCCTGTGTGCCCTGGCTGGGAATCGAACCTGGGTCCCCCGCACGCCAGGCTGACGCTCTACCGCTGAGCCAACCGGCCAGGGCCTTTTTTTTTTTTTTTTTTTACAGGGACAGAGTCAGAGATAGGAACAAACAGACAGGAACAGAGAGAGAGATGAGAAGCATCAATTATCAGTTTTTCATTGCAACACCTCAGTTGTTCATTGATTGCTTTCTCATATGTGCCTTGACTGCAGGCCTTCAGCAGACTGAGTAACCCCTTGCTCGAGCCAGTGACCTTGGGTCCAAGCTGGTGAGCTTTTTGCTCAAGCCAGATGAGCCCGCGTCAAGCTGGCGACCTCGGGGTCTCGAACCTGGGTCCTCCGCATCCCAGTCCGACGCTCTATCCACTGCGCCACCGCCTGATCAGGCAAATTTACTAATATTACAAAACTCACTAGTGTGTAAGAGTCCCTGAGACTTATAAGTTTGAGAGTGACTTTAGTAATACTAGAGACCTGGGTACTACTTTTTACTTTTCTTGTTTGTAAGATACCAATTTAGATCCTTCCTATAAATGTACTGGTCTGGATAGAAATGAGTTGCCAAGCTGAGACACAATGCAGGTGGCATTTGATGTCTATTGGAAGATGCAGGTAGCACCACAGCAAAAGAAGACAGATGGGTCAGCTCCATATCTGTCACTAAGGCAGTGGATGGACCTAACTGAGGTCCTACTTCTGTCCCTTAAAGGTGGCCTGGGGCCAGTTCTTATAGTTACTTGAGCCTCAGGTTTCCTCAGTTCTAAAACATGGATAACAGCAGCTACCTAGTGGGGTTATTGTGAGCATGAAGGAAGTAATAATCTATGTAAGCACTTAGCAGCTGAAGCCTGTCAAACATTCAATATATTCATAGACGCCAATGCCTCACTGCCTGACCGAAGTTTACTAGTTGGTCAGAAGGGATGGGATATTTCTCTGCAGGGTGGAACAAAGAGATAGGACCAGCCCTCACCTCCTAGTCACGCTCCATATTTGTCAAGTGAGGGTGACTCACCAGCCTTTCTCTCACATCCATAACAGCGAAGGCACCCTGGTGTGCTGGAGGTGGTGAGGGCCCAGGACAGACAAAAGCAAGACAGTTTCTTAAAATGGCAGCAACCCTACTAGGGGTGTTTTTCATTCTTTTTGGAAAGAAGTAAATTAAAAAAATTTTTTTTATTGGAACTGTTTAATACAGCTGAAGTATGACTTGCAAAATGGAAATGCTTGCTCAATATTTTCATTTCATTTTATGGGGATGTAGGTAGGGTAGGTGTGACCTAGCTGAGGTTCTGTTTAGCCAGGCGTGTTCCCTTCTCTCTGTGCATCTGCCTGGATTCAAATTTCAGTTATTACATAACACATAAGTTGCAAAGATTAAGCTATATCATAGAAATGGAAGTTCTGAAAAACACCTTGTGCATTATTAATTTTTCCATTTTTTTTTTACTTTGAAAATTTCAAACTTATCGAAAAGATGCAAGAAAAGCTTAGTGACTACCTAGCTGTATCCAGTTATTATTTTGTTACATATGATAATACATGATTTTTGAGATGTAGAGAGCCGCATTCATATAATATGCTCTGGGTTTTTTCCCCCTTAGTAAAAATGTTATGGGGTGGGTTTACTTATATCAACATTGTGATTTCTAGGCACTCAACTTCCTGGAGTTTGAGATCTGTTGTCCTATTTGGCTACAGGTTTGGAATATAAGGAATCATGTGTGTGGTTACTGTCAGACTGAATATCTCCTGCACCAAATATGCAACATACATTATTATCTCTAATCCCAGCAGCAACAGTGTATGTAAACTGGGGTCTCCTCACTTCCAATTTACCTGCCTGGTAGCTAGTACTCACAGAGATTGAGGCACTCCGTTGGTCAAAACAGATCTTGAATACGAATTCTTTTTTTAAAAAAAGTTGGAGAATCGATTCTCAGAGAGAGATTTTAATGCAAGCATAAGGAAGGTTTTAGTGTTAGTATCTGGGAGAGTAGCAATGTTAATTTCAGGCAATTTTCTTCAACCAAGGAGGTTCCTGAGGTGGAAGGTGGATTTTTATGGAAACCATAGCTAGGAATTTAGTGACAGAAACTAAAGATGCTAAACATTCAGAAAGCCCGAGAAGACAATATTTTGGGGCAGCCTCTTACCAGCTGTATGTGGTGGGACAAATCACCTTCCGCCTCCTCATTTGTGAAATGGGACAACAATCAATATTTTTAGGTGGTTGTTTTTTTTTTTTTTTTGGCAAGACTCAATTTTGTGAATTGGGATGATCTTTATGAATATAAGAATAGATGAATCATTCTGTCTGTAGGAGGAAGGAGGGAGGGAGAGAGAGAGAGAGAGAAAGAAAGAGGGAGAAAGGGAGGAGGAGAGATCCTGGTAGGATGACATAAATTAAGGGAGGCTTAGTTTTCTGAGGCTGGCAGGGAAGTTGACAGGAATTGAGTCTAGGAAGAGAAGATAGCATCTTTAAGGGAATTCAATTAGTTGCCCCGTCCCAGAGAACCCATCTCCAGAACTTTTTTCCACGTGCCCGCGGGAGGAGGACGGATGGGTTTGAGACCCTCAGCAAACTTCTTTCCAGGCCAAGGGGGATCCTGGCGTGCGCTCTGGCTTCCAAAGCACTCAAAGGACACTTTTCCTTGCTTCCCGAGGCTGCGGTGTCAGGATTTAGAAAGCCCGAGAGACGGAAAGATACGAAGAATCTCTTGCTGGCTTCCGTGGTCTTACATGTTTCTTTGGCATCAGGTGCCTCTCCAGCCCCCCACCCGCGCACCAGGTCGTGAAGCTGCCTCTGGCCGGGGTGTCTCCTCAGGGCAGGACGCCCGTGTCCCCGGCCGTGAGCTGGGGTGTACAGGTGAACAGGAGCTCACCAGCGCCCAGGCAACCAACAGCGCTTTGGAGGCGGGGATGGTGGCGGCGCGAAGTCGGCGAAGTCTCCTTTTCATCTTTCCTACTTCCACTGAGATTTCACCACTAAATAAGAAGAATAAAAAGTATGCTTGGTTTTGTCTTTGCGCTCGCGGGATGTGGCGGGACTTTCGAGAAGAGGGTGGCAAAGATGAAGACAAACCACTGCGGCCGCACCGGTTGCTTCTGGGACCCCTGAAATCAGCAACTGGAACTGAAAGTTTGGAGAGCCCCGGGCCTGGCCATCTAAAACCCGGGGTTACAAATCCCACTGTCCTGGGGGACAGCCTGGGCCTTCCACTCGCGGGGTGGGCCCCTCACCCCGGAATGGCGCTGGCCGGGAGCCAGCGGCTGGAAGATGCCAAGCCGGGAGCACTTCGCGCCGGCGATGCACGCGGACGCCCCGGGCGCGTTCGGTCCGCCCCGCTTGGCAAGAGCTCGCGAGGCCGCGCGCGACGTCTCCGTCTCCGGGGCAGCCCGGAGCAGCCGGCCGGGAGAAGCGAGAGCTCGGTGCCGGGCGCCGGGCGGCGGGCTGGCGTGCGTCCGGCCGCCTCACGCGGTTGCGCCGAGCTCCGGAGCGCCGGGCCTGGGACCCTGCGGGCGCACGGTGGCGGGTGGCGCACACCGCACTCCCTTCCAGCTCATCGCGCCGAGGATCGGCGGGTAGAGCTGCCCGGACCACTGGGTTCCAAACAGCCTCCGGCCGCGGAGCGGTTCCTGCCAGCCGGGAGACGCCCCCTGACCCCCACCCCCGCGTGGCCGGGCCGGACTAGCAGGAGCAGCGGGAGGAGGAGGAGGCGGCGCCGCCGGGACTGCCTCTTCCCCGCCCCTCGCGTCTCCTCCCCGCGCCACCGGGAAGGACAAGGGGACTGGGCACGGGGACCCCGGACAGTGAGCACCCGTGCCCCGGGGCCGCCCCTCGCGCGCTCTCTCGCCGCGAGACCGGGCAGCTCTCTCTTCACCTGGTGCGGGCCGCAGCCATGAGCCAGGACGCAGACCCCAGCGGCTCCGAGCAACCGGACAGAGATGCCCGCAGCGTGCCGGGTGCCCCGGCACCCTCAGCTCCGGGCCCGCGAGGGATGCAGCCACCGCCACCCCCTCCGCCCCCAGCCGGCCTACCCCAGCTCATCCAAAAGTAAGAGGAGGGAGCGGGTGCAGGGGTGCGCTGGGCACACACCCCGGACAACCCCTTATGCGGCTTCATCTCTCCAGTCCTTGCCAAACTTCGCCCAGCCGCCTCGCGTTTGAAGTTTTCCTGCCCACTGTCCCGGCAGAGTCGGTGTCATTCTGGTTGTGTGAGGTTGGCGGCAGGGACGCCAAGTTACTCGGGGAAAGTAATTTTGGTTTTCCTTATCCTCTTATTCTTCTCTTCAGGGATGTTACTGGATATTTTGAACTAAAATAGCTCAAATTAGAGGGGAATGGACCAGAGACTGTATTTCATCTTTCTGGTCCCAAGAGGCCGCTGGAATGTATGGAGAGCCGTGCGTGAGTGTGTGCGCGCGCGGGTGAGTGTGTGTAAGTGAAATACCGTCACCAAGCAATCGCTCTTAATGGTGCCCCTGAAGTCAACCAGTGACACTGGGTGAAACGGGTGGTGAGGGTTTGTAAACAATATTTTTTTGCTTTGCCCTGTAAGACGTGTTTACACTTTTCGAGAAGGCCCTTGCGAGGAGTTCTCAGCGGCGCAATCGTTTCCCATTAAAGTTAGCATCGCGCGATTCAGAGCCCTTGCGACTTGGGTGGTGAATTTTCCAGCGGGCCTTCCCAGCGCGTGAGTAGGTCAGGGGTGGTCCACAGACCCTTAGAAACTCTTTCAACCCACCCGGGTGCAGAAAAGTAAAACCGTGATGTTGCTTTCCCCTTCCTAAATGTCGTTGGACAGGGTGAGGCCTAGAACATTGGTTTGTTTGAAGAATATTTGTTCTCAGGGTTTCCCTCAGCTTGTAGGGAAGACCTCAAAACTAGTTTAAGAAGATAGCGAAGTCTGAATGATGAATCCTTGGGCGAAACTGACGAAACTAGAGAAATACACACAGGTACAGCAAAATCAACCTTATGGGAAAGAGCAGACATTTTTTTTTAGCGCTGCTGCATGGATGCTTTGAGTAACATAAACTGTTAAAATGTAGTAAGAGAAATAACCAATGATGGGATGTAAATGGAAGTGGTACTTAGCTTTGCTAGTAAGACTGATTTATGTAATAGGAATAGTGAAAATTCAAGTTTGATAGCAAAGAGTAGAATACTGGTATATTTCAGAACAAAATGGTTCCCCGCCTTTTTCTTTGACTGGCAGAATACAAAGCTCCATTTAGGACAATTTTTTGCTTTAATTTATTTTTCTATAACTTTGAACTGCTAGCAGCTTTCCAACTGTAATTTATATTGTTGTCCTTGTTCCTCTTGTTTTGCAGATTATTTCAGCTAAGACTTACCAAATATGATTGACAGTTTATGTCTATTGTTATTTAAAATTTCTCTTTAGTCTTTATTATAAACCAGTAGAGAAAAAAAATGCTTAAAATCTTAAAGAAAAATACCTAATTGATCAATTATTAATTGGGAACCATCTAATGTGCTTCTTGCCAGGCCGTGTTTTATAGTTTAAGATTAGGCTGCACGTTAAGTTTATTGAATTTGCTATTATATTGTAATTACCCTACATTTTTCTATGATTTACTTTCAATTAGGTAAAAACTAAGAGTCTTATGTTCACAGAAACATCTTTGTAGATGGGCATCTGATTAAGAAATGTTGCCAAGTGGAAATTAAATGCCAGTTTGTAGAAAATGGGTCACTTAAAATGTATTTTAGTTGCCTCATATAATAAATAATTTGCCCCATAAATTCATCCCCATTTTGAAAATCCCATCGCTGGAATATCTTGCTTTTAAAAGATGAGCTTTTCAAAGATGGCCCCTTCTGCCAGCAGTCCAGGATGGAGACCTCAAGAAGCGCCTGATAGCTCTGCCGTGTTTTGTGTTGGTGACAGATCACTGTAGGCGCCAGGTCCAAGGCCAGTGAGCGCGCCTGTGGGAATTGGTATTTGTGCACTCATCTTCAAGGTCTTTCTATATAAGGATTATTTGGGGTTTGCGCTCCCCTCGGTACCCACTGAAATTCCTCTGGAACCAGGCGTAACATGGCAAATGCTTTGCAGGTCCACCTTTAATGCGCTGAAACTTGAGCATGTTATTTTGAAACTACGTTTGCATAATTTAATCTGAGCAACCATTTTTCTGTAGTTATGAGGTGCTGTTTGCATCAGCCATCTTTGAGAAAATGTAGTGGGGAGGTTGCCCTCAGCCGCGAAATGATTCGGCCTTTTGATTCGGAATTTTGTGAGCTAGAGTTTTGTATGAAATTCTCCTCTCATGGGTTGAATATGAAATAAATTTTATTGTGGAACCTTATTCTTTCTAGTTACTGTAGTTAGGTTATTATGTAATTTATAAGAGGAGAAGGTTTGATCTCTTTCATAATGATGAAAATATCAATCTTCCTATTGCATAGCGTTTAAGGATTATAATTTTTTTTCACATTTTAATGTCTAGTTACATCTTAATGTCTAGTTTACTGATTTTCATGAATAACGGCTTTCATTCGGGGAAAAGTCAGTGACTTGATAGAGTAATAGTCATGATCATGATAAAAACTGGTTCCTATTCACATACATTATATTTGGTCTTAAGAGAACTGTTGTATATGACATTTCTGTTAATAAACACATGAGGTATGATGATGAATAAACAAGACTGATTTCAGTGTTTGTTTTATGGAAGCGGGTGTCAGAACTTATGAAGATTGCATCGAAAGTTAATTTCTGTGGAATACTTTAGTTCTAGTCAGGGATATTTAGTTTTCTTTATTATTGCATTCTTGGCTTTAGGCAAGGATTGTCAATGACCTTTTGCTCTTGTTAACCCCTGACTCCTGGCCAATATTGGCATTACTTATAAAGACTACCAGGAACATTGGGACACATATCACTCATCTTGTAATATCTTTGTTTTAAATGTTCATTCTCTAAATTGGTCACTATAGAGGCATTATTGGGTAAAATGTCAAGCATTACCTAACACTTAGACAACGAGAAATAGAAATAACACCGCTAGAGAAGATTTGGGATGAGTTTAGGAAATCAGAATAATTTGAGGACTTATGATATATTTTCCATATTAGTAACAGCAGTAAGACAACCTTGGCCAGTGTGTTTCTGTGAATGTTGTTTAAGGATTTATCTTTGTAAACACTTATGATGTTTTATTTCCAAAGTATTTTCTGTTTTAATTTTGTGCTTTGAAAGTAAACCTAATTCTTGATTTATAAGAAGTTATTTATTAACCTTGATGAACATCAGAAATTGAAATTTTAGGTTGAAAGTTTTAAAACGCTCTCCAGAATGAAAACAGAATCAATTCTGTATGAAATGTTGAAGACAGTTGTCAAGTGCGACTCTTAAGTGTACCACTCATCATAGTGAAAATTAACCAAACAAGCGCACACACCTCACCTTCTGTGAAGTGAATGCATAAATGATTTTCTGTTATTTGATTTTCAACAATATATTCCTGGCTAATGCATGGCATCAAGTTGCATATTTAATTTGAGGATAGATGACTTATTTTTTACTTTTTAGATTATGTTGATCAGCAATGAATAACAAAATGAATTTTAAAAAAATTGAAAAAGTATTGGGTTAGTGTTTGATAGTTACTGTCACCTGCATGTGTTTGTGAATTACAGAGATAGAAATCCAGCTTTAGTTTCTCAAGGTTATCATCTTCTGCATGGCGTTAGTTACGCTGGCCCACTGTGTTTTGACTGACTGTGTTTTCAGACCCATGTGCCCCCCTTGATTCAGAAGAGAAAATGTTACACATAGTCACTCACTACAAATCATTGTGACAGAAATTCTGCATTTGGAAAGATCTCTATGTAACTCCTAGGGAGTGATATGCAGGCAAATTGTATGTGATGTCTACCCACTTGATGGGCATGCTGACAATTACATCCAGAATTGGGGAGGAAATAAGAATTTTCCAAAAGGGACATTATTTCACTCACACTCAGTCCTTTTCTGGATAAAGGATGGAATTTCTAACATCTGTGCCAGTTTCTAACATCAGTTTGAGTCCGTTTTTAGGGGAAACAGGGATACAATTGTAGAAGGAATTTTGACAATTTTAAATACCATCTTGAACTGCACGTAAGACAAGCATTCAGCAGGAGAAAACATCTGAGAGGATTAAGCAGTTACCCAAAACAGGGAAGGAGAGAGGGTGGGCTCCTTAGCATTCTGCAAAGTTTCTTTGCTTCTCTAGAAAGTCTCTTAAGGGTATTTTTTTTTAAAGGAAATTTTGTTTGAGGGTTTGTTTTGAGAAGTGTTTTTAGGTAGTAAGTGTAACCATCCAGTTATGAGTTTTCCTGATATGTCCAAAGAGATCAGTATTATGAAATGTAGTACATTATTCCCATTGGTCATGGTAAATGACTATACATATGGTGTACACAAGGGCTGTTCTAATGGCAGTACTGTAGGGAAAGAAGAGAAGAAAAATTTTATCACCCATTTTAGTGTTCTATCCACTATTCTTTTGCTACCTCCTAAGCAGTTAATCAAATTAATAAGTTTAAAAGCCCAAATCTGTCTGTTGGAATGTGAACTCTGATCTGTTAGGACCTCTTTGTCTTTCCTTATAGTTAAGTTACCAGGGGGAAAAGAAACCCCACCAGGATTGACTCACAGTGAAATGATCCCACATTATCCAGTTTCTCTCTCTCCCTCTCTCTGATTTATTTTTCTTGCGGCTGTAGGTTTTTTTTTGACTCCAGTTAAACTAATATGTCTTCCTTGCTCACAACAGCTAATCCTCAAGTAGGCAAACCAATATAGCTCAATTCACAGCTTTGATAAACAGAAATCCACAAAATGTTGGGAACTGGGGTCTAATCAAGGGATGGGATTAAAATGGACTTAACTAACCATGGAAAGCAAGAATGGGAGAAGCTTGGGACAGTGGAGTTAGAACTCCGAAGACAAATTCAGAGGCAGGGCTCTATTCCCCTTCGTCCCCCGGTCCCCTGGCCAGACAAAAGCTTGAAGGGGTCTCCTGTGCCACAAAATCCCACTTAATCTGATTTTTATTTCCTGCCACAGTAATTATCTGTGTTTGGGATGGTCTAACTGATAGGATTTTGTGTATTTTAACAGGGAAAGTTGCTGTGGAACCACAGCTGGTGTGAGTGACTGGTAGCTGTGTTTAGAATAGCGTGTTGAAAAGTTTTGCAGAGAGTAAAGTGATCTGTATTCCAGAGTCAGAGCAAAGACGGTAATTAGTGGTTTGTAGAAAGAGGTTCATGGCATTTTGCTTCCTGAGTAATGAACCAGGTTGGATCTTGGTGATATATGTGTTATCCTGGAAAGCTGATACTGCTTGTTCCCACCAGTGAGAAGACTGGGAGATCCTGACTTTAATTAAATAGGCACATTTTTGAATCAGGAATGTGAATTTGGTTTCCAGCACCACCAAGGGGGTGTTGGCGGTGGGCTGCTTTTGCCTGGCTTGGTGGGTGGTCACTGTTTAAATCCCACCCAACTAAGGTTTCAGTCTTTGACATTTACACATAGTAAGTTTGGGGACAAGTCATTACTGCCAGCTGTTTGAGAAAGAGATGGAAGGGAAGGACCCCCCCGCCCCCGCCGCAACCTCCCAACATTTTGTTTGTGTATTTCGAGTGTGATGCACATTTCTATGAATATGATGTATATTCTAATAAGATGATCTCTCTACAGCAGCAGAAGCTACTGCCAAGTTATTGTATCGTCCTCTGTCCCATATTCCTGCTGTTCATGAGATAAATTAAGTCCCCTTGATGGTTTACAAGGCATCTTTTCTAACTCACTGACAGCAGATCTGTCAGGAAGATAGTACAATTGGCTCTGAATATATTTTATGAGCAAAAAGGGAGCCGTTAAGTAACTTGTATATGGAGGTGTTAATAACTTGTAGCTCAGTTTGCTGAATAAATCTTTCCATGTGTTCAGAAACAAAAGGCTGAGGGTCATGTATGGGTTGGGGGGGTTGTCACTCCATAAAGATAGTTTTCACGCCACTTTGTGCTTCTTTTAATGTGGGTATTTGCTTGAAGGATGCACAAGGCCATTCGCCACCGCCTTTTCTTTGCACCTGCTTTTTCTCTGTCACACTAAAGACCCATCCCTTGTCAGTTGCCACTTCCCACTCCCAGACCAAACCTGGAAACCTCCCCTCACTGCTCTCTGGGCATCTTCAATGCTTTTCAGTTTTGCAGCTTATCTGTAGACTCTCTTCCAAATTTGTCTTTTGGCCCTGATCAGATCTGCCCTTAAACCTGACCCCCACTGTCATGACACTGAAGGAGTAGACAAAGTCGTCTATTTTGGTTTATTTTAAATTTATTATTGAATAGAATCATTGAAGGGTCTGCCTGGTCTTGTCAAGGGCAAAATGAGCATCTTTGCTCTAAATTAATTACTGGGTTTCTGACAAAAAGGGTCAGACAGGGAAAGAAAAGCCTGGATTGGGAGTGGGTGACCTGGACAAGCCAATTAACCTTCCTAATCCAGCCTCTCCAGGGATTGGAAATGATCGATGGTAGTGGTCCTTCCAAGAGTAAAATTATGTGAACCTCCAGGAATATTGCTGGGGGATCATCAGCGTCGGAGGCCTCCCCTCTCCTGCTGTACATTTGGTAGAATATATTCCATAGCAGTGACATTTTAGCTGTATATCCAGGTACATGCTTGTGAGATCGGCCACTCATGAAAACAGTAACAACCACAAAAAGAGAATTAAATGCTTATTTAACATTTGCACAGTATAGTTGCATCAATGACATAATTTTAAGTCAGAAAAGTAGATACTAGTGTCAGTGAGCAGGAGGCATTTGATATTGTTTACTGATCGCTAGAAATGTTTAAAAGGGAAAATAATTATTTTGGAATGTTGATTATTTTCGAGTGTTAGAATGAATCCTTGAATTTGCAGAAGGAGTTCCGTTTTCAGTTCAGGAGACAGGTCCAGCAGTTTTCATCTTTGTATCTAAACTGGATTGTGTTAGACACAGGCAGGTGGGAGTGTATTTGGTGATGTCATTGTTTTTAGAGGCAAAAACTTAAACACAGAACCTGCAGGCGTCTACCGGGAGCCTGAAGGAGGCGCGGACTGGACTCGGTAAACCGTGACGCGCAGCCTGCCGCGTGGGCTGCACAGACGGCCGCCCGGACTGGCGGCCTGAAAAACACTTTGCGAAGAGATTGTGACCGTCCAGGAGCTGGGCCTCAGGTTTCTCTGTGGCCTCCTTGAATGGAAGAGACCAAATGTTTCCAACAAGGACAGGTCTCCTTGGGCCCAGCGTCCTCCTGGGCTGTAACTGGGCCATCGATTGCCTGGCCTTATGGAGAGCCTTTACTTGATTTTTAAAAGATTAAAAAAAAAAATTCTGCTTAAAAAAGGGAAATGGCCCGTGTGATTAAATCTTGATTTATTGACGTTAAATTATATACATAACATAAGGATATTTATTGCAGCGTTGTCTAGAAGAGCAAAAATTAGAAACCGTTTATCAGTTGAGAAAATAAATTATTTGCTCGTGTAACAGTGTGTGCCGTTCAAGCATTAGAACAATGCCATTATATTTATTAGTATGGAATATAGACCATATAATACTGTTGACTAAGAAAAAATCACACACTGCATGTCTGCAGGGAATTCTTTTTTTTTTTTTTTTAATGTGTGCCATTATGTATGCAGGTGTCGGAAGGCTTGGGAAAAAATCTCTGAAGGACAAATATGCAGTATGTTAGCAGTGTTCAACTTCAGGTGGTACACTTATAGTGGCTTGTCTTTTTTTAATATATATATATATATATGTACTTTCTATTTCTTCCCCATTAGCATATGCTAACTTTATAATCAAAGAAAAGAAAACTGCATTTGTTTTAGAACAAAAATAGGAAAAGACACTTCAGATTGGCATTGCATTGTCTTTAAGACTCAGCTGCCTGTTAGTGTTTTAGATTTTGGATGTGTGAGGCGTCTGAGACCTGCTTTAGCATAGCCCTCCTGTTTTTCTCTGTAAGACAAGTGAGTATCTTCGAAGCCAAGTGAGTGGTTCCCAGCTAGGCTGGGAACCCTCATCCTTCTGTCTGTCACATCCTCTGCTAGGTTACCCTTTTGTCTGGATGGACATAGGGGAACGTGAAATGGAGACCGTTCTGAAATTGACTGTGCATCCGCTGACCCTAGTCCAATCACATCCCCCAAGGGGATTACAGAGAGCATCCTTGGGTGTGTTATCGCCACCTCCTTCAGCCCCCATAGGTTTTTGTGCCGGTGGCAGGAGACTGGGTCTCCCCAGGGTGTCTCATTTTCTGTCCCATCCTGCCAAACAAACTGAGCATTGCACTCCGCACCCCCCCCGCCCCAACTATTTGAAAGGAAGTGGTATAACTATATATAATTCGTTATCATACCTAAAGAAATTAATCTTAAATAATTTCTTCTAATAAGCACTAGATTTCTAAGTTCTTCAAATTGTCCTAAAAAATGTTTCATATAGTTGCTTAAAACAAACAAAAAACACTCCTGGTTTTTTTTTTGTTTTGTTTTGTTTTTTTGTTTTTTTGTTTGTTGTTTTTTTTTACAGAGAAAGAGTCAGAGAGAGGGATAGACAGGGACAGACAGACAGGCACAGAGAGATGAGAAGCATCAATCATTAGTTTTTCATTGCACATTGCAACACCTTAATTGTTCATTGATTGCTTTCTCATACATGCCTTGACCGCGGGCCTTCAGCAGACCGAGTAACCCCTTGCTCGAGCCAGCGACCTTGGGTCCAAGCTGGTGAGCTTTTTGCCAGATGAGCCCTTGCTCAAGCTGGCGACCTTGGGGTCTCGAACCTGGGTTTTCCACATCCCAGTCTGATGCTCTATCCCCTGCGCCACCGCCTGGTCAGGCAACACTCCTGGTTTTGCATTTGTTTATGATGTCTCTTCTAACTTAGCAAATATACCTGCCTCTTTCTGTTCTTCAGGACCGAAGGTTCCAGGCTCGTTGTCTTATAGCATGAACCGTTACCTGGATGTGTCTATTGTTTCCTCATGACCAGATTCAGGTTAAGCATTTTGGCAAGAGTATGTAACAGGTGATGTGTGTTTCACTAAGTGTGAACCTTTGGTGACTGTGGTCACTGCCAGGTCTCTCTATCATGGGACATTTTTCTTTTTGGGATTAGTTAAGTTGTCTTTGGGAGAGGTACTGTGAGACCCTGAGAAGGAGCTGTTTCCCAACAAACTTTCATCTCATGGATTTTGTTTTTTAATTTGACTATATTCTAAAGAAAGCCCTTTGGATAAAATATTTGGAGCTGAAATGATAACTAAATATCACTTTAGAGTGGCTATATATAGTGTAATTCGACTGCCTTGAAAATATGTTTGTATTGTACCAGACTGTACATATGTTTGGATTTTTGTAGTCCTGACTTGATAGGAACTTAATTGATGGGCCAGCTACCTCCTATTTAACTTCTACGGCAGGCATTCTGTCACCGGGCCGGCTGCAGTACTTTTTAATGTCCATACAAAGTGAACAGAAATCCCTTTTAATGCTGCTGGCAGTGAGTGGATGCTAATGTAATTTTTGCTAGCTCACACAATTTGTTGGCATCGTCTTGAAGCTATGTCAATTGACTCTTTGCGAGAACCTTTTATCTTCCTTTTCAAAATCTCTGTGTGAGGCTGACTTTAAAAATGACTGGTGACTTGCCCTGGAGCCTAAACTGGGAGCTGGTCTGTGACGACCAGTTTGTTCATGCTTTTTAGATTTAAGTTACACAGCTATTTTTGCCTCTTCCAGATTGGTACTTTTATTTTCATGCAGAAACTATGTCCGGGTGGGGAACGTAGCGTGGAGTAGGGAAAAGAATCAGGAGCAGCCATGCCGTGTTTTAGATCCAGTTTTGTCACCGCCAACCCTGAGCCTCAGTGTTCTCATCTGTAAAAGGGAGCAATAATACAAAGTGAGTAGCAATGAACATTCATTGAGTGCTTCCTGTGTCTAAGCACTTTATGTATGTTTAGCTCATTTAATCCAACAATGAAGTAGGGGCTGTTATTTCTCCCATTTTACAGATGAATAAATCAAGTCCCAAACTTACCAGGGGCCAGCAAAGCTAAGGAATACAGTATTTATGAAAGAACAGGTGAGGTGGGGCTAGGATGAGAGAAAGTTATGCAAATTCAGGTGATCATATCATCTCTACATAAATATCTGTGTCCTCAAAGTAATTTCTAGAAAACCTATCATTTACAATATGTATATATATATATATATATAATTTGCTGAAATAAATTTGAAAGTAGGTAAAATTTGAGACAAATTCAGCATTCCAATTAAAATAATTTTTTGTCCCCCTGCCCCATTTTTTCTCGTAATTTAAGTATGCCTTTTGGTTGAAAGTGAAATCCATATCCCAATTTAAATTCCACGAGCAAATCTGACTCTGGCATTGATTCACTGTCTTACCCTGCTTGTTATGCATGTTAGGCAAGATCTGAATTTGATGCTCTCTGAGAGTATATAAACACTTATAATCCTCTCAGCATGTGCTAAAATAATAACAGATATGATAGTTTGATTTGCAAACTGAGTATCTGCCAAGATCTACGAGGCCATTTCTGAACCAATTCAGAAAACCAGGAATCAGCGATGATTTAAAGTGTCCCAGGTTTCTATTAATAGCAAAAAGAATTCCTGTCTTGAAACGTGGCCACATCAAGCTTGCTCAGTTGCCACCAGACACACTTCTTGAATGGTCTTAGCAGACATTGTTACAGGTGTTCTTTTGCTTTAAGAAAAAACGGTATGTGAAAACCAGACTTCTAAGAATCAATAAATCAGGAAAGGATTATTTGCTTTTGACCTGTGAAAGGATTTACGGTCAAGTTCCGCAGTGTATTTCGAAGGGAAATTTAGTACGTCTAGGAATTTAGAGGTCCAATGATAATTTTTAAAACGTTTTTGTCTTTTTACAGAGGCCTAGTTGAAATCTACTAACCTTCACATGTTTAAAGTTAATATATATTTTTATCACCCCAGAAAGTTTCTTCACTCCTTTTATAATTTATCCTTTTCTCTTTCCCTTAAGCTCCTTCCCCTCAGGTTACTACTGATATGCTTTCTGTACTATGGCTGAGTTAGTGGGTTAGAGGTTTCTGGAATTTTATACAAATGGAATCAGAGTATGTGATTTCTGGCTTTCTTTAGCATAATGATTTTTTTGGAAGTAATATTTTTATAAATTGTGATAAAATACATATAGCATTACATTCACTATTCTAAGTATTTTAAAGTGTCATTCAGTAGTAGTATTAAGTACATTCACAATGTTGTATGATCATTACGATTATCTAGTTCCAGAACATTGCATCACCTCAAAAGGAAGCCCTGTCCCCATTAAACAGTGTTCCCAGGCCCCTGGTGACCTGATTTCCATCTCTAAGTTTTTGCCTGGACATTTCATATACATGAAATCATATAATATGTGGCCTTTAAAAAAATATTATTTTTTATTTAGAAATTAAATTTAATGAGGTAACATTGGTCAATAAGAATACATAGGTTTCAGGTAAATGTCTCTGTAGCATTTGATTGCGTTGTGTGCCCATCACTCAAAGTCAAATCATTTTCCATCACTATTTGTTCGTCTTTACTCCCCTCCCCCTAACCGCCCTCCCTTTGATAACCACTCACTTTTGTCTATGTCTGTGAATCTTATTTTTATATCCCTAATGTGGCCTTTTGTATCAGACTTTCTTTCGCTTAATACAATGTTTTCAAGGTTTATTCATGTTCTAGTATATATCGGTATTTCATTTCTTTTTATTGCTGAATACTATTCCGTTGTATGGATAGACTACATTCTGCTTATCATTCATCAGTTGATGGATTTGGGTTATTTCTACCTTTTGACTGTTGTGAATAGTGCTGCTCTGAACATTTGTGTATAAGTGCTTGCTAGAACATCTATTTTCTATTCTTTTGGGTACACTGTATCTTGGAGTGAAATTGCTGAGTCATATGGTAACTCTATGTTTCACTTATTGAGGAAACTCCAGACTGTTTTCCAAAGTGACTGCACCATTATACGTTCCCACCAGCAATGAATGAGGGTTCCAGTTGCTCCACGGCGTTGCCAACACTTGTAATTTTCCTTAGTTTTTAATTGTGGCCACCCTAGCTGGTATAAAGTGGTAGCTCATTGTGTTTCCCTAATGACAAATGCTGTTGAGCATCTTTTTAATGTGTTTCTTGGCCATTTGTAATCTTCTTCAGAAAATATCTATTCTGATCCTTTGTTTATTTTTAATTGAGCTGTTTGTCTTTTTGTTGTGAAATTGTAAGAGTTCTTTACAAATTCTGGTTACTAGACTCTTATCAGATATATTTTCCAAATATTACTCCTATGAGGTTTCTTTTAGCATAATAATTTTAAGGCTCTTTTTTTTTTCTGGTATATGTCAAAAGTTTCGTCCCTTTTATTGTTAAATGGTATCCCATCTTATGGATAGATCATAGATTGTTTATCCATTCTCCTGTGGTTTTAGGTTGTTTCCATTTTTTGGCTTTTATGAATAAAGCTGGCATAAATGTTCTTTTGCAAGTTTCTATATTGACATATCTTTTAGTTTTCTTGGATGAATGTCTAGGCTAATAATAATTTAAACTTTTAGTTTAAATAATAATTTAAACTGACGTTATACATGGAATCTTTGTTTTTTCCTTTCTTTTTTGCTGCCAATACCTTTGAATTTTTATTATTGTGTCTTTGAATGGAAAATATTAATATAACCCTTCAAGGCATTTAAGGAGCATAGACTTTTTTTCCGTGTTAGTTTTCAGGGTTAACTACTCTATGAATGAGTCTTTCTTCAATAATTTTTCATGTGACAAATAATTATTATCATGGAATTGGGACCTAACATGAATAAGACAACACAACTGCAGAACTTTAAGCCAGAAGAGACCCTAGAGATCATCTAATTCAATCCTCTTGTTTTATAGAAAAGACAGCCAGGTCCAATAGAAAGACTAGATTTACCAAAGGCTTCTCAGCTATTAGAGAAGTTAAGTGAGCCGAGAAAACTTACATGCCTGTGAGTGTCGTTTTGTTTTTTTTTCTTTCTTTTTAATTGAATCCAGAGAGGGGAAGGGGGAGAGAGGGAGACAGAAGCATCAATCTGTTTCTGTATGTGCCCCAGCCTAGGACTGAACCAGCCACCTCTGCATCTCAGCACGATGCTCCAACAAACGGAGCCATCCAGCCAGGGCCTGTGAGTGTCATTTTAAGTCACCTAGCGATGTGGCCTAGTGATGTGAGCGAATAGCCCTGGGTTCCTGCTATCATGCCATGCCGTAGGCTTCATAGGGCCCTCTGTTCCCTCCTGCGTTATCCCATTTAATCCTCCAACAACCCTGTGAAGTAGGTACGGATTAAATAACTACTAGGAGTTCAGGGTCCTCTAGCCAATGATTGAAGAGCCGAGGCTCAGAACCAGGCTCCTGCCCCGTTCCAGCCTGTGTTCCTCCCTTCGGTGGCCTCTGCCGTCGCCTGAGTTCAGACCTCTTGGTTTCTCCCCACACCCTGCCACCCCCAGCTGGGCCTGTCCTCAGCTCTTTCTTTTCTCCGAACAGCACAGCCTGAATCTTGTCATCTGCTTGCTTTAAAGCCTTACTGTATGTAGCTTCTTGTTGCCTGAAGGCTGAGGCTGAGACCGGTTTGAATGCCCCACTTAACTGTCCTGCTCTTTCGAGCACACCACCTCCTCTCCCTTACCTAGAACATTTCTTTCATCTTTATGGTTCCTGCTTAGACCTCTCTTCTTCCAGGGAGCTTTCCCTGGCCTCATGCAGGAAGGGGGTGCTGGATGCCCCTTTCCTGTAGTGCCATGTGGCTCCCACAGTAGTGTTTACCCCATGCTGATCTCTTGTTGCTCTCCCTTCCAGACTCCGTGACGTCCCTGTGGGCAGAGCCAGTGTCTTTCATCTTGGCGTCCTCAGCATTTGGCAGGGTCCGTGGTGCATAGCGTGTTGAATACATGAGCGATTTAACTGCAGCGTGACTTGATCTAATTGACTGTAATGAGAAAACCGCCCAGGATGGTCTCATGGAGGAGACTTGATGTGAGACCAAAGCTTGACTTTCTCCGACTGACATTTTATTGGGGCCGCCTGTCTGAAAGGGATAGAGAGACACACATCCCCTGCCTTTATGTTTGGGAAGGGAGTGTTAAGTGGGAGGCAGAGACCCAGGAAGTAAGGAGCCCAAGCTCTGGTCTGGGCTGCACTTTCAAACCACTGTGTGAACAGAGGTAAGGCACTTAGCTTCTCAGGTTCCACATTCGTTAAAGGGGGCCAAGGTATGGGCTTGTTACACAACGTGGGGTTTGTGATTACAATGAACGAGAGCACGTGTGAACATGCATTGATAGAAATGAAGTGCCGCGTCCTGTGTGTCATCATGAAACCTGACTTTTGTCTCCATCATCTCCAACCAGGGACCTGGTTGAGCCTTTAAAGGAACAGGTGACTTCCAGGCTGAATATCTCCTGTGAGATTCGATCCAAGTAAGAGAGATGGTGGAACTGACCCCTTGGAGTACCTTTGAAACCCCGTTACATCAAAACATTCAACAACAGGCCCTGGCCGGTTGGCTCAGCGGTAGAGCGTCGGCCTGGCATGCGGGAGACTCAGGTTCGATTCCTGGCCAGGGCACATAGGAGAAGCGCCCATTTGCTTCTCCACCCTGCACCCCTCCTTCCTCTCTGTCTCTCTCTTCCCCTCCCGCAGCCAAGGCTCCATTGGAGCAAAGATGGCCTGGGCGCTGGGGATGGCTCCTTGGCCTCTGCCCCAGGCGCTGGAGTGGCTCTGGTCGCAGCAGAGCAACGCCCCGGAGGGGCAGAGCATCACCCCCTGGTGGGCAGAGCATCGCTCCTGGTGGGCGTGCTGGGTGGATCCCGGTCGGGCGCATGCGGGAGTCTGTCTGACTGTCTCTCCCCGTTTCCAGCTTCAGAAAAAAAAACAAATACAAAAAAAAAAACAAAAAACAAAAAAAACATTCAACAACAGAAATTCCTGGATCACAACAAAAGGGTTTTGTTTGTTTGTTTGTTTGTTTTTTAAATATTTTTCCAATTTTGTAGGTTTTTTTAAATTTTTTTATTTTTTATTTTTTTTATTTTTTTTATTTATTCATTTTTAGAGAGGAGAGAGAAAGGAGAAAGAGAGAGAGAGAGAGAGAGAGAGAGAGAGGAGAGAGAAACAGAGAGAGAGAAGGGGGGAGGAGCTGGAAGCATCAACTCCCATATGTGCCTTGACCAGGCAAGCCTAGGGTTTGAACCGGTGACCTCAGCATTCCCAGGTCAACGCTTTATCCACTGCGCCACCACAGGTCAGGCACAAAAGGGTTTTTAAGTTCTAAGAGAATACTCTGCTTATTTCAAGCAATTTCTAAAACAACACATCTCGAGGCAACTGCAATGCCTGGATACTTTATTATTACCTTAACATTTGCAATGATGACAGTTTAATTGTGGCAACGATAATGACAATTGACCTGTGGCAGCGGCAAAAGAGGAGTTGCCCCCACGATAAGCCATTGCCCATGATTTCTCTGATCACCCTATTTAAATGGTATCCTGACCCTGGCTGGATAGCTCAGTTGGTTAGAGCATCGTCCTGAAGTATAGCGGTTACCGGTTCAATCCCTGATCAGAGCACACACAGGAACAGATCAATGTTTTTTTTCCCTCTCTCTCTTTTTCTCTCCCTTCCTCTCTCACTAAAATCAATGAAAAGCAAAGACTCCATCTTGTAAAAATAAATAATACATACATACATACATTGCATCCTGTACCTTCTTGTCCAACCTCCCTTACCTTGCTCTGTTTTTATCATACTACTTGTCATCAGATTATATAATTATAAAACAGCTCATGTAATTTACTTACTATATTTTTAGTGTCTGTTCTATTTCCTCCCACCCTGCTGCACCATGTAAACTCTCCAGGAGCAGGGGAGTTTCGTTCAGTGACTTACCCACCAGCACCTAAGAATAATACCTGGTACCTAGAAGCAGCTCATTAAGTGTCTGTGGAACAATGAGATAAACTGTTAATAAAAATGCCAATCGTGGGCATTAGTACCTGGTAGCATTTGTTTCTTCTCTGAGCCCACCTAGGATGTGAACTATATGTGACTCCAGGATCTGAGCTTTGTGATTCAGGAAACCGACACAAATGTGCAAGATGTCCCAAGATCATAGCCTTTGTTCCTGTGTGAGTCTCACAAGTAAAAGAAGGTGCAGAGCCTAGACTGCTCCCACCGGCCTAGGCTCAGTGAATCAGTGCTCTCCCAGTGGCCTGGTTCTGGCAGTGGCCAATGTAGTTGGATGCATTTTGGCAGCCATCTGAGCGGTGCGTTTGGTGGGATCTTGTTGTTGGATGAAGAGTAGGAAGTGCTAGGTCTCACTCAGTCCCTTGGAATCGGGGCCCAAAAGAGTGGGATAATCACATGTCTAGCAACTGGAGGTTAGTGAATGAGTTCGACCATATCCTCCCATACTATGAGGACCAGCTCTGTTTGCTGTTACGGAGACATCCCAAGGATATGGGGAGAAATCAGGGTACAGTGAAAGTTTATGTAGTTGCTACTTTTTGTGTAAGAAAAGAGGAAGATAGGAATATATATACTGGAAAGATAAACAAAAAGAAAAACCTAATAAAATGATTACCTATGTGTGCAGGTGAAGAATAGAGTTGAGTGGCAGAAGGTGTGAGGGTGATACCCAAGATACCTGTGTTACAGCAGGTGAGGGAGGGGTGATGGAGGGGTGAGGGAGGGGTGATGGAAGGGTGTAGGAGGGGTGATGGAAGGGTGAGGGAGGGGTGATGAAGGGATGAGGGAGGGGTGAGGGAGGGGTAATAGAAGGGTGTAGGAGGGGTGATGGAGGAGTGAGGGAAGGGTGAGGGAGGGGTGATGGAGGGGTGATGAAGAGGTGATGGAGGGGTGAGGGAGGGGTGATGGAGGGGTGATGAAGAGGTGAGGGAGGGGTGATGGAGGGGTGAGGGAGAGGTGAGGGAGGGGTGATGAAGAGGTGATGGAGGGGTGAGGGAGAGGTGAGGGAGGGGTGATGGAGGGGTGATGAAGAGGTGAGGGAGGGGTGATGGAGGGGTGAGGGAGGGGTGATAGAGAGGTGAGGGAGGGGTGATGGAGGGGTGATGAAGAGGTGAGGGAGAGGTGATGGAGGGGTGAGGGAGAGGTGATGGAGGGGTGATGGAGGGGTGATGAAGAGGTGAGGGAGGGGTGATGGAGGGGTGAGGGAGAGGTGAGGGAGGGGTGAGGGAGGGGTGATGGAGAGGTGAGGGAGGGGTGATGGAGGGGTGAGGGAGAGGTGAGGGAGCGGTGAGGGAGGGGTGATGGAGTGGTGAGGGAGGAGTGATAGAAGGGTGTGGGAGGGGTGATGGAGGAGTCAGGGAGGGGTGATGGAGAGGTGAGGGGGAGTGATAGAAGGGTGTGGGAGGGGTGAGGGAGGGGTGATGGAGAGGTGATGGAAGGGTGAAGGAGGAGTGATAGAAGGGTGAGGGAGGGGTGATGGAGGGGTGAGGGAGGGGTAATGGAGAGGTGAGGGAGGGGTGAGGGAGGAGTGATAGAAGGGTGAGGGAGGGGTGATGGAGGGGTGAGGGAGGGGTAATGGAGAGGTGAGGGAGGGGTGAGGGAGGGGTGATAGAAGGGTGTGGGAGGGGTGATAAAGAGGTGATGGAGGGGTGAGGGAGGGGTGATAGAAGGGTGTGGGAGGGGTGATGGAGAAGTGATGGAGGGGTGAGGGAGGGGTGATGGAGAGGTGAGGGAGGGGTGATAGAAGGGTGTGGGAGGGGTGATGGAGAGGTGATGGAGAGGTGAGGGAGGAGTGATAGAAGGGTGAGGGAGGGGTGATGGAGGGGTGAGGGAGGGGTAATGGAGAGGTGAGGGAGGGGTGAGGGAGGGGTGAGGGAGGGGTAATGGAGAGGTGAGGGAGGGGTGATGGAGAGGTGATGGAGGGGTGAGGGAGGGGTGATAGAGAGGTGAGGGAGGGGTGAGGGAGGGGTGAGGGAGGGGTAATGGAGAGGTGAGGGAGGGGTAATGGAGAGGTGAGGGAGGGGTGAGGGAGGGGTGATGGAGAGGTGAGGGAGGGGTGAGGGAGGGGTGATGGAGAGGTGAGGGAGGGGTGAGGGAGGGGTGATGGAGAGGTGAGGGAGGGGTGAGGGAGGGGTAATGGAGAGGTGAGGGAGGGGTGAGGGAGGGGTGATAGAAGGGTGTGGGAGGGGTGATGGAGGGGTGAGGGAGGGGTAATGGAGAGGTGATGGAGGGGTGATGGAGAGGTGAAGGAGGAGTGATAGAAGGGTGAAGGAGGGGTGATGGAGGGGTGAGGGAGGGGTAATGGAGAGGTGATGGAGGGGTGATGGAGAAGTGAGGGAGGGGTGAGGGAAAGGTAATGGAGAGGTGAGGGAGGGGTGAGGGAGGGGTGAGGGAGGGGTGATGGAGAGGTGAGGGAGGGGTGAGGGAGGGGTGATAGAAGGGTGACGGAGGGGTGATGGAGAGGTGAGGGAGGGGTGAGGGAGTAGTGATGGAGAGGTGAGGGAGGGGTGATAGAAGGGTGAGGGAGGGGTGATAGAAGCGTGAGGGAGAGGTGAGTGAGGGATGATAGAGAGGTGAGGGAGGGGTGATGGAAGGTAGAGGAGTAGGCTTCAGGAAAGATGGGTTCAGCTGTCTGAGGAGGTCCTTCTGAGTTGACTCAAAAGCAATGCCTAGGGGCTTGTCAGGTGATTGGGGAGGTAGGGGTCAGGATGGAGGTGGGAGAAGAGCATTCTAGGGAGAAATGCACTTTCAGCGATGAGAAAGACCATGGTGACCTGGGTCCCTCTGAATAATTCTCTTGATTGGAGGTCTTGATTAAAAGGCCATATGCGACATGGGGTGGGGTAGCTGGGGAGTGGTGTGAGCTGAGGATGTAAATCAGGCAGGAGGCTGGGACACAGAGCATGTCTCTCAGGGTTGGGAGTTTGGCTGTTATCTTGGGAGTAGCCATTTGTAAGCAGGGGTCTGATGCAATCAGATTGGTGCTTGGGAAGATGACCTGGGTATTAGAGAAGAGATAATTAGCAGAGGCGTGTGCACTAGAGGTGGTGATGTCAGTTAGGAGGCCCTCACACTCAGGTGATGGGCATCCCAAACGAGGAAGCATTGTAGTACAACAGGTAGGTATTGGAGTTGCAATGCCTAGGTTTGCACAGCCCCTTACTTTTTTTGCTAGCTGGGTAGCCTTGGGCAAATTACTTAATCTCAATGTGCGTCATTTCTTCGCATGTAAAATGGGGCTGATAGGGCATCCACCTCATAGCGTTACTGTGAGGAGTAAATGAGATCATGTATGAACAAGTCCCTTAAATGTTAGCCACTCGTATGAAGGTGGTGACAGTGGTGATGGAGGGGCCGGACTTGAGAGATGTTAGAAGTAGGGATGACCAGGAAGAACCAACAAAGTCTGCATGCCGCCCACACTCAGGTGTTGGGTCTAAACTGTGGGGAAGGGGAGCCCAGGTGCTGCTCTGCAGTGGGGCGGATAGCCAGCACTCAGTCCACATCAGACCTGTGATCTGGCAAGAGGATGAAAGGGAGTTAGGACAGGAGAAAGCACTGAGAAGCATTCCCCCCTCCACTTTGATTTTCTAAATCAGGGAACCACTTGTAGACTCAAACTAACCCATGATATTTTCAATCTGACATAGTAGGGGAGAGAGAATTATGGGGAAAGTATATATATATATATATATATCAAATATGTTGCCTGACCAGGTGGTGGCGCAGTGGATAGAGCATTGGACTGGGATGCCGAGGACCCAGGTTCGAGACCCCAAAGTCGCCAGCTTGAGCGTGGGCTCATCTGGTTTGAGCAAAAGCTCACCAGCTTGGACCTAAGGTCACTGGTTCGAGCAAGGGGTTAACTTGGTCTACTGAAGGCCCGCGGTCAAGGCACATATGAGAAAGCAATCAATGAACAACTAAAGTGTCACAGTGTGCACCAAAAAATAATGATTGATGCTTCTCATCTCTCTGTTCCTGTCTGTCTGTCCCTGTCTGTCCTTCTCTCTGACTCTCTCTCTGTCTCTGTAAAAAAAAAAAAAAAAAAAAAAGTCAGAATTGGCTAGAGATAAAGTCATTTTCTTGAGCATATCACTGTTTGTTCTCAAAAGAAATTATCTTTTTTCAAAATGTAGAGAATTGAATTAGATAGTTTTAATTAAAATCCCTTTCATAGATTTTTAATTAAGGTTCCTAATATTTGAGAGTTTTAAAAAAAATTAAAGTCAGCATGTAAAACATATTGCCTCATGGTAGGAATGTAAAAATGGTAGGCCCTCTATGGAGGGGAATTTAGAAATATCTAGTAAAATTACATGTGCATTATTATTTTTTTATTCTTTTTTTTAGATTTTATTCCTTTTTATAGAGAGAAAGGAGAGAGCGAGAAAGAGAGAGAAAGGAGGGAGGAGCAGGAAGCATCAACTCTCATAAGTGCCTTGACCAGGCAAGTCCAGGGTTTCGAACTGGCGGCCTCAGCATTCCAGGTTGATGCTTTATCCACTGTGCCACCACAGGTCAGGCTACATGTGCATTATTTTTTGACCAAACCGTCTTTTATATAAAATCTACCCCAAAGATACACAGGCAAAAATAAGAAAAGACTTATGTACAAATAATGCCATGGTGGCATTAGAGCAAAATACTGGAAACAACACAAGGTTGTTTGAGTAGTTGAAGAAACCATGGGACATCCATACAATGGGATTCTATGTAATTATAGGAAGGAAGGGAACGATCTCCACAGGATATTATTACATGAAAAAAGCAGAGTGCGGCACTGGCTGGTTGCTCAGTGATGGAGCATTGGCCTGGTATATGGACTTCCTGGGTTCGATTCCTGGTAAGGACACAAAGAAGAAGTGACCACTACTTCTCCCCTCCTCCCTCTTCTTTTTTTCTTTCCCTCCCATAGCCAATGGCTTGATTGGTTTGAGCGTGGCCCCAGGCGCTGAGGATAGCTCAGTTGCCAAGTGCGTCAGCCTCAGGTGCTAAAAATAGCTTGGTACTTGGAGCATCGGCCCAAGATTGGGGTTGCTGGGTGGATCCCAATCAGGGTGCATGCAGGAGTCTGCCTCACTATCTCTCCTCTCACCTTAAAAAAAAGAGAGTAAAAAACAAGGTATAGAAAACAAATAGCATATTTTCTTTTATCTCAGACATACATATATATTTGCATATAAGTAAAGAATTGGAAGAAGCAAATCAATAAAAATGATTACTTGTACAGGGAAATGGATCGATGGGTCAGTATAGAAGCTAGATTTTTCTGAATGTATTTTGTTGTATAGACTTGGCTTTGGAAACCTATAGGTGTTTTTCTTAGGTATAAAAATTTAGTTGAAATAGAAAAACAATCCCCTAAATCAAAAGCAAACTGAGCAAATTCATGTATCGAGTTGGTAGTGTAACGACACAGAAAATTATTTCAGATAACTTTAAAACAATAATTTGATTATACATCTATAGTGGAACTTACCTTAAGGTCAATACAAATCCCAGATATGTCGTAAGCTGTTTTCAGTAATATTGTTAGTAGTAATATTGTTATTACTATTCTGAATCGCTTTTATGTATATAAATAATTAATTATGTTACAATAATCAGAAACCAACATTTTTAGTGCATAAAAAAAGACAGCAATTTTTAAAAAAGATTTTATTTATTCACTTTAGGGAGAGGAAAGAGAGAGAAGAGGGGGCGGAAGGGGTGGGAAGCCTCAACTCGTAGTTGCTTCCTATATATGCCTTGACAGACAAGCCTGGGATTTCAAACCAGCGATCTCAGTGTTCCAGGTAGACGCTTTACCCACTGCCACTGGTCAGGCAAGACATAGCAGTAATATAGTCAAAGATGTTACGTAAAAATCCTGTAATCCTAAAGTAGAATTAGAAATGTCAGTGTGGGCCAGACAGTGGTGTAGGAAATACAGTACTTGCTTCCTCCACAACCACATTTAAGTTACAACTAAACTACAGAAAAACCATCAGTCAGAACCATCTGAAATCTGGCTGGATGGAAGTCTTAAACTATGGAATTTAAAGAAGAAACCACATGGAGACTGGTAGGAGGGGTGGAGATGCAGAACAGTCTGGCCCCACACCCACTGTGGTAGGTAAAAATCGAGAGTATATCTCAGCTGCAGAGGGTCCCCCCTGAGTGGTCCCAGCCACACACCAGGCCCCCCATCCCAGGGTTCTGATGTCAGAGAAAGAAGTCCCCATAACTTCTGGCTGTAAAAACCAGCAGGGATTGAGACTGGAGGAGACAGAGGACTGCTGAAGTCCTAGACAGTTCCTCTTAAAGGTTCTGCGCATGGACTTACTCAGACTCACTCGCTCTGAGCGTGAGCACTGGGGCAGCAGCTCCAAAGGCACCAGAGACATACGGGAGGAACTGAATTGCCCAGCATCATAGTGAGAGCTGGGGATAGATAGCTTTCTCCCCGGTGGAAATGCTGGCAGAGGCCATTGTTCCTTTGATGAGCCCTCCCCTAAGAACTGGCAGGAGGGTGCCATATCTGAGACTCCATCAACCTGGCTCACACTGTTTGTCCCACCCTGGTGGTTCCCTGAGGTCCCAATCCACCCAACTTTCCAGTTCACCCAAGCTGTTTCCAGTGGCTTTTCCATGTGAATGACCACCTGTCTGGGGTCATGGGTCAGAGGTCAGATTTTCCTGAACTCTCTCAAACAAGCAGCACTGGGCCTCAGTGTGCCCTGAACCTTTTGCTAAGTGGCCTCAGGCCTGGCACTAGCAGCAGCCATTCTTGGTTTGCAGCTTGGCCTCTCCTGGGCACCTTCAAGCCCAGCACACATAGCAGCCATCTGCAGATTGCTTTGTAACTCATGGTGGGTGGCCCTCGGCAGGACACAGATGGCCTGCACCCCCTGGGAAGCCCCGAGCCAGTACACCCAGTGGACAATTTCAGACCATGTTGAAACAATACCACTCCCCCACTGCCACAAGTGACACACTCAAGGGGCAGACTCAGCAGGCGCCAGAGCCCTGTGAAGTAAGTCCTGCTGTGTGGGGTGGTCCCCTGCACAGCTGATCCTCCACGGTGGTTGGAGGTCAGTGGTCATGGTCATAGCCAGTCCTCACAGTTGATCAGCCAGTCCTTGCAGCTGACCCCTCCCATTGATGTTCCAACAGCAGTTAAGGCTCAACTACAATAATAGGGTGTATACAGCCCACCTGGGGGGGTGCATCTCAAATACCCAGCTTGGGTGATCAAGGAGGCTGTGCCACTGGACTCTACAGAACACCTACTACAACAATAAAATGGCCACTCTACCAAGCTTAGGAGATGTAGCAGCTTTACCTAATATTGATACATAGAAACAAACCTGAGGCTGCCAAAACAAGGAGACAAATAAACATGCCCCAAATGAAAAACCAGAACAAAACTCCAGAAAAAGAATTAAACAGAATGGAGACAAGCAATCTACTAGGAGCAGAGTTCAAAACACTGGTTATAAGGATGCTCAATGAACTTAGTGAGAACCCCAACAATATAAAAAAGGACCAGTCAGAAATGAAGGATACACTACCTGAAATGAAGAATAACGTACAGGGACTCAACTGAAGAGTAGCTGAACCCAAGAATCACATCACTGATTGGGAATATAAGGAAGCAAAAAGAACCCAACAAACAAACTAAAAACCCACCCAATCAAAACAGCAAAAAGGAAAAAGAATAAAAAAAAATGAGGATAGTGTAAGGAGCCTCTGGGACAACTTCAGGTGTATCAATATTTGCATCATAAGGTGCTAGAAGGAGAAGAGAGAAAGCAAGAAATTGAACACCTATTTGAAAAAATAATGATAGAAAACTTCCCTAACTTGATGAAAAAAATAGACATTCAAGGTCAGGGAGCACAGAGAGTCCTAAATAAGATGAACCCAAAGAGGCCCACACTAAGACACATCATAATTAAAATGCCAAAGATTAAAGACAAAGAGAAAATCTTAAAAGCAGCAAGAAAAAAATAGTTATCTACAAGGGAGCTCCTATAAGACTGTGAGCTGATTTCTCACCAGAAACTTTGTAGTCCAGAAGGGATTAGCAAGAAATATTCGAAGTGGTGAAAAGCAAGATCCTATACAACCAAGATTATTCTACCCAGCAAAACTATCATTTAGACTTGAAGGACAGATAGAGTTTCCCAGACAAGAAAAAGCTAAAGGAGTTCATCACAAACAAACCAGTATTACATAAAATGTTAAAGGAAGGAGAAAGAAGGAAGAAGAAGAAAAGACCAAAAATATGAACAATAAAATGGCAATAAAGACAAAGCTACCAACAATTGAATCTGAAAAATAAAACAAATGAAGAAGCAGAACAAGAAACAGACTCATAGACACAGAGAACATTCTGACAATTGCCAAGTGGGAGGATAGGTGAAAAAGGGGAAGGGATTGAGAAGTACAAATTAGTTGTTACAGAAGAGTCATGGGTTTGTAAAGTACAGCATAGGAAATAGAGTTAATAATAGTCTAATAAGTTATGTAATATCTAATCACTGGGGTGTGTACACCTGAAACTAATACAATAATGTATGTCAAGTGTAATTGAAAAATAAAAACAATTTAAAAACGAAAAAAAAATCAATTTAGTATATAGTATTATCATTTTTAACTTAATCACATCTACAAAATCTTTTTTGCCATGAAAAATAGCAGATTCACAGGTTTCAGGAGTTAGGGCGTGGACATCTTTGAAGACCATTATTCTTCCTACCATATGGATCAACATATAATAAATACAGTAGGGAAAATGAATTCACTACTATAAAACTCATCAGCCTGACCTATGGTGGCGCAGTGGATAAAGCGTCGACCTGGAAATGCTGAGGTCGCCGGTTCGGGACCCTGGGCTTGCCTGGTCAAGGCACATATGGGAGTTGATGCTTCTAGCTCCTCCCCCCTTCTCTCTCTCTGTCTCTCTCTCTCTCCCTCTCTCTCTCCTCTCTAAAAATGAACAAATAATAAAAAAAAAACAATTCATCATCTTGCATTGATGACAAAATAAAATGTTAGCAAAGAATCCACACATTAGATTCCTTTCATATTAAAGTTCAAAAATAGAAAAATAAACCCTCTAAATATATTGTTTTAGGGATATATATGATGAAATTGCAAAGAAAGCGATATAAATTAACAAAAGTAATACTTGTTATCTTTGAGGGGGGAGATGGCTGTAATTAAGGAGGGACTTTTAAAGTTTGGTGAAACACTGGTTTTTGTTTTAGTGGTAGTCTAAAGGGTTAGATGTATGTATGTTTATGATAATTTTGTATATCTTACCCCAGTCTCTACCATAATTAAAATATTAAAAAAAATGTCAACATGAACTCCTGATATATTATCTGTTTAACAAATGAAAAGTTATTTCCTAACTCTGTCCACTGAATAGCCTGGGAATAATGACCAGCAGGAGCCACAACCACCTGTAATGTCCAGATTGTGGCCTCTAAATGCAGTTTCCCACTAAAAGGAATTAAGATGCCTCAGGAAAATGGCTGATTCCAGGTCTGGAACAGGAAGTATACACAAAATAAGTTGTAATACTTCATATCAGAAAGGAAAGAAACTATCAAAAGCCACTTGTGGGCCTGACCTGTGGTGGCACAGTGGGATAAAGCGTTGACCTGGAAATGCTGAGGTCACCGGTTCAAAACCCTGGGCTTGCCTGGTCAAGGCACATATGGGAGTTGATGCTTCCAGCTCCTCCCCCCCTTCTCTCTCTCTGTCTCTCCTCTCTCTCTCTCTCTCTCTCTCTGTCTGTCTCTTCCTCTCCTCTCTAAAATAAAAAAAAAAGCCACTTGTGTCCTGTCAATAGGACTCAGGTGCCAAGTTGAAGCCCCCCCACCAGTGTCTAAATATAGAATAATTTGAGCATTAAAAAGAATAACTATAGTGGACTGACATACATTAAATATGTTACAATGTGTGAAATGCCTGAGTTCAGCCTTCACTGGTCCCCACTGATGGGGAACGAACTCATTTCTGGTCAAGAGAGGGGAAGAGACATTTACTCTATCCTTTCTTATTGATTACCTTCAGGGTACTATTGATGAGGAAAAGTTCTTTTTTTTATGAATAAATTTTTATTTTAATGGGGTGACATCAATAAATCAGGGTACATATATTCAAAGAAAACATTTCCAGGTTATCTTGCCATTTAGTTCTGTTGCATACCCATCACCCAAAGAGAGATCATCCTCCGTTACCCTCTATCCAGTTCTCTCTGTACCCCTCCCCCTCCCCCTCTCCCTCCTTCCCTCCCCCCACCCCCCCGTAACCACCACACTTCTGTCCATGTCTCTTAGTCTCGCTTTTATGTCCCACCAATGTATGGAATCCTGCAGTTCTTGTTTTTTTCTGATTCACTTATTTCACTCCACATAATGTTAACAAGATTCCACCATTCTACTGTAAGTGATCCGATGTCATCATTTCTTCTAGCTGAATAGTATACCATGGTGTATATGTAAAAGTTCTTTTTTTTTTTAATTGAAAGATTCCATCTATGACACAACAGAAATACAAAATATTGTAAGAAAATACTATGAAGAACTGTACGCCAAAAAACTAGACAACCTAGATGAAATGGACAAATTCCTTGAATCATATAATCTTCCAAAAATCAATCTGGAAGAATCAGAAAACCTAAACAGACCAATTACAACAAATGAGATTGAAACAGCTATCAAAAAACTCCCAAAAAAGAAAAGTCCTGGGCCTGATGGCTTCACAAGTGAATTCTACCAAATATTCAAAGAAGAACTAACTCCTATCCTTCTCAAGCTATTTCAAAAAATTCAAGAGGAAGGAAGACTTCCAAACTCCTTTTATGAGGCGAGCATAATTCTGATTCCAAAACCAGGCAAAGACAACACAAAAAAAGAAAATTATAGGCCAATATCCCTGATGAACTTAGATGCAAAAATCCTCAATAAAATATTAGCGAACCGGATCCAGCAATATATGGAAAAAATCATACACCATGATCAAGTAGGATTTATTCTTGGGAGGCAAGGCTGGTACAATATTCGCAAATCAATCAATGTGATTCATCACATAAACAAAAGAAAAGAGAAAAACCACATGATAATTTCAATAGATGCAGAAAAAGCATTTGATAAAGTCCAGCACCCATTCATGATCAAAACTCTCAGCAAAGTGGGAATACAGGGAACATACCTCAACATGATAAAGGCCATCTATGACAAACCCATAGCCAACATAATACTCAATGGGCAAAAATTAAAAGCTATCCCCTTAAGATCAGGAACAAGGCAGGGTTGCCCCCTTTCACCACTCTTATTCAACATAGTTCTGGAAGTCCTCGCCACAGCAATCAGACAAGAAAAAGAAATAAAAGGCATCCAAATTGGAAAAGAAGAAGTAAAACTATCATTATTTGCAGATGACATGATATTGTATATAGAAAACCCTAAAGTTTCAGTCAAAAAACTACTAGACCTGATAAAAGAATTTGGCAAGGTGGCAGGATATAAAATCAATACTCAGAAATCAGAGGCATTTTTATACACTAATAATGAACTGTCAGAAAGAGAAATCAGGGAATCAATCCCCTTTACCATTGCAACCAAAAAAATAAAGTACCTAGGAATAAATCTAACCAAGGAGATTAAAGACTTGTACTCAGAAAATTATAAAACATTGATAAAAGAAATCAGGGAAGATACGAATAAGTGGAGGCATATACCGTGCTCATGGTTAGGAAGAATAAACATCATTAAAATGTCTATATTACCCAAAGCAATTTATAAATTCAATGCAATACCAATGAAAATACCAATGACTTACTTCAAAGACATAGAACACATATTCCAAAAATTTATATGGAACCAAAAAAGAACACGAATAGCCTCAGCAATCCTGAAAAGGAAGAAAAAAGCGGGAGGTATCACACTTCCAGATATCAAGTTATATTATAAGGCCGTTGTACTCAAAACAGCATGGTACTGGCATAAGAACAGGCACATAGATCAATGGAACAGAACAGAGAACTCAGAAATAAACCCACAGCTCTATGGACAACTGATATTTGACAAAGGAGGTAAGACAATACAATGGAGTAAAGACAGCCTCTTCAACAAATGGTGTTGGGAAAACTGGACAGCTACCTGCAAAAAAATGAAACTAGACCACCAACTTACACCACTCACAAAAATAAACTCAAAATGGATAAAAGACTTGAATGTAAGCCATGAAACCATAAGCATTTTAGAAGAAAACATAGGCAGTAAGCTCTCTGATATCTCTCGCAGCAATATATTTGCTGATTTGTCTCCACAGGCAAGTGAAATAAAAGACAGGATAAACAAATGGGACTTTATCAAACTAAAAAGCTTCTGCACAGCTAAAGACAATAAGAACAGAATAAAAAGACAAACTACACAATGGGAGAATATATTTGACATAGCGTCTGATAAGGGGTTAATAACCAAAATTTATAAAGAACTTGTAAAACTTAATACCAGGAAGACAAACAATCCAATCCAAAAATGGGCAAAAGAAATGAATAGACATTTCTCCAAAGAGGACACACAGATGGCCAATAGGCATATGAAAAAATGTTCAACATCATTAATGATTAGAGAAATGCAAATTAAAACCACAATGAGATATCACCTCACACCAGTCAGAATGGCGCTCATCAATAAAACAACACAGAATAAGTGCTGGCGAGGATGTGGAGAAAAGGGAACCCTCCTGCACTGCTGGTGGGAATGCAGACTGGTGCAGCCACTGTGGAAAACAGTATGGAGATACCTCAAGAAATTAAAAATCGAACTGCCTTTTGACCCAGCTATACCACTGTTAGGAATATACCCCAAGAACACCATAGCACTGTTTGAAAAGAAGAAATGCACCCCCATGTTTATGGCAGCATTGTTCACAATAGCAAAGATTTGGAAACAGCCCAAGTGTCCATCAGAGGATGAGTGGATTAAAAAGCTTTGGTATATATATACTATGGAATACTACTCAGCCATAAGAAATGATGACATAGGATCTTTTACAACAACATGGATGGGCCTTGATAACATTATACTGAGTGAAAGAAGTAAATCAGAAAAAACTAAGAACTATATGTTTCCACACATAGGTGGGACATAAAGATGAGACTCAGAGACATGAACAACAGTGTTGGGGTTACAGGGTGGGGGGAGGAGAGGGAGGGGGTTGGGGGAGGGGAGGGGCACAAAGATCATGGCTTTTCAGCATTGGCCATATTCCCCCCTTAATCTATAGACAGACAGCAAATATTTACGTATGGTGTTCCCACTATAAAGACTGCTGTCTTAGGGACAAATGCTGACAAACTATTTCAGCAGTTCCTCCTTCTTCAAAGACTTATATGTAAACATAGAGCTCCATGTTTCATAGGACATACTCAAGCTCACTCCATGCTTCCTGGTGCTTTAGCACGAGGGAATGCCCCCCCCCCTTTTTTTTTTTTTTTTTTTGTATTTTTTCTTTTATTTATTTATTTTTTTGTATATTTCTGAGGATGGGGATGGGGAGGCAAGCAGACAGACTCCTGCATGCGCCTGACTGGGATCCACCTGGCATGCCTACCGGGGGGAATGCTCTGCCCATCTGGGATGTTGCTCTGTTACAACCGGAGTCATTCTAGCAACTGGGGCGGAGGCCATGGGGCCATCCTTAGTGCCCAGGGTGGATTTGCTCCGGTGGAGCCTTGGCTGTGGGCGGGAGGAGAGGGACCGGGAGGGGGGAGAGGGGGAGGGGTGGAGAGGTAGATGGGCGCTTCTCCTGTGTGCTCTGGCTGGGAATCAAACCCGGGAATCCTGCACACCAGGCCAATGACTCCGATGGGTCTACCATATCATGCTTTTTACTTAAAAAAAAAATTTACATTTCTTTTGAAAGCTGATGAACAGGAGACACCAAATCTACCTTCTTTATTAGATCTAGCTAATAACACTGTTCTGTCTTTTTTCCAAATAGCTCCAGATATATGGAAAAGATTTATATAGGCGGATGGGGATCCTCAAACCCCTCAGCGAGATCTTCTGAGAATGGCTTTTAAGATACCTAGAGGCAGAAAAAGCCCAATAGAGATCAGGGGGAACTACCAGCTTTTAGGATACACCCTTAAAGGCTCCAGCACCACAAAGGGGTCTCATAAGATGCCATCTGGGTCCTGCTTCAATAGTGGAAAGGAAGGTCATTGAGCTAAAGCCTGCCAGGCTTACACACCTCTACTGTGAGGAAACAGGGACACTGGAAGGTGGGCTTCCCCCTCGCTCCTCTAAGGGAGGGTTCAGTCTCTTCCAGGCCTGCTCCAGCCACCTATGACCTAACCTTGCCCAGAATGCTGGGGTTTGCCACTGAAGGCTGAAGGTGCCCAGGGCCATCGACCCCATCTACGACACTGTGGACGAGCCTAAGGTATTTCTTCCAAGAAGCAGGTAAACTGATCTCATTTGCACAAGGGCCACTTAACTATGTTTTGCCTGAATAGTCAGGTTCTTTATTCTTCCCTCAAAGATCTCTGTTGTGGGTGTTGATAGTCCTATTTTCTGCTGCTTTGCTTAATATATAGTGTTTCCTTTATTCCTCCTACCTCAATGCCCCACTCATATTTCAGGCTGGGACCTACTCTTAATTTAGAGCTCTCTTTCCTCCTTTGGCCAACTTGTATTATGAATTTACCTTTGCCACCCAGCTTAGTGTATCCCAAGGTTCTCTTTACCAGGCCACAGTCACAGAGCTCCAGGGAAAAGCAACCTGGTCTCAACTCTCCAGGCAGAGGAGAACAGAAGCTCCATATCCACGCATGCTGCAAATGGCTTTTTCCAGTCTACCTGAATCATTACCAGCTAGAAGCAGCGGTCATTGGGACTTGGACATGAGCTGCAAAGTATAGAATGGTGACAACAATTCCAGTGCCATACGGACTTTTCCTGTGGGGAACGTTCCTGGACTCCTGCTCCCTGTGACAGCTCCTAACAGACTGAACTGTGGTTGGGTTGCATTTTTCAGGGATTTGGCATGGTGAGGGGGCCAACTTGGACTTGGGGAACATGTTAAGGACACTACTCATTTATGGATTCTTGCTGTATTGGCCAAGAGTTTGCTTAAAGGCTTTTAATCACTGTAAAAAAAATAGAGGACTAGATGAAGAAGATGGGGCACATATACACCATGGTATATTATTCAGCTAGGAGAAATGATGACATTGGATCACTTATAGCGGAATGGTGGAGTCTTGGTAGCATTGTGCGGAGTGAAATAAGCGAATCAGAAAAAAACAGGAACTGCAGGATTCCATACATTAGTGGGACATAAAAGCGAGACTGAGAGGCATGAACAGGAGTGTGGTGGCTATGGGGGGTGGGGGGAGGGAAGGAGGGAGAGGGGGAGGGGAGGGGGAGGGGTACAGAGAGAACTGGATGGAGGGTGGCAGAGGACGATCTCTCTTTGGGTGATGGGTATGCAACATAACTAAATGACAAGATAACCTGGAAATGTTTTCTTTGAATGTATGTACCCTGATTTATTGATGTCACCCCATTAAAATAAAAATTTATTTATATATTAAAAAAATAAAATAAAAATAAAAAAAAAAAAAAAAAAAAAAAAAAAAAAAAAAAGATTCCATCTAATAAGTACAGAGGGAGTTACAGAATTGGAACATCACCATTTTGTATCCTCTAGTGAAATAATAATGAGTTCAGACAACATGGTCATTAAATGACTGCTATACTGTTAGCTGGAACTGATGGGAGGCTTTATAACGGAGGGACCAGGCAGATGACTTTCAAAGACATTAAAGAAAGACTCCAGCCCTGGCCGGTTGGCTCAGCGGTAGAGCGTCGGCCTAGCGTGCGGAGGACCCGGGTTCGTTTCCGGCCAGGGCACACAGGAGAAGCACCCATTTGCTTCTCCACCCCTCCGCTGCGCTTTCCTCTCTGTCTCTCTCTTCCCCTCCTGCAGCCAAGGCTCCATTGGAGCAAAGATGGCCCGGGTGCTGGGGATGGCTCTGTGGCCTCTGCCTCAGGCGCTAGAGTGGCTCTGGTCGCAACATGGCGACACCCAGGATGGGCAGAGCATCGCCCCCTGGTGGGCAGAGCGTCGCCCCTGGTGGGCGTACCGGGTGGATCCCGGTCGGGCGCATGCGGGAGTCTGACTGTCTCTCCCTGTTTCCAGCTTCAGAAAAATGAAAAAAAAAAAAAAAAAGACTCCAGGCTTCATGTGCCTATTGAGGTGATGTAGTGGGAAGTACACAGCACTATCAGAAATAGAAGCTGGATCTTTGCCAGGCTCAACTACTAACTACCAGTTTATAGAAAATACAGAGAAAAAGGGAGCATGTCAAAACAAGACCATGGAGATGACAGTCAATAAACTGGGATATGGGAAGGTCTTCAGGTCAGAAGACCTGGGTCCTTCAACAAATAAAATGTAAGAATAAGAACAGCAAAAGGAGTTATATATAGATTAAAAGAGATTGAAAATACTTAACAGAAAAATGCAGTCTATAGTCTTTGTTTGGATCTTATCTCAAACAGAATAATAAAATTATGAGATTAATTAAGATACTTGAACACACTGGATATTGGAATTACAGAATTATTTATTCATGTGTTTATGATTGTGATTGTTAAAATTTAAAAAACTCTATTTTAGAGCTGTATACCAAATTATTTAGACATAAAATGATGTAGCTGAAATTGGCTCCAAATTAATAATGTGAAGGCTGACCTGTGGTGGGCGCAGAGGGTAGGGCGTTGACCTGGGACACTGAGGTCACCAGTTTGAAACCCTGGGTTTGTGCCCATTCAAGGCGCATGTGATAAATAAGCAATGAACAGCTAAAGTGAAGCGACTATGAGTTGATACTTCTCATTCCTCCTCCTCTGTAAAATTAAAAATAAAATCTAAAAAAAAAAAAAGTAATAATAGCATGGAGGGTGAGAATGGGCAGCAGGTACAGAATAAACAAGATTAGCCTAAAGCTAAGAGTTGTTGAAGCTCGGTGATGGGGACGTGCAACGTCATTAGATTGCTGTCTCTACTTTTGTATAGTTAGAAAATGTTCATAATAAAAGTATAAATAAATAATTAACTAAATAAACAAACAAACCAACCCCACCAGCTCAGTCAGTGGCCAGTCCTGATGTCATCTGTCCCTGAATTTAATTTTGGGCTGTGAAGTATATATAGTTTTGTGATTGGCTGGCTAGCAAGTAGAAGGGCTAGGATGCTACGTTAGGATGTCTGGCCCCAAAGCTCATGGTCTTTCCACCTTACTCGGTAGAATTGATATCACTCTATGGCTCAGACTGCTGTGGGGTTATTTAGATTGAGGGTGTGTTCAGTTTCACAAGCAGCCGTCATATAAACATGGGAAAATGGGGACAAAAGCAAAATCAGAACCAAAAATCAGAACCGAAACATCAGACTTGACGTTCTTCTGAGGGAGGGAAATCTTACCCAAGTGAACTAATGGCAGGAAGGTGGAAAGACTGCATACCTCCCACCTTGACCTGGCTGCGTCCACCTGTGGCAGGTGCACCACTCTGGGCTTTGGATCAATAGAGACCCGGGTTAAAGCAGCACGGCTTGTCACTTACTAGCTGTGTGACCTTATGTTCTGCGCCTCTGTTTCCTCTACCAACCTCATCTGGTTGTTGGGAGGATCTCATGAGCTTGTAAGGCCTCAGGTGAGTATTTAGAAGAGAAAGCAGAAGCACAGTGCTCCAAGTTGCCAAGAATCCCAGAGCCGGGCTGGGGCTGGAGTGTTTGGAAGTGCCTTACGACCTGACACCTCCTTTTGCCCCAGCCTTGGCACGTTCTCCAGCACTTTCTCCAGGACCTGGGGGGAGCCTTGCCCAAGTTAGGAATTGCTGTTTTGCCTGTGTGACAAGGTTTAGCGCTCTAAGGGCCATTACTTTCCCACCTAGCCACGTTTTATTTTGTTCCGTGGCCTGATGACCAGGGGCAGCCAGAGAAGGTCGTTCTTAGGTGGATCCGCAGAAAAGTCCAGCTGGCTAGCCGGACAACTGTAATTTCACCATGTTTGCGTTTGGGAAGAAGAAGAGAAATTGTTTATCCTTCCCGAAGAAAGTACCACGTTTTCTCTCCCTTCCACCCTGATTACCTCTCCCCACCCCGACTTTTTTCTTTCTTTCTTTTTTCTCTATTTTTTAAAATAGATTTTAGGGAGAGAGGAAGAGAAAGTTGTCCCACTTGTTTATGCATTCATTGGGTGATTCTTGTATGTGCCCTGACCAGGGATCAAACCTGCAACCTTGGAGTACAGGGAAGATGCTCTAAACAACTGAGCTACCTGGCGAGGGCTACCCTGTTTATCTCTTACAGCCATAAGTCCCTCCTCCCCCTCTTTTCTCACTAAACATCACAAAACACAGAGTTTCTTCCTGCAATGTGGATCTTTCATTTCATGAACCCTTGAAGAGTTTCTGGTTTAAGAGTGCGCTTGGTTGTCACGTGGTCACCTGGGAAGTGTCCAGGAGCTATACCTTGTGGCCTATGATCCCTGGGTATCTGGCTCACTCTCCCCTCTGCATGTGGCCTGCCCACTGGCCAGGGCCTGGGTGTGAGGAAGCCTCTGGCCTGGGGCAGCTCAGCCGGAGGGAGCCCTGATTTACGGACTGTCCGTATTTAACCGAGGCTACAGCACTTTTATTAATAGAACATGCTGCATTTCCTTTTTATAAAAATATGAAGATCACTGCACTCAGGAAAATGCCTGGTGACTTTCTGTGTTTAGTGCCTGTTCATCACCAGGCTAAAATTAAAAGTGAAGTCAGGCCCTTCTTGAGTCTATTTTTAACCGAGTTTAGCATATGAATGTGAACGTGAAGTCTTTCTTTAGACCTCCCTTAACTCAATTACTTGCTTATGCCAAGCATTCAGCTTGAAATTCTGAGCTGTGGCCGGGTCTACCTAGAGGGGGCGGCGCACAGGAAGGTTAGGGTAACAGCCCTATTTTCTGCTATCGGGGTTTGTATGTCTTCACCTATCTGGGCTTCTCTTTTTCTGGAAGGTTAAGGTGGAGCTAGTCATGAGACTGAAAACAAAACAAAACAAAACAAAAAACAAAACGAGGAAAACCAACCAACCAACCAACCAACCCATGGCTATTCTGTGACACTTAGAGATCAAGTCACCTCTAATTGGTACATCTTTTTCTAGGGGTTCCTATCTAGAAGCAGCCACTAGGGTGGAAGGGGAGACATTGGATTGCAGGGGAGACTTTGTCATTCAGGCAGAAAGTGCTAATGGCCCTGGCATGCCACTGAGACTTGTGACAACAGGTGGAGGCTGGGGGGGGGGGGCGGTAACAAAACGTAAGGAGTGCGTTCCTGTCCAGAATTTCCGATGAGTGATGAGAGTGTTAGGGAAAACTTTCAGAAACCCTCTTAAATTCCCTCTTTGAAATCTTTTTAATGTCTCTGCTCTTTGAGGCCTGTGAAAGGAGGGGAGGGCAGAGGGCAGAGTTGATCCTAAATCTTAAGATTCTTGAGCCTAAAGTTTCACTTGAAGGCAGGCAAGGACAAAGGTTCTTTTTTGAACTTCTTCTGATGGCGGTTCCCTGTGGACATTTTTTGAGCAAAACATTTTTTTTTTGTTTGAAACAAGCCTGTTTGTCATAATACATCCTGGCCTTTGTTTTGAGAAGTGATTTTGGAAATGGTATTTTATGTGAAAAATATTGATCGCTCATTCCTGTTGTGTCATCTTTCTTTGCACTTTTATGTGCATGCATATTCAGCTCATGTCGTCCTGAACTCCTTTAAGGTGTCATCATTTTTAAACAGAGGAAAAAAACGTCCTGTTTTTTTTTTGTATGGCAGCAAAGCCATCATTGAGAATAAGGTGAAGATTAATTTAAAATGCCAATTATTTTTGCTACTCTGCTGATGGTGAGGTTATTTATGTCTGGAGAGCTTTGAAAATGTTTCTATTCAATAGATAGAGTCTGAGAGGGGAGGATGGGAAGGTTATGTGTTTGTGTCTGTAGGTGGTCATTTGACTCGGGGACTAGGAGTGATATTTAAACAATAAGCTCCTTCCATATACGTGGTATGTGCATTTTCTGATAAAAGCAATCAAAATGAAATATTTTGTCATTATAGGCCAATACCCTCTGAAAAATCTCTTGTGGGATTTTGCCTGCAGTTCAACAAACCACTTACATACTTGAGTGATCTTTTCAACAAAACTTTGGATTTGATTACATTGCTTTTAATCTCAGAATGTTGTTTTCAATTCTGAAAACATTGCAGCCTCTCTGGGTTGCAGTAAATTTTAAGGGACGGCCTCTCCCAGCCAGCCTGATATTTTTGGCTGTGTCCAGTTAGTCAGACCAGGTAGAGGTGGGGGTAGGGAGGGTGGGGCGAGAAAGGCATATGTCTCCAAGGACCTTAAGCACCGTGACTAAAGGATGGTTGGGACTTTGTGAACACACAATCCCTGGATAATCAGAGTTGTGAATTCAAAATAATATGCTGGCCATTTCTTTGAAACCATGCGATTTCACCATTTAGTTGTTCAGCTATTTTTGTCTTGGTTTTTACTTTGACTCAACTTTATCCTTTAGTGAATCTAAGGAGTTGTTGCTTTACAACCTTTTCGTTTCATTTTGTTGGCTGGTCCTTGCTAAGGAGAACATTTTTGTCTTGTTTTTTCTTTTAAAAAAAGGTTTATTTTTATTGATTTAAGGGAGAGAAGAAGGGGGAGAGAGAGAAAGAGACAGGAACATCGATCTGTTCCTTTAAAAAAAATTTTTAAAGATTTTACTTATTGATTTTGGAGAAAGGAAAGAGAGAAAGGCAGGGGAAGAATGGGAAGCACCAACATGTATCTGCTTCCTGTATGTGCCTTGACCGGGCAAGCTCAGGGATTTGAACTGGCGACCTTAGCATTCCAGGTTGATGCTCTATCCACTGCGCCACCACAGGTCAGGCTCCATTTGTTTCCATATGTGCCCTGACGGGGGATCGAACCTGCAACCCCTGTGCTTTGGGATGATGCTCTAACAGCCAAGCTCTCTGGCCAGGGCTGTTTTATTTTTTTCTTATCTCAACTTGAACCCTTTGGGAACCTAAGGATTTCACATCTTGGAGGTACAGGGTGCATGCAAGAAACGGATGTCTCCTTCTTAGGGACTGTGGGTGGCACCTGGCACAGATAGACAGATTAGGAAGTGGAGAATAAGGCCATCTTTCGTTTGTCTTCTAAGGTGAGACAGGAGCCTAAATTTCTCATGACTGGGCTCTGTGAAAAGCCCCTCACATTTGCCTCTGCTTCTTTCTCCGTTATTACGATTTTATAGGATGCAGGTTAGGGATCCCTGTGGTCCTCTCAGCTGGAGTTTCGGCCAGGTGCTAGCGCCAGCTGCCAGCCCGATCCTCCTCCGCCCCTCGCAAGGGTGAGCCGGCTCAGAGAACATTCAGATACACGAGCACCCTCCCTGTTGCAAGTTTTCTTCTCCTGCCTCTATGACTGAGTCTCATAAATCCTTCCAGACATACTTCTCTTTCTCTGGGTTTTATTTATAACAGCTCCACTGTAAAACAAAAAGGGACTTCTTTGAAAGAAAAGAGAATAACCAATAATCTATTCATCAGACTCAATAATTTGCCTATTTTGTCTTCATTCCCTTTATGTTTGGTCATGAGCATATATTTTGAAACAGTACACACAACTTTATATTGTTTTTATTTTTCTACTTAATATATTGTTAACTTTTTTTTCAGCTGCATCATCTTCAGAATTTAATTTATCATAACTGTTTGATATTCCACTGAGCTGATGAAAATGTATTGAATTATCAACCAATGAACAATTATGAATTCAGTTTGTCCTCTTATCAATGTTACGGTCATGGACACCTTCAGACACGTAGCTTTGGAATTTCTTCCAGTAATGGGATTGCTTGGTCAAAGGGTATGAATATTTTTATCGTACTTTCTATATTTGTCATATTGCTGTACAATAAAGTTGTACCAGTTTTCAGAATCAGCAGTAATTTATAAGGGTAGGAGTTTCACTGTGAAAATTATGAGAGTTCTTGAGAGTATATGAAAACTGCTTTCCCTGGGTTTGCACCCCAGCTTTGGTACTTGCCATTTACCAGCTGTGTGACCCTGGGAATGTTATTGAACCTCTCTGGGCCTCAGTTACCAGCTCTATAAAATGGGGGTAGCCATAGTACCTACCTTAGGAATAAGTTCGTTAATATTTGATGCCTAAGACAGTGTCTATGCAAGTATTATGCACTGTGTTTGTTAAACACCTTTCTCTAGTTCATGATTGAAAAAATAATAGAAATAATGGCTTTTAAAAATCTTTTTACATGTTTATAACAGTATGTCTAAGACACTCTTTATAAATCTTTGTTTTTTCATTTGGAAAGATAATTTTTTTTGAGAGAGAGAGAGAACGAGAGAGCAAGAGAGTGGGAGGGAGAGAAGAACATCAATTTGTTGTCCCACTAGCCTGACCAGGCAGTGGTACAGTGGATAGAGCATCGGACTGGGATGCAGAGGACCCAGGTTCGAGACCCCAAGGTCACCAGCTTGAGTGCAGGCTCATCTGGCTTGAGCAAAAAGCTCACCAGCTTGGACCCAAGGTCACTGGCTTGAGCAAGGGGTTACTTGGTCTGCTAAAGGCCCACGGTCAAGGCACATATGAGAAAGCAATCAATGAACAACGAAGGTGTCGCAATGAAAAACTAATGATTGATGCTTCCCATCTCTCTCCATTCCTGTCTGTCTGTCTCTATCTATCCCTCTCTCTGACTCTCTCTCTGTAAAAAAAAAAATTAAAAAAAATTGTCCCACTTACCATATATCCTCATGTACAAGACACACACTTTTACGATAAATTTGGGGTCTGAAACTAGGTGTGTCTCATACAGTGGTCATAGATTTTTTTTTTTTGTATTTTTCTGAAGCTGGAAACGGGGAGAGACAGACAGACTCCCACATGCTCCCGACCGGGATCCACCCGGCACGCCCACCATGGGGCGACGCTCTGCCAACCAGGGGGCGTCACTCTGCCCCTCTGGTGCGTCGCTCTGTCGCGACCAGAGCCACTCTAGTGCCTGGGGCAGAGGCCAAGGAGCCATCCCCAGCGCCCGGGCCATCTTTGCTCCAATGGAGCCTCGGCTGCGGGAGGGGAAGAGAGACACAGAGAGGAAGGGGAGGGGGTGGAGAAGCAAATGGGCGCTTCTTCTATGTGCCCTGGCCGGGAATCGAACCCGGGTCCCCCCCGCACGCCAGGCCGACGCTCTACCACTGAGCCAACCAGCCAGGGCCATAGATTTTTTTAACATGCACTTCCCACCTTTATGTGTGGATGAGGAGTTGTATAAATTTTATGTGCCTTGACTGTGGGCCTTCAGCAGACCAAGTAACCCCTTGTTTGAGCCAGCGACGTTGGTCTCAACCAGATGAGCCCTCGCTCTAGCTGGCGACCTCGGGGTCTCGAACCTGGGTCTTCTGCATCCCAGTCCGACGCTCTATCCACTGCACTATCGCCTGGTCAGGCTGTATAAATTTTATGAAGAAAAAAACTTGAGTTCAATAACTTTATGTATAGCATTTTATTTTTTCAAATTTCAGGCCCCCAAATTAAGGTGCGTCTTATTCATGGGAGTGTCTTATACATGGGGAAATACGGTATTTACGTATTCATTGGTTGATTCTTGTATGTACCCTGACCAGGGATGGAACCCACAATGTTGGTGTATCTGGATGATGCACTAACCACGGAGTTACCTGGCCAGGCCCCTGAAAAGATGGATTCTAAATGTTAATTTACAGAACATTCATTCTACTGGGGTTATTCATATTATTTAGGACTACTTTCTTAAACTTTTAAAACAGAGAGGCCCTTATCCCTTGAGCGTCTGGTCTTAAAGTCAATGTCAGCTGGCGCAAAGAGGCAGAGACTAACAGCTATTTCTCTCTGAGTGGGTCCAGTGCTTCAACCGGGCCTCTCCTCTCTGTCTGGGGTGTGGCAAACGTGTGGGTAGGTGACGGCCTGCATCCTGGGCCCTTCCTTTCTGGTTAGATGTCTGCTAATGCAGAGTCCCCCTTCAATGTCCCACATTGCTTTTACCTGGGGGGACTGCAAGGGACCCTCCTGGCTGCTTCTGCATTTCCGCCGCTCACATGGAGCGAATCCTCCCTCCCAGGTAGTGATGCCCCGGACCCTGCGGTTGGGGGCAGTGGTGAGGCTTCGGCCGGACTGGCGGAGGGTGGGAGCGTGGTGTCCCTGGTCACTTAATGGCTCAATCAGCTTTCCTCTCCTTAATCCTGGTTGTTTCTGCTGAGCTCTCCAAACTCAATCCTTGTTTAAAACTCTAGAAATCTGAGAAATCTCTGGGAGCATGTTGCAGGGGGGCCTCCCCGGGCGCCGTGTGTCACCGCGCCAGGACCCTGCGTCCCCGCCCCGCGGGGTGGCCTCTCTCGGCTGGCTCCTGCCCTTTCGGACCCTCCGAGTCCTCGGGGTCATCCGCGCAAAGCCCAAGGCCCTGTGCGCTGCGCGCGCCCGCCCGGGCGATCGGTCCTAGGGCGCCGGGAGGTGGGCGCGCCCGCCTGCTGGGTGCTCCCGCGCCAGCGCCAGCGCCAGCGAAGCTGTTGGGTTGGCAACTTCTGTCCCCTACATGGAGACTTTTCCAGGTCCGGGCGGTCACAGTGGCCCCCAGAGCAATGATCGATTCTCCTGCAATGGAGACTCTTCATTCTTTTAGAGCGACAATACATACCTTTAACATGCTGAGATGTGCCATGCACCTGAACTTCCGGGGTTTTTAAAATAGTTCTTAACACATGGCTCTTTTAGGAAGTAGAAAAGTAGAAAAACCCCTATGGGTCCACTGTCCAGAGCCAGCTGCTGTTTGGAATAGTCCCTTTGTTTTCTTTTTTTATACGTAAATTAATTTTTCTCTCCTCCACCCCCCAGTTTTAATTGTATGATAATGTCCAGTTTTGAAGTCTGCTTACATCACTTAACATTATTTTACAAACATATATACTAGCTGCATGATATTTTAGTAAGTATGATACAGCTATTCCCCTATTGTATGGTACTTAAGTGGTTGTGTTTTTCTTCTTTTTAAAAAAATAATTCTGTGGTAAGCATCTTTTTGCCTAAAGCTTTTTTCATATTAGCTTATAATTATTTGGGACAAAGTCTGGGGATATTTTAAATTTCTTCCCCCCTCTCTCTGAGGCCAAGGACAGCCGAGAGGAATCTATTTACTTTCAGTGCCCTGCCTTTTGAGTACGATAGCCTGTATTGAAACTGGGGGAATGAGGTTTAGTTATATTTCAGGGATTGAGGTGGTTGTCAAGTAGGGGTCCCCAAACTTTTTACACAGGGGGCCAATTCACTGTCCCTCAGACCGTTGGAGGTCCGGACTATAAAAAAAACTATGAACAAATCCCTATACACACTGCACAAATCTTATTTTAAAGTAAAAAAACAAAATGGGAGCAAATACAATATTTAAAATAAAGAACAAGTAAGTTTAAATCAACAAACTGACCAGTATTTCAATGGGAACTATGCTCCTCTCACTGACCACCAATGAAAGAGGTACCCCTTCAGGAAGTGCGGTGGGGGCCGGATAAATGGACTTAGGGGGCCGCATGTGGCCCGCGGGCCGTAGTATGGGGACCCCTGTTGTAGAGGTTATCTTGGGTCAGTGTGTTTAAAGTAAAGCCCTGTTGCACTGGTAGGGTAGCTCAGTTGGTGGAGGCATCGTTCCACTGTGCGGGGGTTGCTGGGTCCATCCCGGGTTGGGGCACATACAGGAGTCAACCAATGAATGTGTGAATGGGAGGAGCAGCAAAATCTATGTCTGTCTGTCTGTCTCTCTCCCCCCATTTCCTCTCTCTCTAAAATCAATCCATGAATTTTAAGAAAATTTAAAAATTAAAGTAGAGCACTATCTGAAATCTTCACGGCTTTGTAACTCAGCAGTTTGAGTCGCACATAAAAGGAGTGTCATTTCCTATGCTTGACACACCTTTTGGGGGTTGGCTTCCATTTTGAGGAAATGGGTCTCCCTGGGGCACCGGTGGGGCTTCCCCTGGCAGTTTGAGAATGTGTCCTTCTGGGCAGGGACTGCACCTAACTCTGCCTTTTTTAAACACCACCGCCCTGTTACAGTTATACTGCAGTTAGGTGTTAGGGTTGTGGCAGAGAGAGAGGGAGAGAGAGAGAGACTCTCTTCAAGGATACAGTCAGTCCTTTTGTTGATAAGGCGGAAGGGAAAGCATACAAGAGTCGCTTACTAGTTGTTAGTATTATCTGTAGATGTATTGGAAAGGCTGGGTTTTCATTACAAGCGAACTGTGTAGGACAGTATTCATGTTTGAGTTATTCACAGTCAATTCTTATGTTCTGTAAAATCCACGAGAAAACCTGTAACTGTCACCAGGTCATTATTCTGTGCCTGCCTTCTGTTTTGGGGGCTTTGCTCGCAACAGTGAGCTCTTCAATACAGAGCTGCTGCCTTTTTGCTTGAGTACTTGGGAATGAGAGCAGGATTTCAATGTCCTGCCATATACACAAGTTTGGAATATCTCCTTAGAATTACTCTCAATTCCCGGTGCAGTTCCAGATGATGGGCAGACCTGAATTTAGTAACCTGCAGCTGGACATTTGTGACGTGACTGCTTTTAAGTCTTTGTGGATCACTTAGAAGCTCACTGGATTAATAGTGTTGAAGCTTTTTAATCCAAATAATTTTAATTGCATTAGGAAGCTTGCATTTTAACAAGCTGGTAGTAGGTGCAAGCATTAAGATTGATACTCCTTAAGTCTTTGAGATCAAATATATGATCTGTTATTTTTGAGGATGTTGATTAGACTATTTTTTTTAGACTTTTTCCTGAGTTCATTCTGTACTCGTAGAGATAATTTAATCATCTCAAATAATTATTTTAAATATCTTAAAATAGTATAAGTCAATAAATTTAGAATTCTCCCACCAGGTAGCATGCCTGTTTTATATGGCTGTATGTGTGTGTGTCTGTGTGTGTGCGTTCACGCTACTTCTGTATCATTGCCTACAGAGGATATAGAAATATCTCACCTACTGTCCCCAACGGGCTTGCAACCAAGTTGTGTGGGTAAGACAAACAAAGTAGAAACATCTAGTGAATGTTTCAAGTCAGGATATAATTCTGTATTCACAGTGTATGACTGAATGATGATAATGTTCTAAGTGCCAACCTCAGGCAAATGGTCTAAAAGGAGAAGACTAGTGGGGCCTCAGTGATTGGGGAAGACTTCAGGGAGAGGGTGGGATTTAGAGAGGCCTTGCAGGAATGAGTAAGTTTTGAATCATTGGAAGGGAAGTTATTGAATACTCTGAGAAGACTGGTGGAATAAAAAGAGAGCCTGGTTAGGAGAATAAGGTTTTTGTTGAATTGTGATAGAAAAAAGGTTAGATAGGATGGTAGGTCTAGATTCAGGAGGAGCCCAAAGTCAAGAAGAGAGGCTGATCTTTGAAACCACCACTGTAGCCTTCATCATCATCAACAGCCTATAATTAGCAGTTAACTTTTTGTGTGCTTACAATGTAGTTCTAAGGGCTTTTTTTTTTTTCATCCTCCAATAACCTTATGAAACAGATAACAATTATCATGTCCTTTTTATAGCAGAGGAACTGCGACATGAAAAAGTTAAGTAACTTCCAGCTGGTGTGTGGCAGAGTGGGGGTTCAGATGGACTGAGTCAGGCGGCCTGACGTCGGAGTCTGTTCTTCCCCGTGGGATATTGCTAGCTCTTAGTCATAGTTGACAACTTCTGATGATGACATTACATGATGCCCCTTGGGTCCCAGAGGAACCCAGCCTGTCAAGTCAGACAGACCTGGGCTCATTTTTCTGGCTCTCCCACTTATTAACTATGACCTCGGAAGTTATTTCTCTGAACCCCGAATTCATCATTTGTGAAGAAGGGAGAATAATAATACAAATGAATAATATGTATGAATCACCTAGTCATGGAATGCCCAGCTGGGAGGAAGGGAGCAGGCAGGAAAATGATCGCCACTGTGGGCTTATATTTCGCAGATAGAGCCCAGGCTATAACGGGGTCTCTGAGAAAAAGAAGGAATCAGGGTGAGGAAGACATCATTCGGGTAGAATTTACTTGGTGTCATTTGCAATAATAATAATAGTCAGCCAACATTGATACCAGATGCTGGATCCCGCCTTCTGGAGCATTCCAGGAATGGACTGTAAATCCCAGATGTGATTCTGCATTGCTCCAAAAACTGACTGTATTTCTCTTTGTTCTGCAAAACATGGAGGTAAAACCAGGACATTGCCGTTGCACTAAACTTCAGCACAGAATCTGGTGCCAACCATGCATTCCAGGGGCTGGAATCGGGATTGCTGAGGTGGTCAGTGCCCTTGCTCTGCTGTTCCTGCTTCCGGATGGTGCTGACCACAGATAATTGCTTTGCACCTCAGAGAGAAAAATGGATATTGGAACGTAGCTTATTTAATTGTCTGTAAAGTTAAACAGTGCATGGAATAATTATAACCAAGACAGAGACATTTAAACAAAACACTTAGAAGAAAAAAAATCAGTGGAAGAAAAACTGTGCTGTAAGATCAAATGCTAATTAGAAACATCACTCAGAATTTATGGAGAAACAGCACTTAGTGCACTTCTCACAGTTGTATTTCTTCATATTTCAAACAGTTCGCATGATAGTTTTTCTCTGTGTGACATTCTGTGGTATAATCTTTCCTTCCCCTCCCTCCCTCCCTCCCTCCCTCCCTCCCTCCCTCCCTCCCTCCCTCCCTCCCTTCCTTCATTTTTTAAGTGAGAGGAGGAGAGATAGTGAGGTAAACTCTCGCATGTGACAATGACTGGGATCCACCCAGCAACCCCATCTGGGGCTGATGCTTGATACCAAGCTATTTTTAGTGCCTGAGGCTGACACACTCCAATGGAGTCATCTTCAGTGCCAGGGCCATGCTTGAACCAATAAAACCACTGGCTGAGGGAGGGGAAGAGCAGGAGAAGGGGGAGGGGGAGAGAAGCAGATGGTCACTTCTCCTGTGTGCCCTGACCAGGAATTAAACCAAGAATAGAACCTGTAATGTCCATACGCCAGGCTGGCACTCTATCCACTGAGCCAACTGGCCAGGGCTCGTAGTTTTTCTTAATATTACTTCCTTCAAGAATTTCAGAAGCCACAGGTGTCTACAAAGATGAATAATTTCTAGTCCTTTTCTGATGTTCAGTCTTCTTGGTTGTGATAAACCTATTGGTTCTTGTTTTTGTGTCTTTGTAATTTGGCCAAATATTCTCTGTTGCTCTTAATCTAATATTGGGTTTGAAATTTGAGGGTGTAAGAAGCTGTAAGGAAAAAATAAAAGTTAAAAAAATATGTAGTGTGTCTGAAAATGTGAACATTTTATTGAAATTCCAGAGTTGCAGAAGAATTTCTAAGTTTTCAAATAAGGTTAGAATCAGATGGCTGCTTGCAGCTCTGTTTGTGCTAAGTGATATTTTGGAAAAACCGAGGGTTGCCTATTGCTTCATTTCCCAAAATAATAGCTTTCTGAATTGTTTTGCATGAAAAAATGGCTTTATACCCTCTAGAGTTTGCTGCTTCTCTCTTATATGTGCCCTGACCGGGGATCAAACCCAGGACATCCACACACCAGGCCGATGCTCTTCCTACTGAGCCTACCAGCAAGGGCCAATTTCTCTTCATATTATGATATTTATCTCAGTGTAGGTTTTTATAATTAACAGTATCTGTATGTTTTTTGAGGTTATGTCTGTTTTCTCCACTAGACTGTAGACTCCACCCATATGGACCATACTTGTTCTGTTCACTCAGCACCTAGGACAGTACCTAAGCATATAGTAAGTGTTCAATAAATACGTCTTCTACTTGACCGTATGAGGAATGAAGTGTCCCATGGCTCAGTAGGAAGAGCATCGGCCTGGTGTGTGGATGTCCTGGGTTTGATCCCCGGTCAGGGCACATATGAGAAGCGACCATCTGCTTCTCTCTCCCTCCCTCTCTCTGTTATCTCTCTCTTCCCCTCTCACAGCCAGTGGCTCGATAGATTCCAGCATTGGCCAAGATGGGGGTGGGATTCTGTCTATTTTCCCTTCTCTTACTTAAAAGAAAAATAAGAAGAAGAAAAAGAAAGAATTTCTTTCAAGCCCAGGCAGGGAAATAGAGCTATGGGAATACTGAAAAGTTTACTCATACAAAACAGAATCCTATTTTTTTTTAAAAAGAACAAAGATGAAAAATGATTATGTGAAAAGTGTGTAGGTGTCAGACCCTGGCCGGTTGGCTCAGCGGTAGAGCGTTGGCCTGGCGTGTGGGGGACCTGGGTTCCATTCCCAGCCAGGGCACATAGGAGAAGCGCCCATTTGCTTCTCCACCCCCCCCTTCCTCTCTGTCTCTCTCTTCCCCTCCCACAGCCAAGGCTCCATTGGAGCAAGGATGGCCCGGGCGCTGGGGATGGCTCCTTGGCCTCTGCCCCAGGCGCTAGAGTGGCTCTGGTCGCGGCAGAGCCATGCCCGGGAGGGGCAGAGCATCGCCCCCTGGTGGGCAGAGCGTTGCCCCTGGTGGGCATACCAGGTAGATCCCGGTCGGGCGCATACGGGAGTCTGTCTGACTGTCTCTCCCCGTTTCCAGCTTCAGGAAAAAAAAAGTGTGTAGGTGTCAAGGAATTTAAATACACCAAGTTGCCATTAGTTGTCCTATGAAGTGTCACTGAATGGAATTCTTTTTTAAGACACACTTGATTCCATGGCTACGCAAAGACCACGAGTAGTGAATCTTCTCACAGTTTGGTTCACTGTGGTCAAATCAGCGTCATACCCAGCGCAGTGTCACTATAGAATGGTCCTCCTGAGTCAGGCCCACCATGAAAAACATGACTGGGTAACTTATCTATTATTGCTTATTTGTGGTAAGATGCAGTTGAAAAAAAGTTTATTGATTGATTTTAGACAGAGAGAAAGTAGGGGGGTGAGAGAGGGGAGAGAGAGAGAGAAACATCAATCTATTTCTGACTGGGGACAGACAACAAATGTACTGGGAGGATGCTCTAACTCAGTGGTCCCCAACCCCCAGGTCGCGGACCAGTACCGGTCCGTGGGCCATTTGGTACCGGTCGCAGAGAAAGAATAAATAACTTACATTATTTCCGTTTTATTTATATTTAAGTCTGAACGATGCTTTATTTTTAAAAAATGACCAGATTCCCTCTCTTACATCCGTCTAAGACTCACTCTTGACGCTTGTCTCGGTCATGTGATACATTTATCCGGCCAACCCTAAGGGCCAGTCCGTGAAAATATTTTCTGATAGTAAACCAGACCGTGGCCCAAAAAAGGTTGGGGACCACTGGTCTAACCAGTAGAGCTGTCTGGCCAGGGCGTGGTAAGATGCAAGGGGGCTCTGGGAAGCACCCCTGAGGGTACAGGCCAGCAGGACCTGGGCTCTCCCCTCTGCCCTTCGGCCAGGTCCTTTGATCAGTGAGCTGGGCTTCCTTGAAACTTGGGGACTTAACATATGAAGGGGTTGAATTTGATGACCTTAAAGTGTTTCTAGGTCCAAATTTTATTCTCAAAGAAATGGGCGGTAGGAGAATGTTTGGGGGAGAATCACTTCGTACTTACTAATGAAGAAAATAGACTAACAAACAAAATAAAAATAGACTCTTAGATACAGAGAACAGACTTACAGCTGTCAGAGGGGAGGCGGTTTAGAGGGCTGGGTGAACAAGGTGAAGGGATTAAGCAAAAAACCACACATAACCCATAAACAGGCAACAGTGTGGTGATTACCAGAGAGAAAGGTGGGAGAAGGTAGGAGAGGATGAAGAGGGGGTAAGTGGTGATGGAAGGAGACTTGATATGGGGTGTGAATACACAAAGAGACTATACAGATGATGTATTATAGACCTAAACACCTGAAACTATATAATTTTACCAACCAATGCCACCCCAATACATTGCAAATAAATAAATAAAATGCAATTAAATTAGATTGCAATTAAATAAGTAAATTGCAATTAAATAAATAAAATGCAAAAGAAAAGAAAAGAAAAGACATTTTCATGGTACAGCAGAAGGCACACTGCGCCCAGAGTCTTGAATATTTCAAGCTGACTCCTGGAATGACTCGATTTACACTCATCAAGGTCCAGAGCACAGATGAGCTCCTGCTCGTCTGCCACCATCAGTCAGAGAGCAGTCACTCATGGTAGGACAGCATGCAGGTTCTGGGTTCAACTCCAGAACACAGCACTGAGTAGCCCTGTGCACTCAGCAGGAACCTTGGCCTTCTCAGCCTCAGTTTCCTCATCTGTAAAATGGAGCCTCGGTTTCTCATCTAAATACTCCTCTCTTCTTCCCCGGGTTGGAGCAGGGATGGAAGCTAAGGGGATTATCACAGTCCCTAGCACATAGGACATGCTCTTAAGTGTTCCGTGTCGCCGTCATCTTTCTTGTTAAATTATTATGGCTTCTGTTATTGTTCTGGAGTTGGGCACGTGGTGGGTAGCCCCCTCTGTCTCGGTGTCCTAGCTGTGGTTTTCAAAGCCAAACGTGATTATTTGAAAGTACTTTGTGAACCCGCAGGCCCTCCCTGAGGGCGCAGTGATCGGCTAGAGCAGGTGAAAGCAGAAGGCTGGAGGTCTGTCCTTCTGTAGCTGGGCTGCTCCGAGTGAGGGCGTGGCTGCGGCTGGAACGCAAGTCTGCCTCCCCCAGCCCTGACAGACTGAGGCACATGCACGCGCACTTCCTATCCGGGCAGACAGGCCCAGCCGCAGATGGCCACAGAGCCAGTCATTTGGTGATTGTCATTCACAGCTCATGCTGTCTGGTGCCAGAGGGAGGGCACCCCCATCTCCATGTCATCTCCATACCAATCCTGCCCCATTTTACTCTCCTTGGTCTGAAATTCCCTATAGTAGGACAGCACTGTTTTAAATGTCTTTAAAGACTATTATAGAGACTATTTAAAAACAATAAAACCCAGAAACTAAGTGGTGGCTTTAGAGGCGGGCACCTGTTGTCATGCAGGCTGGCCCTCCGGGAGAGCAATTAGTTTGTTTGGCAAAACCACTGGAATGTTCTTGTGGGGGCAGAAGTGGGGAGTGGGTGGTGGGTTTGCTCCCGGGGTGTGTTGCCTCCTTCCCAGCAGATGGGGCGGAAAGAATTTCCAGAGGGAGGAGGGACACCCCGCCAGGGAAGGCCCAGAGCTGTTTTCCTGTCCAGATGGCCCATTCATAAAACGCTTCCTCCTCCTTCTCCAGATGGCACTGGCCACCGCCGCCCGCTTTTCCCCACCTCAGGGATCTGTGTCTCTCAGAGGGGGGAGGGGAGCGCCGTCAGCTAAAAAGGTGGTGGGAGCCTCCTCGTGGGAGCTCCATCCCTGTTACCACTCACCTGGCTCCCTGTGACGGATGGCCCCGGCCTCCTGCGGCTCGGCTCATGTTCAGCCCGCGAGCCAGGACCTGCCAAGGCGGTTTGCCCGGTGCTGGGACTGAGCCGCTGAGCCAGCCTGGGCTCCGGCTGACAGCGACAGCTCACCTGGGCGCCAGGAGCATGGGTGCTTGTGGGAGGCAGGCCGGTCTTCCGTGGCTCAGCCTAGTGGGCCTCCCTCCTTGCCCCGGCGTGGTCCCCTTAGACCCAGGCACGCAGTGAGGCTGGGGGGAGATGGCTGGTGCCTGGGGGTCGGTTTGCCTGGCGACTCCTTGCAGGGGACAGCTGCTCTCACACGTGGACTTCCCGCTCCTCCTGTCTGCTCCCCATGGCTGGCCTCCTTCCCCTGGCCCCTTTTTTTTCTTTTTACTTCTTTCTTGCAATCTCTATCTCTGATTCTTTCTCTCTATTCAGGCATAATTGTAGATGTGATTTGCTAAAATTCATGAAGAATCTTGACTGTGTGGCACATCTCTGATGAGAGAGAGGCAGGGATAGCTTCTCTCAGTTTCTCGTGAACCACTCAGGGACAGCCAGGAGTGAAGGAAGAAGGGACAGACACCTCTGCAGACGGCATTTCACCCCCTCGTCACGGCTGCACGAGGAGCTGGTGACAGAACGGGTCCTGCATCTGAGGAACACACTATCTCCCTCTGCTGTCAGACCTGTCTCCTCTGCCTTGGGGCTGTCCCCAAACCTCCCTGGCAGACACTTCCAAGAAAAGTCCTTGTCCACCTATATCCTAGGACTAGTTTAGGCTTTGAGAGACCACCAGGGAGAGATTTAGATGTCCCAGTTCATTCTTCTATGTACTTAAGTACAGTGATCCCCAAGCTATAACATGTTTAAAAGCAGTGTTGATTCAAGCAAGAAATACTCTCTGCTAATCCTGTCTGCCTTCAGGTCACTGGCCGGGAGTGTCGTGAGGTTGGAATTATTTTCACAGTTGCCTGTAAGCCCCATAAAGACAAACTTTGCTGGCCTAGACAAGGCTGCTGTAGCTCCCTCAGCCTCAGACCAGGCTGAAGAGTTTCATCATAGGTCTTTTTAACTTTTTTTTTTTTTTACGAAGTGAGAAATGGAGGGAGGAGGCAGACAGACAGACTCCCGCATGCACCCCGACTAGGATCCACCCGGCATGCCCACCAGGGGGCAATGCTTTGTCCATCTGGGGTGTTGCTTCACTGCAACCAGAACCATTCTAGTGCCTGAGGCAGAGGTCATGGAGCCATCCTCAGCATCTGGGCCAACTTTGCTCCCATGGAGCCTTGGCTGCAGGAGGGGAAGAGAGAGACAGAGAGGAAGGAGAGGGGGAGGGGTGGAGAAGCAGATGGGCGCTTCTCCTGTGTGCCCTGACCGGGAATCGAACCCGGGACTTCCAAATGCTGGGCTGACGCTGCACTGCTGAGCCAACCGGTCAGGGCCCTCTTTTTAACTTTTTATTTTAAAATAATTTTAGACTTACAGAAAATTTGCAAAAATAGCAGAGATTTCCTGTATAATTTTCACACACCTTCCCCTAGTGTTAATATCTTGCATAACCTCCATACATGTATCAAAACCAAGAAAGGAATATTGGTACAATGTTAGTAACCAAATATAGACTTTATTTTTTACTTTAGCAATTATTCCATAAATGCTTTTTTTTTTCTATTCTAGGATGCAATCCAGGGTCCCACACAGCATTTAGCTGTTATGACTCCACAGTCTTCTCCAGTGTATGACAATTTTTCAGTCTTTCCTTATCTTTCATGACCTTGACACTCTTGCAGAGTACCGGCCAGTTATGTTTCAAAACAAAGATCACTCAACTTTTTCTGTCAAGGGCCGGATAATTTTTGGCTTTGCAAGCCATATGGTCGCTGTTGCAGTAACTCAGGTTTATGTTGAAGCATGACAGCAGCCTTAGACATTGTGTAAATGAATGGGCGTGGCTGTGTTCCAGTATAACTTCATTTATGAAAATAGGCAGAGATCCAGGTTTGTCCCTCTTGCTGTTGTAAAAAGACCCTAGATCTTGATGAGTTCTCATGACCAGATTGAAGTTACGCATTTTAAAATAAGACTCCCACAGAAGGAACGTGGCCATGTCACTACATTATTTAATCACTTAGTTAAGGTGGTAGTAACAGTAAAGTTAAAGGTTGATTTTTCTCCCCTTGTATAATAATATATCCCCTTGTATAAAGAATATCTCCAGGGAGACATGATAAAATTATGCAAATATCTTGCTCCACCTGTAACTTTCACCTGCTAATTTTAGCATCCATTGGTGGAGCTTGCTTGCAACAATTATTGTCGAGGTGTTCTGGTGGTGAATTTCTATTTCAGTCATTTTGTCTACATTGATTAATTGGAATTAATTCTCTTGTAAAAAAAAATCTGTTCTTTCTTCCCCATTAGTTTACTTAGTATCAATAAATGCTTATAGATATTCTTTCAGTTTTTGGATTAGGATGTTCACCATTCTTGAAGTGGCTGCCAATTATCACCTCTTTTAGACTCCTTTGGTCTCATCTCATACTTGACCACCTTCTTGATTTCATAGTTGGCTTTAGACTACTTTGTGGGCATCTAGTGGCCTCAGACCTCATAGGGCTACACTTCATTAACTTGTCAATGGCAGAAGGCAGTGGTATTTTTTAGCCCAAGCACTGGCCAAGTTTATACACATGCAGTCCACCACACAGGTGGTTGAGTTTCAGTAGGAGGTCAACCTCGGGGCGATTGGAGCTGGTTGGGTGCTGGGTAACTGGTTTTCATTCATCTTGTTGGGTGGAGGAGGAGTTTGTAGCATTTTCTGGTACGTGCCAAGTCAGGTTTGAATTGTGAGTGTGGTCCAGATGGCTAGTTCTTCTTCCTTCTTGCTCTTGAAGAGCTTCCTTTTTTATTCTATTTGTTGGGAAATGTTAAGGGAAAAATCTAGCTTAGGTACAGCATTGAAAGTAAATAGAATTTTACTGCTTTTGTATGCATGTTTCTAGATTAAAGTAAAATATCAGTTTAAACGGCTCAACTAGAATGCCAAACAGGCTTCCAAAATGTAAGTCATCTGATCTTCTTTTAAACACAAAATGAATATGTTGAGTCAGCTTTCTAAAATAGGAGAAACTTCTATTTCCCCCATAATTAAAATGATTCTTTTAGTAACCACATGGACTATTAGATGAACAGCCAATGAATGTGACTCTTACATTTTTGTTAGCCCTTTAAATGATTTCAGGAAATATTTTTTACACAGGGTTTTTTAATGATTACAGAAGAAGGAAAAATCTAGGGATATTCTGTGTATCCTTCACTTTAAAGGTTCTTTTTTTTTAACTAATTCATTTTTGGGGAAAGGGTGAGTAAACTTATTCAGCTTTTAAAGAAATATATAGAAAAACTTCTCCCAGAGTATCAGTTAAGGAAAAAACAGAAAGACTAGAATTATCATTTGCCCAAGATATTGTTAAAGTCAGAAAAAAAAATAGGGAGCTTATATTCTTGTCCTGGTTACACAATTCACTGACAGAGCCTCATAAATTGCAGCTTAATTTCTACCTTCTTCGGGGAGAAATGTGTGTGCTACAGAGTCCCGTGGAAGTTCAAGCAGGTTTTCACCAGTAACTAAGGAATTGCATCCAAACGTCTGCCATGTTTTTTCTTTTTTTTTAATTCAGTGAGAGAAGGGGAGGCAGAGAGAGAGAGAGTGAGACTCCTGCATGCACCCAACCTGAGATCCACCTGGCAAGCCCACTAGGGGGCGATGCTCTGCTCATCTGGAGCGTTGCTCTGTTGCTCAGGATTGGAGTTCTTCTTAGCACCTGATGTAGAGGCCACGGAGCCATCCTCAGCACCCCTGGGCCAACTTGTTCCAATTGAGTCATAGCTGCAGAAGGGGGAGAGAGTAAGAGAGAGAAGTGAGAGGGGGAAGAGTGGAGAAGCAGATGGGTGCTTCTCCTGTGTGCCCTGGCCAGGAATTGAACCTTGGACATTCACACGCGGGGCCGACAATCTACCACAGAACCAACTGGCCAGGATGCCATGCTTTTTCTATATAACTTGTCCATGTCTTCTGAGATGTAGAATTAGATGAAAAGCTGAGCTACTAGGACTTTTTAAAAAATTTATAAAAAGGAACCATAGACTTTCACTTGATGTTTATTTTACTGTCTATGAGGTAGGCTCATAAAGCCACATGCTTGAGTCAGCTGTAGGTCCCTTGAAGGTTAGGGCCACCAAAACAGTCACTCCCCCAAAATAATATGAAGGAGATGGGTGAAGAGAACAGCTGGTGATCTGTCTGGATGATGGTGGTAGATCCTGACACATTGAGAAGTGAGTTCATTCCCAAAGGGCTAGTGTTAGCACAGGTTCCTGGATCGGCTTCTCGGAGAGAAACACAGGGGAATGATGTATAGACTGGGTTTGCTCATTTGTAAAATGAGGCCATTGGACCAGCTGTTGGTTTGGGAAAAAAACAAAACAAAACATGGTGTGGGCTCTTCCTGTCCTGCCTGGGGTTACTGGTCACTGTGGAAGCTCAGCACTTTTCCATGTGACCTTAGAGAGTCATTGTCATCATGTCCTTGGCGGGCATTTCATTCCGTCAAGTGCTCGGTGCATTTCATGTAACCGCTGGAGCTCTCTGAGATAAGGGTGGAAAGGGCCCTGTGCCCTTCTGAGCGGTGGGTGATCTATTTTCGACTTGGAGACCGGTGACAATTTGTCTTCTGTCAGGTCAAACTCGCAGGGACTTTCTTGTTTTCTGTTCTTCTGTTGACAGCTGTGTCCGTGTTCAGAATGATCATAGGGTAACTGGAAGATAGTTCTGGCATTTGAGCACCTAGATAGGAAGGGGTGATGGAATGTGGGTTTTTTTTCCCTTTGCTATTTTGGGGAGCAAGTCCCTAGTAGTCCATAGTGAGAGATGAAGAAGTGAGGCGAGACCTCTGGGAACATGGGTGGGAAAAGACGCCCAACTTCTGGTTCGGAATGCACAGAGGGAGAGAGATTTCTACTGCTGGTGGGTTTTAATACTGAAAAAGGGAAGGGCTGGAAGGAAGAGGAAGAATAAAGGTTGGATGTGAGGTAGCCTTGGGTGGAGAGAGGGTAGGGGGGCGGGACAGAGGAGAGAAAAGCAGGTTTTTTTTCAATCTGTTGGTTTTTGCTTTATGCTGTATAAAACAAATGAAAACTGAAATGCACTGAAAATTGCATTTGTTATACTTTTTCATAATGGAAGACCTTTGTTTTAAAATCACGAGGGTGCAGGCTGCCCTGACGGGAGGACTTTGGAGAGACCCCGGTAATCCTCAGCAGTGCGTGACATAAATGTGCATGGAACTTGGTTCAGATGCCAGTTCCCAGCGCCTTGCATCCACATGTGTTAGCTACTGAACTCGGACTAGTTCTTTATCATCCTCGTCTGCCAAATGAAGCCAGAGCTACCTGCCTGTCTCCCGGGGCTGTTCTGCGTGTCCAAGATACAGGGCTATGCTGCGTTGCTGGAGCGGTTTAGATATTTTGTGAAACCTGTAATGGAAACTAGCGGTGTTGCTCCCAGACCTCACTTTCCTCTATTTATTTATAGTGTCTAGTGATTCTTCCCCCCGTCTCTTCGTTATTCAAGGTCATGGCTCCCTCTGAGATTCTGATGAAAGTATGAAAGTAAGGGCCTCTTTGCTGCAAACACACACACACACACACACACACACACACACACACACACTCCAGGGGTTCACAGTCTTAAGCCCAGCTGAGAACCTTTGATTTCACTGTGGTTTCTCTTTTATGGAAAAATTACAATTTGAGCTGAGAGAACTGGATTTTTACAGAAGCCTGGTATTTGGAATAGTCTGCTTGTGTGCCTCTTCCTCTACCATTTATGTTCCCAGTGGAAGAAACCATTAAAATTGTGGTCTTGGGACTTCAGCCATGAAGAGCAAGATTCTCAACTGACAAGAGCAAGATTATAAATTAAAAAAAAAAAAAAAGTTAAGCCGTTTGGGGAAGTGGTAAGACGTTAAAAGTAGATAACTCAAACACACCCAAATCATGTTTCCCTTCCCATTCTTAAAATGTCATAGCTAACTAGAGGTTTAATATATATATATTTTAGCAATGAACCCAATTGATGTGATTTAAATCATTCATGATATATTTATAGCTGAATGGTTAAGTTGGATGATGTGACGGAACTCTCAGATCGTATTATGGTCATTGATGGTTTTACGCATTATTAGAGAGAAGCATAGTTACACCAAATTAAACAGAGACATCTGATCCAGACATCAGTTCAGTAATTTCATGGGAAAAAATAAATCTAAATGAGCAAAAAATGTTGTGGTATTAACTCCAATGTGAGGGTATTACAAGTTTTCCCAGTTAATTAGTAACACATTGTAGAACAAATGTTTGAAACAGAAATCTCATGTTTTAGCATAACAAAAAGACCCTTGCAAAAAAAAAAAAGAAAGAAAAAACTCATGGACACGGACAGCAGTGTGGTGATTGTGGGGTGGGGGAGGAGGAGGAGGGGGTGGGGGGATAAGTGGAGATGGACAAAGACTTGATTCAGGGGAGGATGAACACACAGTACGGTGTACAGAGATGTGTTGTAGAATCGGGCACCTGAAACTTACACAATTATGTTAACCAATGGCATCCCAATACAATTCATTAAAAAAAAAAGACCCTTGCAATAGAAGTCAAGTTAAGGCAAAAAAAAAACCCAAACAAAACCCATATATACATAACACATAGACACACACAACAGTGAGGTGATAGCAGAGGGGAGAGGATGAGGGTTAGGTGGGGGTGGGCAGAGGAGGGGAAAATGGGGGCAGAAAGAGACTTTGTTGGGGGTGATAGGCGTATGAGGCGGTGTGCAGATGAATTTTATTGAGTTGTACACTTGTAACTAACCTGTATGGTTCTGTGAACCATGCTCATCCCAGTATATTCAGTTGAAAAAAAAAAAGTCAAGTTAGGAGTTTTAGCTCTCCCACCACAGTGCTATGTGACCTTGGGCAGATTACTTCACCACTTTGGGTCCGGGACACAGGAAATGGGACTCTGTGTCTTCATTTCTTGCAATGTTTCCATGTTGTAACTTTAATTCTGCGATTACTGCTTTTGGAAAAAAGTCTCATCAGCATTTAACATACATACAGAATAATGGCTAAATCATATGTGCATAGCTCATCGTATTTTTGCCCTTCTAACCAGTTCTGGATTAAGAAATGAAATATTATCAACATTCTAGAAGGTTTCTCTGGATGGATTGCTACTCCTAAATATGTGTGTGTGTGTGTGTGTGTGAGAGAGAGAGAGAGAGAGAGAGAGAGAGAGAGATAACAATTTTTAGAAGTTTGAAAGCCTAACATTAAAAATCAAAAGCTTTATTCATTTGGAATTCTGTTAATCCAGCCCACAATCCCCTATCCACTGTTTTTCAAACCTGAGTGATTCTGAAGATGGAAAGATTTTAGCAAAATGATTTGGCGACAGAGTCCTACCTAAAAGGATGAGTGGCTGGCTGTAGTCTTCATTCATCCGACACGCTGGGACTGCTCATGCTTCTCGCTAAAGAAATGTTCCTGTGTTTGGTGATGGTGCTGCCCCGGACCCCTCGGGGTTTAACGCACAGCGTGTGTGTCATATTTCTGCTTTGAAATCAAAGAGGCTCTAAACCCAAAACAAATCTGGCCCCAAGGATCTTGGCTGAGGGACTGTGGATTCAAACCACAGCAAATCGTTTATAGGTGGGATACCCCAACTTTTTTATTGCTTAGATTTACATGATTTTTATCTGAAAAGTACTATTAATAGTTAACTACCTGGTATATTACTGGATGTTTCTCTCCCAACTCTACATTAAAAAAACACCTTAAATTTTAGACTAGTTTTAGATTTAATAAAAAGTTGCAAAGATACTACAGTGAGTTCCCATTTACCCAGCTTTTCCTAATGTTACCGGTTTATAGAACCCCAAGGTACTCTTGTCTGTCGACTAAATTACAGACATTATTCAGATTTCTTCAGTTTTCCCACTGACGCCCTTTTTCTGTCCCGAGATCTCATTCGGGATCCTGCAAGGCATTTAGCCATCATGTCTCCTTGATCTCCTTCAGTCTGTGACAATTTCTCATTTTCCTTATTTTTTATAACCTTAACAGTTTTGGAAGAACATTGGTCAGATTGTGGCAACATAGATGGACCTTTAAGGCATTATGCTAAGTGAAATAAGCCAGATAGAAAAAGACAAATACCGGCCCTGGCCGGTTGGCTCAGCGGTAGAGTGTCGGCCTGGCGTGCGGGGGACCCGGGTTCGATTCCCGGCCAGGGCACATAGAAGCGCCCATTTGCTTCTCCACCCCCCCTTCTTCCTCTCTGTCTCTCTCTTCCCCTCCCGCAGCCAAGGCTCCATTGGAGCAAAGATGGCCCAGGCACTGGGGATGGCTCCTTGGCCTCTGCCCCAGGCGCTAGAGTGGCTCTGGTTGCAGCAGAGCGACGCCCCGGAGGGGCAGAGCATCGCCCCCTGGTGGGCAGAGCGTCGCCCCTGGTGGGCGTGCCGGGTGGATCCTGGTCGAACGCATGCGGGAATATGTCTGACTGTCTCTCCCCATTTCCAGCTTCAGAAAAATACAAAAAAACACACACACAAAAAAAGACAAATACCATATGATCTTATGTAGTTGTGGAGCAGGGGGGAATTGGAGGAAGGTGATCAAAGGTACAGATTTCCAATTATAAGGCAAATAAGTGCAAGGGATGTAATATGCAGTGTAGCAACTATGATGAACACTGCGCTAGGATACACAGCAAAGTTGTTAAGAGAGTAGATCACAAGAGTTCTCATCAGGAGGTGAAACTATTTTTATCTTTTCTTTTTATTATATTATATATCTATGAGATAATGGAGGTTAACTAAACTTCCTGGGGCAGTCATTTTACAATATATGTAAATCAAACCATCATGCTATATACCTTAAACTTAGCAATATATGTCATGTTTTTTATCATTAAAACTGGAAATAAAAGGAAAACTGGTCAGATATTTTGTAGAATATCTTTTAGGCATTTATTTGCTTGCTTGAATTACAGTTTGTCAGGTTTTTAAAATTGAACTTTTAATTTTGAAATCATTATAGATTAACATGCAGTATAAAATAACACAGAGAATGCCTATGTGTCCTTTACTCGGTTTTCCCCAATGGCAACATCTTGAAATCCATAGTCCAATATCACAACCAGGACATTGACATCGAATAGTCAAGATATAGAACATCCCCATTACCGCAAGGATCCATCATCCAGCATCATCCAGTCCAGCCCTCTTGAGCTCTCTTGGTTCAGCACATGTTGACTGCGGTCTCCTGTGGGTCAGGCTCTGCTCAAGCCTTGTGGAGAAGGAGGTGGACAAGAGAAGCTGACCTGCCCTCATGGAACTCAGCTTCCGGGAGACAGACAGGAACAAGGAGACACATGCACCGATGACAGATGTCAGCTAGTAAGTGCTGTAAACTAAAACAAGAAGACTGGGCATTCCGGAAGAGAAGGAAATCCAGAATTTTAACTTCTCTTAAAAATCGAGAGCCTGGCCATGTTGGGCCAGACTTCCCTCTCAGCATAGTAGGTGGTGTGTGTTTGGTTTTTTCCTCTTTATTCTGTTATTGTGGTGTATTATATTGATGGACTGTTGTATGGTGAACCATTCTTGCATTCTGGGAATAAATGCCACTTGGTCAGGGTGTATAATTATTTTAATGTGCTGCTTAATTCAGCGTGCCAGTGTTTTGTTGATGATTTTTGTAGAATATTCATAGGGCATATTAGTCTGTAGTTCTCTTATAGTATCTTTGGTATCAGGGTTACGCTGGCCTCACAGCATGAGTTAGGAAGCATTCCCTCCTCATCAGTTGGTTTGGGGGGAGAGTTTGAGAATGATTGGTGTTAATTCCTTAAATGTTTGGTGGAATTCATCTTCTGAATTTTCTTTGTTGGAAGGTTTTTGATTAAAAATTCAAACTTACTTGTTATAGGTTTCCTCAGCTTTTCTATTTCTTCGTGGGTCAGTTTTGGCACACCGTGTGTTTCTCAGCATTTTCCCATGTCAATCATGACCATTTTAATATGAACCATTGGCAAAATAATTACTTCTGTTTGATTTTATTATTTTCTTACCTAAGAGTGAAATCCTCATTTTTAAACAGCATGATATCTCTTTACAAAGTAAAGTAGGGCCGGACCTGTGGTGGCGCAGTGGATAGGGCGTTGACCTGGAATACTGAGGTTGCCGGTTCAAAAAAAAACCCTGGGCTTGCCCGGTCAAGGCACATATATATGGGAGTTGAAGCTTCCTGCTCCTCCCCTCTTCTCTCTCTCTTTCTCTCTCTCTCAATCTCTCTCTCTCTCCTCTAAAATGAATAAATAAATAAAAATTAAAAAAAAAAAAAAAACAAAGTAAAGTAGGAAGGAACAGGAAGATTTTGCTTATATAATATTATTGTTGATATGTAGTCTATTTTTAATAAAATATTTCAAAAATTTAATATTTAGTCAAATATTTAATAAAATATTTTATGGTATAACTTGTGACCCATTAAAAGTGGGATAGTATATATAAGAGTATCAGGCTGTGGTTGCCAGATGGGTGGGGGATTGGGAGGACGGGTGAAAAAGGGGAAGGGATTAAGATATATAAATTGCCAGTTATAAAAACAGGCACGGGGATGTAAATACAGCATAGAGCATATAATCAATAATACTGTAATAACCATGTATGATGTCAGGTAGGTACTAGACTTATTGGGGTGATCACTCCATAAGTTATATAAGTGTCCAATCACTATGTTGTATACTTGAAACTAATATGTTATATGTCAACTGTAATTGAAAAATTAAAAATAAGGCTATGAGGCTCTATAAAAATGTTTTCAACATACTAGTTACTTGTAGTTTAGATACAGGGCTTCTGTGGAATGTTGTTAAGATATCATGATCAACTGACAATAATCCTTACTCTTGTAAACTGACTTTGTTTTTATGTGGCCTTTAGCCCATTTAATTGGTACAACAGAATGAACCAGTGATATATTTGGCTCGAGTTTAAATTTCTCAAGTTTCTTTTCAGCAACTGGTTCAGACCCAGCAGAAGTAACCCCCATCTGTGTGGTACAAGAGCTTGCTGTCCTTCCCCTGATCCTCAGGGTAGGTGTTTTCTGGTTAAGAGTCATTCATTCAACAGTTATTTGTTGAGCACCTGCCATGCACAATCACTGTCGTAACCGTAGATACCCCAGTGACGCAAAACGCAGAAGCATACAAAACAGACAACGTCCTATGTGTTGGGAGAACCCAGGCATGGCACCAAAACCAAAAGGCAGCTGGTCCTCAAAAAGAAGATGATTCTGCTATTCAAACTGTAGAACCTTTTTGTCCTGTTCCTATTCATTGAATGATTCTGGTCCCAGGCACTGTCATCTTGGTTGAGGCTGGGTTGGTCCTTATATCAGAACTTGAGTGGCCCCTTTAAGGGGTGGGGGATGGTGATGAAGGGGTAGGTAAATATGGGAAGCCTTCCAGAATCATATATGTAGGGTGATATTTTCTCAATAGAGGAAAATATGGCAAATGGAATTGAACTATTTTATTGCAAGAAGAGGTTGGACTCCGGCTCCTAATGCAGAGAGAGACGAGAGGAGAGCTGAAGTTTGAATTCTGAGTAGCTCTGCTTGAAGTGAAAAGCTGGTGATGATTTAGGTTAAAATAATAATTTCCAAGCTATAGGCCCAGGGGTGTGATTCAACCAGTTTGCACCTGTTCGGCAGAACCAATACCTAATTTTTTGTTGAGTTCGGTGAACCGGTTATTAAAATGGCATTTGTAATCAGGGTTCTCTCTAAGGTGGGCACCTGGGCAGTCGCCCAAGGTAGAAATCACAAATTTACATTCCTTACTCTTTTTTAACATTCATCTACGCAACAGCGTATTCTAAGCGCCCGTATTAATGCTCATTCCATCCATAGGTGAAAAAAATTGCAAGTGAGGCTGCCAATCAAGAAGCAATATGGAAATATCTTAAATAACAGTTTTAATGTTTTTTTGTCAGGTATTATTGGATATTTTTTCATTAATATTTTTAAATTCTTTCTTATAACCTAGTTTTGTGTACCTCTTTTATTCTTATTTAAGTATTAAATGCATGAAATAATAAATTAGCTTCGATATATCGTTTTTTATACTTAAAAGGGTTATTTGGGCAGAGAACTAGTAGTTAAATTATTTAAATCCCTCCACTGCATAGGTCTTTCAACAACAGCAGACCAGGGAGCTAGTTTTGCTAACATATAATTTAATATCGCATTTTACTTAGATACCCCGAGAAGTTGCCTGGTGTTGAACTTGAAAGTTCCTTCGATTTTGAAAAAGAGGGAATTGGAGTAAATCTGGCCAGTGGCCTCCTAAGAACGAGTCAGACACGTGTCAGGAAAGTTATTCTCATAGAGCATCCTGTCCATGGTTCAAAGGTGGTGCCTTTACCTCTTGAGTTACATTTTCATTGGGAGGACGGAATTGAATTGTGCAGGTGTTGTCGCTTTCAAAGGGTTTCCACTCCTCTCCGCACGCGATTGAATTTCTGAGGACATCCTTAGATAGCAAGTGAGATGATATCCCAGGGTGCTGAAATTGCTAACTTTTCCGGCCCCTGCTGAGTTGTGACCGAAAAGTCCCCTGCAGTTTAACTGAGGTGCTTTATTCATCTGCAGACTGGAAGCCCAGGATTGGAAATTTAACACGATATAAATAATTAAACCTCAGCTTCCACAGGTGCAGAGGGCATAAATAATCCAACGGCATGCCGCCTGAGCATTCCATATCGTGGGCCATTTAGACTTAATGCCCGGGCACTCACTCGTAACTGAATATGTCAGAACGCAGCTCCCGCCCGGGGCAGGGAAAGGGTGCTATTTCAGAGCTG